>NC_136009.1:17311958-17679458 GCF_048128805.1 Centroberyx gerrardi
AATTTTGGGAAGATCAGTTTATTTACGCAGATTTTTTTTTGTATTAGCTACAGAATTGGACTGGATCGCTGCATCCCAGTAATTACTTGAATACCATATAGAAAGAAAAATATATATTTTTTCAGATTTAATTGCACCGATTTAATTGCACATAAAAGGTTTTTTTTCTCACTGAGCCAAGGAATATCCCTTAACCCATTAAAGCCTCGTCTCCTTAAAGGTTATTCTATGGGAATCGTTTTCTTTTTTTAATTTTCTTTTTCTCATTTTCTCATTTGCTCATTGAATGTAGTTTCAGTCGCAAAATGCACATTAAACAGTTATTTTCAGCTGCAAATTTTTCAAGTTATTTAATTGGTAGGGATGGGTTATTGAGTAAGCAAAGCTTCAATAAGCTTCTTTCTTTCTTTTTCTTCTTTCTTTCTTTCGTTCTTTCGTTCTTTCTTTCTTTCTTTCTTTCTTTCTTTCTTTCTTTCCCCTTATCAAAACATCCACAATGGTGCATTATAATACACCCTCACCTGCATGTGAATGTCCAGGCCCCATACCCCTGCTATGTGAAAATGAGATCCAGAGAGGAGTCCTGCAGTGGGCTTCTCACTCTGCACTCTTCCCTCCGCAGCCTGGAGGTTGCCTCTGCCAGGGGCCTCATCTAAAAATCACAGTCACGCAACTGCTTTTCCCACTTTGAATGCATTTCTATTCTGATTGATTCACAGATGCAATGTAAAAGGAAAGCAGGGTTTTTTGCTATAGACCTGCGGAAAGAGAGAAACAGCAGACAGGCCAACTCTCAAAGATGCGCTGGTGCAGAAACCTTTGATAACCTCTGCTGTGATTCCCAGCAAGGAGTCTAACTTAAAATGGTCAATTAAACACATCAATCATTAATCCATATTTAAGTGTGAATTATATAATAATGCTGCTCTTATTATATAGAGTACTCCCAACTTTTACTTTGGAGTTCATACACTGATAAAACAACATCTTGGCATAATGTAATGTAATGTAAATGTGATCAAATATTCTCAGCTACAAAAGAGATATGATGGCTGACAATCATTATCAGCCCCTTATTTTGAAGAAGCCTTATTTTCCACATCTCTTGTCCCTGTCAATTGTAATTACCTACATGTGAGACTTCAACATCATAAGTGGGGACTTATGACCTACATATGTTGTCGAGACTTTCATTGTGTTAGCTCATTTTGTATCTTGTAATCTTAACCGCACCTCTTGCTTTTCAAATCATTTCCCCACCCACACGCTGCCATAAAACGTGTACGAAAGATCAATAAAAAAAAGAATGACACAGATTGATATGATGTGCTTTGGTGAATTCAAAGCGCTCGCAAACTACAGTAAAGTTGGTAAACACACACATATGAAACATCTATTTGTAGGTGCTTGGAATCTGTCAGGAGGTCTCAGTTGCCTTAAACTTCAATCTTAACAATGCTCCAAAGTTCCCCCTCTGTCTCAACGCTCTGTCAGGCGGTTCTCCCAAAGTTTTACCACCTTGCCTCCCCCCCGTACCTCTCGGATGCTCTCTCAAACACAAACAAACAGTGCTCCTCAGTCCTCCAGGGCTCTTTGCTACTTTCATTAGTGACAAAGTAACTGGGAAAAGGCTTGACTTGGCTCAGCGCTTGCACAGTTCAGTCTCTAAGTTACAGTAGACTCTTGCTCAGAAGTTGTTTTTTTTTCTCTTCAAGTGGAAGAAACCTCATGTGAGGAATGTTGCTCATGATGCTCCAAAAACTGTCTGACATGGCTCGTCCCTTAGGGATAGCCTTATAAATATGGAAAGGAAAATCAAATATAAAAAATTCTGGAACAAATAGGCACAATGAAAATCAACAAAAGTGTTTTTGTTTTAAGTGTAGCCTCTGAGCAGGGGGGGGGGGAAGTGAGTCAAACAAAGATAAATAAAAAGAGTGACAATGTTAAAAAAATAAATAAATAGATGATTGTCAGTTGGAAATTACCATTCAGCATGTATATGATATGGCAAAATTAGGCCCTTGATTCATTTAGGCCTACATGGCACATCTTCATATTTATTTAATCAAAGAAATGAAATAATCTTCCATCTGATTGCATTGTCCTTCAAAAATGCTGCATGCAGACTAAGACTCTGAAGCGCTCTTGATCACAGAAAGGTGCAGTCTGTTTTCAGATCAACTAAGCTTCTTATCGCAGTATTTGTAGCAAAACTGAGCAGTTATGTGCTGATTTTTCCACCACCCATAGCTTTTAGTTAGACACAGAGACGCCACAGCAAGTGTGCGTGCCAGAGCATCTGAGATTTCACTCTGTCTCTCAGCGGGGTGAAATGTTCCCCAGTGGAATCTGCGGCCCTCGGGGGTGGGATCCTGCCGCCTTTCTTCCTGACCTGTTGCCCCCTCACCCTCTGTCCGTTCGGCTCCAAAGGCACATTGTCCAAAAAACAAGTAGTAACTTACTTTAAAACTCGGGGAAAGTTTTAATCCCAAAGAAGAGGCTCCTGTAGAAATAATAATCACTGAAGGCTATTTAGTAGAATGCTCTCGCAAATGGTGAAAAACGCCGGCTTAAAAGCACAGTCGGTCAATTACACTCGTTAGACGAGGGCAGATACACAGACACGAATGCACAGCAAACACACACACACACACACACACTCACACACACACACTTGACTTGCCTCATTAAAACCCATCCAGCTACTAGAACTCAGAGATGTGAATGTCTCCCTTGAGGAGTGGGGCACGTTCATTTTGAGAAAGGCAGAAGATTCAACTTTTTTCTTCCTTGCTTATAATTACAGAGATTGCTGGAATGCATGACCCTGAGAATAAGGCTCGGTCCTGAGAGAGTCCACCAGAAGCATCACCAGCTTCATTCTGGCCCTCCACTGTGTGTCTCCCTAGCTGGATGCCACCCACACCAGGCATGAGTGAGGTCGAGGCAGTGCTCCCATCACCAGAGGAACACTCCCCCGGGACTTTACACTATGCTCCAACAAGCCAAACTCCTGAGGCTGAGAGCAAAAAAATAAAAAATATCAAGATGGGGAGTGACTGAAAACATTGCCCTCTCTGAGCAGTGAGGCATACTCTCACAGTAAACTGATTAAAAAAAGAACAAAAACAACATGGAGAGCTAACAATCAGAAGCCTGATTTCAGATTTGGCAAGCAAGGCGTGAGTCTGCTGCTTTCCAACTTCACTGTTATCCAAAATTGTTGAGCAATTAAACACTGGAGCGAAAAATAATCATATGCATGCAGTTCACATGAACATTGGGCCATACTCAAAAATAAAAAAAAGAGGAGAATACCAAGTAATATTGAATATAACGCTTATTATCAATGGCAAAAAGGATGAGTGAACATATTTATTCACCAACAACGATTTGTCAGTAACTGCTCACGTGAGGAAGGGTCACTGACAGGCTCCTTGTCTCAACATCCTTGTAAACTGAAGGATGTCACAAAGTGGGGGGAACATGAAGTGAGTGGTCTTCGTCAACAGTGACCTTCCAGCTGGATATCCACAACTTCCATCTTCCCAAGCCAAGGAGCCCCGCGGAGCAACTCCCAAACCGGGTCATTAGCGCAGTGGTGTCACCAGACAGCAGATCACGGGCCAGAGAGGGAGCGAGAGGGGGACTCCTGGCACTGCAGCGGCTGCTGTGCGGTTTGACATTCAGGGCTGGCTGATCTATGGGGCTGGGGAGACAGTGCCCTTGCTCTGGGTCTTCATGAGGAGAAGGTCCTGGCAGCTTTCCCCTTACTTACTCCATCATGTAACCCAGGCTACAAGATGTTACGCTAACGTAGCCCTCACTCGCAACATCACGACCCAAGTTATCGGACGCTGTTAGTGGCTTTGGTGACGATACTATCACCTGAGCCACAGGAGTCCAAGATTCAAAGGCATTTCCAAACATCAGAGAGCTAATCGGTACCTTGGTGAGATTAGACTGATAGAAACTTCTGCACTCGCTCACCAGCTAGCTGCGTTATTATATTGCCCACAATATAAACCTATGGACTGCAGATTAATTTCCTTAGACCAACCTTAAATCGATGGTCATGATGATAATCTTTATAAAGATGTGTTATTGGCGTGAAGCGAACCATTCAACCACAATGGGATGGTTTCATAGCGTGATCAAGAATCATTCTGGGGGTTTTATGTCCTTCACAATGGCTTTGACCTCCACGGCCCATCTCCAGTAAATGGTGACCACTATGAACATGCCAAGAAAGAGGATCCCCTGGAGGCATTACCATGAGCCAAGACGGACATAAAAATCTCCCAGTGAAGGATGGACATTTTCCACTTGGCACTGCCACACAAGATGAAAGAGAAAGAAAGCAAACCTTTCAACACTTTTTTTTTTTTTTTACAGAAATGAGATTTTTTCTCGCTCATTACCACTCTCTCATTAGGAGACCTTCTCTTCAAGTTGAGATCTGGCCTACTCACCTTTCTATACGCTGTTACAGTTAACTAAGCTGCAGTATGTACTCATGCTTCAGAGCCCCTCATCATACGACACTTGCTACATGATCAGCCTGACTCACCTTGGAGTGGTACCACTGTCCGACAACCAGGTTCAGGTTCTACCACACTTCATTTAATTATTTTGTTAGCATGCTGTTCAGAATTAAATGTGCGTCACACTTCACTCCATTTGCCAAGAACATGGCTATACAAAGCCGTGTACTGCTGCTGGTTACACTGAAGATAAAACTCCATAGAAACTGAATAAATACCCGATGTGAGCAGGAGAAATAAATTGTATAGCTTAACTTGTAGAATTTAAATTGCTGAATGGAGCCAATGTGAGTTTTTACAAATGTGTACAAATGTGTAGTCAATGACTAAAGCACAGAAGAAAGCTTTTTGACTCTCACGCAGAGTAATGAGCTGTGGTGCAAATTAAGAACAGCCATCTTCTCATCAGCATGTCCAATTTACTTCTGGATCGTCCCTGGAAAATAGGCAGCTGTGTAAAATGACTGGTGTGCTGTGGTTCTGTGAAGGCATGTGGATAAAGAAGGCTCCGAAGGATTAGGAGAACCCTCACTCCCAGGCCATGCACGCATTATTCATCCCACCTCCTCCTCCTCCTCACCCCTCTCTCACCTCCACCACAGCCCCCACCGTCCCCCCCCCCACCACCTCTATGCTCCCCCATGACTCCCCCACTTTCCTGACAGTTGCATAAGCCCCGAGAACCTCTCTCCGGACCGCGGTGGCGGGAGTTGGGAGTTGGGACGGTGTTAATTAAAGGAAAAGGTTAACACACACGGGGCTGGCAGGAGGCGCGTTCAGGAGGCTCCCTGGGTAGAGCAGCTGCTCGGCGTCCCGTCCCTCAGAGGCCCCCAGGAGGGGAGCGGGGAGTGGGGATGGAAGCCAGGTGATCGGGGACACCAGGATGAAGGAGTGACTGGGGCTTAGAGGATGAGGCTGATTTGACCCCCGCACTAAGGAGCAGCCAGGGGGTGTAGCGAGTGGTTCCATTCACCTGTCCAGTGCCTCCCTGCCTGGGCCTCGGTTTGGAGCTGATTAGTGTGTCCCAGAGAAGGCCTCACCTCCCCAAACACCGCCCACACACCCACACACACACACACCTTCGTCAGACAGTGGGATGCATGCCAGACCCATTTAGGGGAGAATGTCAGAGAAGTAAAGAGAAACAGACAAAGAGAGAGACGAAAGGAGACAATGAGAGGAACTGAAATGGTAATTTTGACAAAAAAAAAAGTCTGCTGGACACCACAGATGGGGTCAAGGGGTTAGGTGGGACTGAACGCTGAGGGAAGTTGCGTCTTGGAGAATTACCCCATCAAGAGCCTGCACAGCTGTTGTCGCTGACTACACCATGTGTGATGTACTGTCTGTGGGAGATCATTAAATAATGATAAATTATCACTCCATATTGCTCAAATATGTAACATTATTTTCAAAAAGAACATTCATTTGGGAAAAACGATGGCCTAGTTTAGTAGAGCATACATCGAAATAGGTGTTTTGCATCAATTGGGAATAAATGATAAATGGATCAGACTTTGCAGGGATATTTTAAAGATTAATTCATTAAAGTAAATTAAGAACACTAAATTTGATTAATATTACTGTAATAGGTCTGAATTTTTCACTAACTCATTTAAGAAAATTCGTAAAACCATATGTTTTAATCTTTGTATTTTGTACTTTAATCTTCGGCTTTTCACTTCCACTGTGCAGTGCTTTCAGCGCACACACTGACGCACTCAATTACTCCTCTCAGTGAATTCCTTTGCAAATGGGTTTTCAAGATTTCGCTGTATAGTCGCCATCGTAGGTCAATACATCATGACAATCAAACGTAGCACGCTGATTGCCACTTAAATTAATTCCAATAAACACTCATGAGCTTTTAAGACAAACAAGAGGGAGTGAAACAGTTTTTCCTTCCTTTTCCCCCAAACAAGCAGAGATAATTACACATCCATCCTCAGAGAAGAAGTGTTCCCACTGGAAGGCTGTTTGGTTTAAGGATTTGCTCTGTGGTTTGACTCGCCAGGGACTTGCTCTCCATTTGAGTTTCAAGGTTTTATATCTCTAACAAGGCTTTAATTGCCAAGGTAACAGACCACCTGATTAAGCCTGACAATAAGTCTGCTCTGTGTGGGGTGGGGAGTGAGCAGAATAGATCATATGGAACACAACTCAAAGGATGAGTAGAGGCATTCGAATACAACTATTCTCTGGGATCTCAGGGAGTCATTGATTCATGCCCAATAAGATTGTTTTGTTTAATATAACCAGCAACGAGTAAAACAAGTCGTATGGTCATGCGCCTCACCAGTGTGAGCATGCAGTTGAATAAACTTGTCTCAACAATTCTATTTACTGCACATCAACTCTGGAATTGCACAGCACTTGCAGGAAAGATCCCAATCCTACTGAGAGTGTGGAGGAGGCGGCACTCAAAGCCACAGGTCCCATGCCATGTGCCCTCCTTATTGTAACGAGTGCATTTCTCTCCTCAAACTCTGACTGGTGAGTGTGTTGAGGAGGAGGGGTATTCTTCAGAGGAGATGGGGAACGTCTGGTGGTGAAAAAACTCTGTGTTAAAGTCCCATCTCTCCTGTCAGAGGGCTGACACGGGGCATCCAGGGACTCGGGGCCTTTGGTGCTCTGAGTCTGGACACTGGCCTAGTTTCCCCCCCCCCCCCCCCCCCCCCCCCCTCCTCCTACAACATCCCACCTACAAAAAACTCCTCAGCAGCCCCATCTCATCTGTTCTTTACTGTCATCCCGACCCCAATGAACTACCCCTCCTCCTCCCACACCGTCTCTCAATCCCTTTACCTCTCCCTGTCTTGCTTTCTTTCTTTTTCTCTTTCTTTCTCTCTTTTTTCTTTCTTTCTTTCCCTCTTTGTTTCTCTCTCTCTTTCTGACTTTATTTCCTCCTTGCTTTCTTTCTATCTTTCTTGCTTTCTTGCTTTCTTTCTTTCTTGATTTCTTGTTTTCTTTTTCTTTCTTTCTTTCTTTCTTTCTTTCTTTCTTTCTTTCTTTCTTTCTTTCTCTCTCTTCTTTCTTTCTTTCTTTCTTTCTTTGTCTTTCTTTCTCCGTCTTCTTTTGTTATCAAGCCACTGATAATCCAGTTAATCTTGGAAAATTGGAAAAATCCACATGTAAAAACAATTCACATATGCAATTCCTACAAACAAATCAAATACAGTCAGTATTATAAACAAAAACAATTCTCTCCCAAAGCTATAGCTCAGAGAATGACGTTCCTGCAACTAGAAAATCATACCCACATACCCATAAAATCACTCTGAGTCCTGTTGGTGTCCATTATAATTCACAGAATTATCATTCACTGTCAAATTCACTGGGAAAAACGTGATGACATCTCATCTCATATTGGAGTACTGACTAGTTTGTTAGAGAGAAATTTGACGAAACTGTCCCGGATCATAGGATTCTCCCTTCAAAGGTTTGCCTATGTGTGACATTGGGAAACCCTTACTGTATACAAATGACTTATCTTACTAACCCACAAACAACATTCAAAGCACCTCTGTGATGTAAATATGTAGTACATGTCACTTCACGAGATTCAGACTGACATGACGCTTCTTCGACTCATACGCTTCACATCATGCAATGTGTATGCTATGGAAATTTCCCACGTCAGGACGGCGCTCTCTCTGGCAGGTGTAAATGGTGCAAGTTTCTGCTGTCTTGTTCAACACCCATTCTATTTTGATGTGTTGGCAATCCCTTTGCCAGACCAATAACTCCCTCACACCAACACTCCTCTTTCATGCTGCCTGCTTTATTCTCATTCTTGGTGGAATCCTCCCGAGATACATAGTGTGCCTCTTAATTTCCCCGGGGATGCATGCAGGAAACATACACTAGTGATTTTCCAGGGATGAAACACAGGGAAAACATTAGGACAGGATATATCATGACATCTACTGCTGTTGGGTCAGATAAGCAGTTAGGCAGGTTCCGTAACTTGTCACTTTGGCTAAGTCCATATTTTGCTTTTTCTTTCTTTCTTTGTCTCCAATTTCGGTTTGTTCTTTTGTTTTCGAGGCTGAGGGCGGAATTATTCTGAACAGCTTTGCATTGAGCAGCATGCAACTAGTCAGCACAGCGTAGTAAGGGAGAGTCCCAGGAGACGACGTGGCCCGGTGGGTTTGGTTTGTACACCCGTCACACACTTCTGAGGGGTGACGTGCATCACTGCTCCACTGAGGGAGAGCCTCTGCCATGTTTACTGTCATGTTCCAAGGTATGCTACGTGGCTTCAAACACATCAAACACATCTACAGGAATACTGATATTGGGAATGCCACGGGGAGCCACACAAAAGGCACAGACACACTCCTCAAAACACACACATGCATATGACTGTGCCACAAACATACACAAACCACGCCAAAACATTGCTATATTTTCCATATGCTGTTTTATTATGTCTGACTTTAATATTGATTAAAATACATATATTCAAATGGAGACACGGGTGCAAAGTTAGGGCAAATTACTGTACCTCAAAAAGGCAACAGTGTGTGAGATATTGTGTCTCATTCATGCCCAATACATCTAAGTTTGCCAATATGCCATTTTGTCTGTACAGTTGTTTCCATAGTAACAATGCCAACAGTGACACCTATGATGTAAAAGCAGACGGTAAGACCAGGGGACGTCTTTGTTCAGGCTGTGAGAGCTGATTGGAAACAAGAACAATTAAAGGGTCTGCAGGTCTTAAGCCCTTTAGTAGATGTGCTAAAACATCATTCTATGCCCCAAAAATGCCCACATTTCTGACATTTGTTTACTCTCAAATTGGCTTCACAACTGACTTAGAGATTGATGTCAACATAACAACACCACACAATAACTTCACGTCTTTCATACCGAATCACTCGGCCTTTTAGAGTCCACTGTCACATGGTTGTGCTTGATTTATGAAGAACGGTCAAGACTGATTTGACTAGCAAAGTGCTCCCCTCCTGGCCCGCTGCGTGTAGTGTTGAAGAGGGCTGAGTTGTTTGCTGTGCCTCTAGGCGTGAGGATGAGGGGGAGCAGCCTGGAGTTCCTGCCTGGCTCAGGGGGAGGTTGGACTGGATTAGACGGCTGACAGCTGGGCCACATCTCTGGAGGCGCAGGGCGGAGAGGCCCCCTGTCTGCCTGCCTCTGCACCAAGTGTCAATTTGAGCATGAAGGAAGGATGGAGTGAGCCAAAGAGTAAGTAAGTGAGCGAAGTGGGGCCACTGGTAGTCCTTGGTGGATAGATATCAGCGGTGCATGGGCCGTGCACACCGTTAGGCATCAGGAAACACACTGTTTATTTAGGGGGTTCTGACTTGGGGGCACAAATGTGTGCACACTTGGACAGACACACAGACACAAGACAAAGCGCACTTACAAGGTAGCAGCATGTGACCTCTCTTGTTTGGATAGTAGTGCATATAGCCAGCGCAACATGGTATCATGGAAGCATATTAAGCGGACATAGCTAATAGACTTCAAACTTTTAAGTGTTCCTACATTCATTCATCATATTTGTTTCATAATCAAAGTGCAATCGTTTCTTAAGGATATCAAAGCTTTTCAATAATGCAGAAATGGCAGTGAAACCAGCTCGCCTCAGGTGGTATCCTGTACAATTATATGCAATCAAGATTACAAACTGCTTCAAAATCAAACACGCTTCTATTTTACTTCTATTTTCACTGATGGGATATCTAATTAAATCTGACTTCTCTAAGTGGTTACATTATTTGATAAGTTGACTTTCAACATGTGCTGGTACTTTCAGAGGAGATGCCTTGATAGATTATCTTATTGTAACATGCACAACAACCGGCATAATTTACTTGAGCACCACAGCGTTAATATGAAGAATGTTCCATAACCATATGAGAATTTTCTATAATAGGTTTTCCCTAATCCTGAGAGACTGCTTTGTGTATTTCCTGCACTGAGACTTGGCTATCACTGGGACGTGGGATGTGGGCCGGAGTCGACTTTATTAGCTGCTGATGTTCTAATGTGATTTATTTTTATAAATGAGAGTGGGGTGGGAATGCAAGTGGGGGTGGAGGCCAGTATGCAAATGTGTCCCCTCATTAAACACCACCACCACACAACATTATCTGCTGTTCCTAGGATTGTTTGTGTGCATTAACGAGGTGCAACCATGTCTGCCAACTAATGACATTGTAATGATCAGAAGACTCATGATAAAGTCATCAGATGCCATGACATTTACACATTCTGTATTAGGAGGATCTCTGCCACACATACACCCAGGTAGACTCTAGGTGAATTTCATGTTTGTGAAATTATCAGTTTGATAGAAGAAGATAAATAGTGATTACAGGTTTGAATTTAGAGCCTATAACAGTGAAAGTTCAGTGAATAAACAACTTATCATGTGGTCAGTATAAGATAATATTTACTCTGCAAGCATCTAGGGTTTCTTGTTATTCTTTAGTTATTTACTTCAAAGTGGTTAAGAATAATACAAACACTATAATAAACAAAGACCACACTATTGTTAATGTATTCAATTTAAATTGATAGGTTATAATAACTTGTGATTATATAATATAACCATTTAAATATACAGTATATCATTTGAGATACATTATGTTGTATCCATTAATTGATAATTTACTCAGAATCAAAGGTTATAACAAGGTGTCCTTTACTAAAAATACATACATGAAAGCACTATTTCAAAAATATTACAGAGAAGATGACCGTGCAACTCTGCATATCGGTTTTATTTTTGGTCCTTCAAACTTTACTTGTGAAGTTGGGCTGTGAAGTTCTCTGGGGATTTCTCATGAGCCCATTTGTGTGTAAAGATATTTATCTTTATGGCTTTTGCAAGAATGAGGAGATTAACCCCATAACTAGCAGACATCTTATAGTTGATCTGAGCATCATTAGTCCACATTAATAACCCATGCAAGTGCAAATGGACTTTTTTTTATCATCTTAATTACATGACATCTGAGCTCCCTATCTGAAGATGACTCTCTTTGGAGACGAGAGGGGTTCTGCGACTTCGAGGTAGTTGTTTTTGTGTGCATAGCTGAGTGGATGTATAGTGCTGAAAACCGCACGCAAACACACACACACACACACACACACACACACACACACACACACACACACACACACACACACACACTCACACAAACCAGCCATCTAAACTAAAAAGGATGCCATTGCCCATTAGAGAGATGGATTGACAGGAGTGCAGAATAAATCTTTGTGGCAGTGAGTCAGAAATATAAATAGAGCACCTAAGATAGATTTGTCTCTGGTGTTGATGAAGTTACCTCTGGGGGTAGAGCTCTACCTTTTTAGTAATGAGGACAACCACAAACACTTTGGTCTCCTAATGAGAAATGATAGGTTTGGAGGTGCCATACAAAAGTGCCATAGAATAACACCTCACTTAAGCATTTACCATAGTGATTCTCACCAAAAATACCAAGCGTGTGATTCATTTGTGAAAGAATGAGCCCCACCTGGTGGCTTTGATGTACAGTATGCTCCTGTACATAGGAAGGAAATATTGAACTACATCTGTATCAATGAACCTTGGCACTGCTATACCATTGTAATATCCTTAATGAGAGCTTTAAAAAAAAAATACTATTATCTTTACATTGCTTAATACATTGGCTCTTGATAATGGCTTCAAAAGACATTTATTTTCAGCAGTAGGTCTACGCATTTTCATCACTGATAGTGTTGATACAACAACATCCAAACAGATGGAAGAAATTTAATTCAAATTAAACGTCTTGTGAGTGTGACTACTGCTAATATCAGGATAGATGGCTCTCTCTGTGTCTGTGTATCTTCACAAGTGTCTTTAATCAAAACTTCCTCTCCATGAGAAAAAAAAATAAAAGCTCCATTAACAGCTGAATTATTTTAATTAGATCAATAAACGATGGTAAAATCAGGTAGGCAGGGGAGGAAAGGAATGCTCTATTACCCATTTTATCATCAAAGCGAGTGCTGTGCTAATTATGCTAGCAGCACCCAGTCAGAGCAGCCCACCAGAGACTGATAACAGAGGACTGCCCAGGGTTACAGTGATTGCACACACCACACAGCTCCCTCTACACCATCTCATTGGACAGGTTGGATTGCGGATATTCATGCAAAAATAGGATGCATAATGGTATGGAACAGCACTAAGAGGGGTGTGGCATGCGATGGGCTTTTAAACCTGAGTTTGAGAGCTGGCATCCCATTAGAGCGCTATTGCTAATCAATGTGAGACATTATAGGTTGTATAAATCACACTCTGACACCTGCTGTATGGGTCGTTAACAGAGAACCCACCAGGGAGGGATAGATAGAACAAACATGCATACTCAGACACACAGCACAGTAATGTCTGGAGCTGAGGCTTGGCTGCATTGATACCAAAATGCCACTGTGGTGATCGAGGAGTTTTGGCAGAGACAATTTGATCAATTGAAACATTGGGTACTACTTACTGAGGTCAGACGCTGAATGACCATAGGCATTCCTCACTTAGAACAACAAATATTGGTTTGTCTTTGCTGCGAAGATGCGCTCATAGTCTCACTGCTTTCTAATAATGCTATGTGATCTAGGCTCGAATGATTATTTGCAATTTGCGGTTAACAAACATCCACAGACCACCGGAGGTGTTTCTCAAATATTATGAGGCAAGAAGAGAGAGGTTCCTGTGAAAATTTTTAATTGAGGATGTAGTTATTCTGCCCGAAAAGGCATGCTGGAAAGTGCACACGCAGGCATTTGTAACCTGAGTGTGGTACAGAGGGGGACCATCTGAAGACTCGCAGGCCCTTTGATGTCTTCTGAATACGGGCATAATGCATGTGTAATTAATAAGCCATTTGCATATGATGAACTAGGGCACTTAGTCAATGTTCTCGGGATACAAATACCTGAGGAAAACAATAACAACGGAGAACATTAAAAAAGGGAGTCTACGCAAAAAAAGACAAATCTATGGCCCGCTTCGGATTAGAAATACATTAGCAGCTAATTATGTCCTAATTGCCAATATTTTAGCAGGTGTTTGTACTTAACCAATGGTAATGCCCTCCTGGAACGAGCTCATCAGGGTTATTCTCAGGTGAATCTCTATAGTCCTGGGTGTTTATAATGGGATAGGATAGACTTATGGTCAAAATATATGGATGATAATTAGCCTACTATAAATAACAATAATAACAATAACAATAACAAAAAATATAATACAATTTTTTACCAATAATAACACCAATAATTCAGTGTCATCAATAACAGAACAGTGACAGACCTGACAGTGACAGTGATCTGATAACAGTATCAGCTGTTATCAGTGCTGACAGATCGGTGCTGCTTTACCAAAAACAAGCATTCTGTTAAGATTCTCACAGTTCAAAGGAGGAGAATTAATTTTTTTTTGGCCAAATATTTTTTAAAGCAATCGAAGTCTCTGGGAGGTGGAATTCTCTTACCTAATCAAACAGCAAATGTAACCCAGACCCTGATTAAATATTGAGCTTAGGAGTTTAGGATATCTTTTTTCATTGGCCTGCTGGCATTTGGCAGCAAGGGAGCATCAAACTCCCATAAGTCCCTGGAGTTGGCCCTCTCTAGAAAAGCGCTGAGCAAGCAGAACGCACTGTAGACATTTCATGGAGTGAAAGAAAATGTACCACAAGCATACATCATTAGAGAGTTCTCTTCACTTCTTACATTTCACTGATGAGGTCCACTATAAGGGGAAAGTTAACTTGGCTCTTCCTTCTTGAATCACAGAATCACAGGATGATGGTTTATAGTGTTGTAGGATGTAGCTCTAGTAATAGGACAGAATTAGGTTTTGGTGTATTGTTGTATTTATATGGTATTTTTGTGGTACAGGACCCCCACTGTATGTCATTGGTTCAGCTTGTTTTCATGAAAATGTAGATTTGCACAAGGTCTTCAGAGAGTGGTAATTCAACATATCCTTGTGTGTTATTGAAACTACCCCAAACAATCACACAGGTCCTTTGATATTTGCCTCTTAGTTCCATGAGTCTGAAATACCATTTTCCCAGTTCCCAACTCGATCCCCAGTGTTACATCAAATATCTGTTCAACTTTTTCCTCCATCTTTTTTCGCTCTACTCCCCACACTTACCATTGTATTGTTCGACCTTGAATGAGATGCTGTCAGGCGCTTTTTAGAACATAAGCGTTGCAGTTTCCCATAATCCTCTGGGAGTGTTGAGGTGAGAGCTGTGGCCCAGTAGCACTCTGAGTGGCTGGCAGCGGATCAAAAGCAAACGAGGTTCCTGAGCTCATTCCAATTATAACAGCACACACTATCAACTACAAATACAAACAGCACGTAAGTGATAGCGCTGGTGGCCTGGAGGACTGCTGCCAGAGAGCAGGCAGCATGCTAATCAGGATACCTCTTGCCATGGGCTATTTAGGGAATAGCCTCTCATCCCACCAATTCCCCATGCCTTAGCCAGGGAAAAGAAAGAGAAAAAGGGGAGTGAATTCCCCAAGTGCACAATCCAAGGACAAAATATTAGAAAATGGATCTTTATCTTTGCTCTTGGCCAATATCCATATTAATTACAAAAAAACCACAATGCATATGTACTGAATAAAATATAAAGAAATTTGTCAAACATGTAAAGCTACAACTGTGTGGCCTCCTTCTGTAATTGCCTGTTCTCCTGTTGTTAATTTGATGACTGAATAAAAGTGAAATGTTATAGAAAAGGAACACATGATGCTCCTCATAAAGGATACAACCCACTTCCTGGTCTGTGCAATTTCACAAAAGCTTTTGTTACCTTCTCCAAGTTGGCAACACAGACTCTACCCTATGGTTTAACCTCTGCAAAAACGTGATGTGGAAAAACAAGATCCTCAGTCATTTGCACATCACTTCACACTGTTTATTGCAATTAGTCTGATTATTCATAACAACATCTTCCAAAGCATCCCATTGTAGTCGGCCAATCCAGAAAAGTGATTTATATCCAGTCGACTGTCATGGGGGAAGGCAGGGAGGTGTGTGGAGCGGTTCTTTGGTAACGCGCACGCTCCCCCACTCGCACGGACAACCCCTCAGAGCTTGGCAACTCTCCAGAGCCACGCAGGGGCGGCGGAGTACAGCGGGAGCCTGAGTGAGAAGCACACATTGTGCACCGCGGGACCCCACCAGCCCCGGCCCGAAGGCACAACTCTCAAGGACATGGAGAACTGGGGCAGAGAACTTCCAAGCTTCCCACTGTTAGGGCAGGCTGAGCGAAAGAGGGAAAGTTTCCAAACTGTCTCTGTCTGTCTAAATGTGGCTGGTGAAACGCGTTGTTAAGAGAGATACATGGATTCTCCTGACCAATAAACATTGCTCATGCTAATGTTGCCTGAACATGGTAGGCCTCTGCCCTCAGGAATCCAATAAGTGTGTGAATTTGATTGTGGTCTAGATTTACTATGCTTGTGAAGTAGAACTGGAAAATTCACACTTAAATCATATTTTGTGCAAAAAGGAAAAGTGAAAATGTATATTTTTGAGTGAGAGTCAGAGGGTTACAGTCACAATTATAGATGTAATACAAATAGGTTACAGTCAGGGATAGGGTTAGAATAAAAACATAAGGGTTGGAATAGGGTATTTAGTCCATGGAAGATCCTTACTAATAATGTGTTTGTGCACGTAGATGCACATAACTGTGTTTGTATTTCTGTCTCTGTCTCTGTGTATCCAGAGTCTGATCTCCTGGTGAAACATAATTACTGATTTCTATGATAACACGCTCACCCCAGCAAGTGATACACTTTGGATCAATGGCTCATATAGCCTCATGGTGTCCATGGAGGGGTATGCAATTCTAGTTTTTGCAGACAAATAAAAATGTAATCTGAAAATGGAAATTGCAGCTTACCGTTGTACTAAATCCAACTATTGCATTATCTAAAATTTCCAATGAGATGATAAATCAGTGAATACATATTTGTTTGCAGTGTGCTGTAGAGAGTGAATCTGCATAAAAATC
Source organism: Centroberyx gerrardi (assembly GCF_048128805.1). Taxonomy (NCBI): domain Eukaryota; kingdom Metazoa; phylum Chordata; class Actinopteri; order Beryciformes; family Berycidae; genus Centroberyx; species Centroberyx gerrardi. Next base: position 17,328,544 of record NC_136009.1, read on the forward strand.
TACATAAAAATCAAAAAGTTGGATTCTTCTTCTAGACATTTCTAGAGCCATGGGAAATATGACAGAAAAATGAAGTATGTTGCGGTTTGTGTGATGAAATTGCCCAAAAGAGGCTCTTTTCCACAGAAGTCTGTGATACTGCAGGGACAAGCTATGGAGGCAGCAGCATTCTCCCTCATTGTCCTTCCAGTCAGGAGCTCAGCTTTACTGTGGGTCAGCCCCCTCTCTCCCTACATCAGGGGGAAGGAACCACACTGATCTGAGATGGAGTACCCCCAACCATACCTTACCACATCGACCCGTGCCACCATCCTGGGCCTCTAATGGAAGTCCTGGGCGTCCAGACGCCTCCCCCGCTCTGACAGGGGCGTCAAGTAGGGCTCTACTCATCATCGGAAGCAGCAGGCCCTGCGGCCCCCCTCCTCTCTCCCAGGGACTGGCTTTTTGGGAACATTGCAGGCAGATGTGTCCAGATGAGCACGTTCTAATTTGTGGGCCCAGGTTAATGCTCGGCCAGAGGCCCCGGAGGATCAATAGCTTTATTTCCCTAAAACGCCAGCGTGGTGAGAACCAGCTTACGGGGTGCTTTTAATACCGCCACTGTTCCAGTGACGACTGGGCTGTATTGATTGTGCCCATGTGGAACTACGTGCGCCTTCTGGGGAAGGATCTATTTGTGTCACCCTGGGCTGGGATGGGGGCTCCACTGGAGGAGTAGAGAGCCCAGCCAATGGAGGATGCCAAAAACATCAAAACAGCCATGTTTACAGATTACCCAAAGGGAAAGCAAATTACAGCAATTATGCAGGCTGTGGGAATACTGATATCAGCGTACCTGCTATTTCACCCAGAGACTACTTTTATGAGGCTAGAACACATACAAAACAGCACACTCAATTTGATTTGATGGCTAAACCCTCAACAAACGATGGGATTAAACAAAGCACTGCGCATCAGATGCATGCAAAACAATGTCTTTCTAGGGGATCACCCTGTTTGTCAGGTCCAAAAAATCTTTTCAATTGTTTTGAAACTAGATACAATAACTTACATGAATGTGTGTGTGGCAAGTATGTTTTTGGCAGGAATAATGATGAACATATAGTAATGTATGTTGTCTCTACCATAGGTTTTTCTTTTTTTTTTTTTTTTCAAACAATGGCAATTAATCATTCTTTGTAAACACTGCAAATTGCTTTACAGAAAACTAATTTACCCTTGCAGCATTTATCTCATATATCAGCGCAGAGACAACGCAGAGAGAAGTCTTATCCAAATCACGGTCCTTTGTTTGCAGCCGTTGTGACATATTCATGACTGAGGCCATAATAGTCAGATTCCTGTTATATCCCCCAGGGAGAGCAGAGAGAATGGTGTCACATCCAATTACTGCTGCACACTGTAGAGGTAAATCAAAACTCATGCCATGAACTCTGGAATCTAAGGTGCACACACACACACACACACACACACAAACATAAACATGGCATGAGCAAGGCGAGATTGTTCAGAAGACAGCAGTCATATCAGCATTGATAGAATATTGGAAAACACATTCTCCTGGTTACTTGCAGGTCATGTATGGATTACACAGGGAAATAGGATTTGCTGGAGGCTATTGGCTGCAGTCTCCTCAAAACATAAATTGACATACACAAGATCTAGGAGTAAGTGCGGCAGACAGTGCTTCTCCACGAATTTTACAATTATGGATTTGTTTGCAGGCATGCAGAAATTGAAATTGCAGATGAGGAAGACGATATCCTCCTGGCTGGAGGAAGAATAATCAGGTCACGAAGTTCACCCATACCTTCTCCTCTGCACCGACAAGATGCTTCTTTTTCTGCGGAGTGAAATGAATGCCTTTGTCTTTTCCTCCACAGTAGTCTTTGGGAGGCCTGGTGGTTTGGTGGTTGGAGGGTATCTCAGCAGAGCATAGCCCCGTTTCACCCTGGAGCGGTGCAAAGCTCCTGCCCAATAAAACAGGCTGCATCCCCAGGGCCCCTCCCTCAAGCCTCCAGTCAGCGCTTGTTTTTGCACCATTTATTTAGTGTGACACATCTCCAATTAAACTGTGGAGGCTGCTGCATTCCCCCCATAACTACCTCTTATACCTCCCCATAGACTTTCTGTCACACTGAGAGTGTGTGTATGAGAGAGTGAAAGAGAGAGAGTTGGTGGGAGAGAGAGAGAGAGAGAGCGAGAGAGAGAGAGAGAGAGAGAGAGAGAGAGAGAGAGAGAGATCACATCTTGCCTGCCAGCTATGATCACAATGTCATTTTCCCCTCAGTGGTTAGAACCCTCCTCTGAAAGGTGCACTGAATTATAATTATCAAAATATTGAACAAGATAATCATCCTCTGAAATGATACTGTCACCTTACTGTTTGCCTTACCATCATAGCACACACTGCATGGAGCAATGCCGTCTCCCATCATCTTTCTTGATAATTCATTAATTAAGAACTGCAGAGTCAATGTATGTTAATAGGCTACAAATCAACTTTTTTTTTTTCTATCACAAATGTTTTAACTATGCACTCTATGTGGAATATTGAGTTACTAATCAGTACTACCACACAAATATTCACATTCAGTGTCAGAATTCCATCACTAGTCTGTTTTAATCTACTTTCTGCATATGTGCCCATCAATTTAAATTCATGAGTGTTTAAAAGAGATCTTTCAGGAGAGGTAGAGTCTCCTTGCCACCCCTTCATCCCCCCCAACGGCCCCAGACACAGTCACAGGAGGAGTGACTTTGTCCGACCCCAATACCGTCTGCGAGAGCGCAGCTGAGGGCAGCAGCTGCCAGGGAGGACTGGTGGGGGAGCGCCCAAAACGCCAGCTCTGCCAAGCGGAGGGGCCGGGGGGAGCCCCAGTGGCAGCTGGGAAGGGTGGGGCGGCCAGCTGTGGAGCAGCATGATGGTGGGGTGACTGGGAGATGCCACTAAACCTGAGCAGGGAAACGTACATGCACACACGCACAAAATAAGCACGTGCAAATATTATACACGGCCGCCCTCGCAAAGTCTAAAGATCCACACTTCTTCTCCTGACTTCCCTTACAGAGAAATCAAGCGCCGCATCTTTAGCACCCACGCACATTCACACACACACAAGCGCACGCACTCATCATCGGCACCAAGGCAACCCAAGCAGTGGCCCTCTAACACCATCACCGCTCTCCCATCACGTGCTCCGGCCACACATCTGGTGTACCATCTGTATCGCTCCCCCCAATGTGACAGGTAGTCCCTCTCCCTCTCTGGAGGGAGCAGAGGGGGAGAGAGGGACACGGAAGGTAATTTTGGGTGTAAATGTGCTCTGGACCTCTCTGGATGCATCTGGACAGAGCAGACATGCTGCTGAGTGGGGTAGGGTCATTATCAGTTGGAAACTGACTACCAGATAGAAGATGAAGACAAACAATTATATCATACTGTCAGATTGTGACAGCACCGATAGTGCACATATTGTTTATTTTGATAGTCTAAAGGGTGAACGATTTTGCACGGTTGGTTTATTAGCGGAATCTCACAAAAAGGTCAAATACTACAAATAAAACAAGTCAAAGTATATTAAAGATTCTTCCAATTTATTATAATGTACAGTTATACAATGCAATGACACAATTGTGACCACCATTTTGATGGGGTGCAGAATGAAAAATATTAAAACAGCCGTATAAACAATATCAGAGGACAGTGTCAATTCCTCTTCTCTATGCCATTGTACATATGGGATCAATAAAGTATGCACCATAAAACAGATATCAAGCCAGTGATATAAACCGCACAACCAGTCTTTACTGTGAAATTAAGGAATCCATTTCAGAACATTATTTTCACATCTTATGTTACATATTTGATAGTAACAATCTGTTTATTATTCACACACACGACACTATTTGAATGACATCAACTTAGAAGTTTATTCAAGGGAAGTAGGTATTCCAGCATTATCAAGACTAACAAAACAAAGTATTTGTCAGAAATATTTACTATATTAAGTTTGATCTTTCCCATTCACCAGTTTGCAGTCAATGGACAAGATTTCCTCAATCCCAGGTTGAGGTGCAGATATTAAAAAAAAAAGAGGCTCTGGAGAGTTTAAGCTTAGCCTTAAAATTTGGAGTGGTGTCTGCTACGTATCACCTCTTTGGGCACATTTGTCCAATAAAAGCCAATGAAAAGAAGAAATTTCTACTCATGATCAAGACATTTACAGAATTTTTCCATGATTTTCCATTTACTTTTTAGCACAGCTCAACACAGAATACAGCATTGGTTACATGCTCTTATTTGTTCAACATGATTTTTACAACATTTTCCAGAACAAATGATCCAATTCCAGGTATGCTGTTTATATTTGTCCTTTAGGGATTTTCTGTGCATCTCAATTAGTTTAAATTTTTACTCAAAGCAGTCATACGGTGCACAAGTCACTGAAGTAGCAGATCCAATAGAACAGTTATACAATTTAACAAAGGAACAAACAAAAAAGGGGATCAAAAAAAATTGTGCTGGATGGGATCATCATAGGAGATCGTTACAAAAAAAAAATACATTGACACATACACTTCAGGAAATAAACAACACAGCATTTAGTACTAGTTTCCAAAGTCTTATACAAAGTTAGCTCCATCTAAAAAGCATAAAATACATTTTTACATCATCACATACTTTGACCGTCATGACATGTACCATGGCCTAGCAGGAAGTTTGTCTGGTGCAATATCTCATCTCTAAGCCTCCACACATTTCCCTACTGCTGGCATTATTGCTTCTTATGGACAGGGAGCTGAAGGACAGAGAAACAATGCACCATACTAGATTGAAATTCTGTACATTTAAGTCATCTGTGATATCCAAAATTTTGTTTGCCCCTTTCACAATCTGCAATGCTAAAGGATAAGGCAGCTCCGTTTTTTTTTTTTTAAGGCATTGCTGCTTTGAGACATACTGGACCAGAGGGTGAGTCATGGAATTTGACATTATCGAGTCAATGTTCACAATGAAAAGAATACAATTTACAGGTAAGGACAAGAGCCCAAAGAGAGGGGAAACAGGGGAAATGTGTCTTGTGTTTTTGAGTGCGTTTGTGTACGTGTCTGAGAGAGTGTCTCAGTGAGCTGCAGCCATCATTTAAGTCTACTTAGCAGTTGACCAGAGGTCAAAGCTCAGACAGAGGTCAGAGCAGGGCTGTGTGGGTTGCTGTGACCATCTCTCATTGCTGGTAATTTCCATACTGGCCCTGTAGAGAGAAGTGTGATGGACTTGTCTTATTGACCTTTCATCTCAACAAACACACACTGGCAGAGTAAAAGCTTATATTCACAAATCTTAACAGGATGCAAACAAGCACATCTGTGGTTTCAACCATATCATACTGCAAACCATGATTTACGACTTGGCTGCATTTGCTGAATTTGACCAGCAGGTGGCAGCATGGCCTCACAACTTGTGAGTTCAGAAATGTAACTTGACACCTCAGGTTTCTGCAGCAGCATGGCTGATTGTATTCCTTATTGACTAGTAGATAACAGGTTCAAGTGGGCTAAATTCAGTGTAAGAACAGTAATAGTCAATGCATTTCTAAACAGGGGTCGAAGTATGCGTTTGGTATTGCTGGAAAAGAAATTGGAAGTAAATTTGGTAACTTGTATTTGAAACAAATTATCATTTTAACAGTTTGCTATAAACAATACTTTGATTTCATACATATGAATGTTATGTAAAGCATATTGGCGTACTCAGAAACCAGTATTGTTGATAACTGCATGGGACACACAACCAAAGGATGTGAGCTTTTTGCTGTTTCATTCAAGACTATGCATGCTGTGTTTTTGGACCTCATGACTTACAATTCGACCCCTGGTTACAAAAAAAAAAAGAAAAAAGAGAAAGATGGAAAAAAGATCAAGACATAAAAGAGACAGAGGAAGAAACATAACAAATGCAAATAAAGGCTAGGTGGTCAAACGTCTAGATTGGACGTTGAGGTCTTCACAGCAACCATTACCTTTGCTTCTTACAGAGCTAGTCAGGGGTTCAAATCCCTGGGTCTTTATTTCCTCATGTGTCCCTGAATATTCAAAGATAAAGATATCAAAGTGTAGCTGTGGCCCCCACATAAGACCACAGGAAATACAGGGCAACATGTAGATCTCCCTTTGAACACTAGGGCAGTCTGCATCAAGTTTAAGGAGAGAATCTGCTTAAGCCCTCATATTTCACTGGACTGGCATGCCATATTAGCCAGGACATCACTAATGTCCTCCCACGATATCTAACTCAAAACTGGAGTTAACATGTGAAAGACTACAGCTGAGTTAAACATATTAAACTGCTTTGGGAAGTACAAACCCCCCAACACGATGACAGCATGCACAAGATATCCCCTTCCACATCTACCTTGTAACTTTGCTGACATTGTCTGAATTGTCTCTGGCCTCATTGAGAACTACACAAATCTACGACTAAGTCTGGCAATAAACACAAAAAGGGACACACTAAGACCCACGTATGGACAAGTTTTGACCGTCTAGTGCTGTAGACATACTCACCTGGTCATAGCCATAAGGGCGCTGCTGCTGGCCTTGTGGGGGTCCAGGCTGAGGGGGGCGATAGGCCCCGTACTGCTGTCCCTGCCCCTGAGGATAGTTGGGATACTGTCCTGGGGCACTTTGGGTGGGGCCTAAGACAAAGATGGAGATCTCAGTTTAAAATTGTTGATGCTTGGCAGGCCTGAGGGAACCTCAACCCATCTGAAAATGCGGTAGAGCACAGCCAACACAAATTCTAGATTCAGCTGCTTCTCACCTATCCTCATCATCAGCATGTTCCGTCTCCGATAGCATACACCACAACAAAATTTCACTCATTAACCATTTCCATTCTCCTACTTGTTACCCTGACAGCTCTAGGGAATCACTGTCAGTTTACTATCACTAATGGGCTGCAATAAAAAAGCTGATGCATGACAGAGAGAGGATGGTGGATAAGTCAGGCTCAGACCCATTTGTTTAGGCTGGCTCCACACCGCCCGGCTCAGTAATGAATGAGAATGAGTGAGTCAGGCTGGAGCCGGGGCGGTGTTTCCCTAATGCAAGGAGACATCAAGGAGATTCTGTTGGTCTTCATTAGAGGAGCAGGCCTCATTAAAAATCACTTCATCAGCCCCCATATACTGTAGCCATGCAGGCGCTCTGAAGGGCCGAGCAAAGCCTGACTGGGGCTGAAGTCAAATGAGGCCCACGCAGCATCGTTAGGCGCTCGTAATGCCTGACGCTGGTGAGCATAACCTTGTGGGGGCCTGCGAGAGAAAGCGTGTGTGTGTGCCAGATGGATCCCACCTCACAGCCTCTGCTTCTCCGATAGCTCATTACTAACATGAGATACAGGCCTCTGGCTCAGAGAGAGAGAGGGTGAGGGATGGAAAGTTACAGGGGAAGATGGCATGAGGAAGAAAAAGAGCAAAGAGTTGCAGGAGCTTCCATACTTGTACACATGGCCCAGGGTCTATACCCATCAGCCAAAGCTCCTCTCCCACTCTCTGAGACCGGGGATGTCATATCAAACAGGTACTGAAACACCAGGAGGGATGCTAATGCGGTGCCAGCCACCACTACTGATTAATTTTCTATCTCTTCCACCAAGCTCCAATCCCCCAACCATTCATTAAGGTGGTCCTTTCATTCCTTGCTCTTGATGGTGTCTTGACATCCATTTGGCACAGTTACATTTCCAAGGGGCAGTAACCACTAACTCACAGTGGAGGAATTATTATTCAACAGTTTAAGGCAGCCAAAGAGAGCAGATAGTGCCTCCTACAGGACAAATATAGTCGAGAGAAAGGAGCTCACCATAAGCCTGCTGCTGTGGTGGGTAGCCCTGCTGACCTGGGTACTGCTGCTGAGGAGGGTAGCCCTGCTGCTGGGGAGGGCCTTGCTGGTATGCCTCCTGCTGTTGGCCATACTGGGCATTACCTTCAGGGGGCGACAGCAGGCACTGTGAGCAGCATGTTGACAACCACAGTACAATAGCAAAAGCAAACAGGCAGACATTTAACAACGACTCTTTAAAAACCGTGTTATTATTTGAGACAATTCATTTTCCCCTGTTTGTTGGATGGCTCCTGGGTTTAGCTCTTAAATATTTCAAAATCACACTTACAAGACAAGAGCTGACGTAGAATCATTATGAAAAACTGGAAGCAAAACAGGGTATTAGCTTGAGGAACCTTGGATGCACCTGTTGTTATTGCAACACAACCTTACCTGGCATCTACAGCTGTGAAAAATAAATAGAATAGCATTATGTAATAAAATATTAATAAAAAATAAGATAGAAACACAGCAGTGAAGAAAATAAAGGCAAAAGAAGGGAAGGGAGTCTTGACTAGCACAACTCAGCAAGCTTTGACCTTTACCTCCTAGTCAGTGTCCAGCAACATCTGAATGAAAGTATAATTAGAGTATAAAGTAAAGCCTAAATTAATTAAAATCTGCTTGAGCGTTTAGCCTAGTTTTTCAGATACTACGCTGCTCTTTTGGAACACAAATGAAAGCCAAAATAATGCATCGGAAAAAGAAATAAAAATTCCATGTCAACATTGTCACAAGGTGCACATTTACGGGAAGGTATGAGATACCTTCATGGTAGTAATGTTGTGAGGAATCCTCATAAGGCCTACCAATGCCTTGATCAGGATGCGGTGGCTGCAAACTGTAATCACTATGACCTACATCAACTCAACACGGAGACAGGAAGATAAGTTAATGCCCTCAGTTTATACAGGTAATACCCGGCATTTAAAAAATCTAAGTGGGAAAAGATGAGATTTAAAAGTCGATCGATATTATTATTGATGAGTTGAAAGACACAGTATTCTTGGTGGCAGCAGTTTTTGAGACAATAATGTTTTACATTTCCATGTATATTGTTGTTTTATTTTAGACCAACAAGCGCTGTCTTGGAAGAAATTAGTATTTGAAAGGTAAAAGGAAGATAGTGTAGTCAGCAGACAAAAAAACAACAAAAGAGAAGTAAATGTTAATTGGACAAAGACAGACGGAGGGAGTTGTTTATTATGAATCAATGTGGCCATTATTGTGATATTAAGACCTGAAATTCCCACTAAAGTTCAGCTAATCTAATCTAAATAAAGTGTCTTTGTCGCACTGTTAAATTACAAGTGAAGTGTACTGCTGGCTTCGACTACGACATTTGCTCCTTTTACTAAAGATGATCAAATCTGATCCAAGTACTGTACCTGGATTCCTTGTTAGACAGGTATTAAACAAAGGCACCAAGATGAAATTTGCAACTTTGTAACGCTTCACCTTAATAACATCATTAATGGCTTCATCGTCTGCTAATACGAGACTCTGTCCCCAAGCTCTCTCACTCCAAACGGGTGGAGTACCTTGCACGACTTGGGGGTGGGGGTGGGGGTGGGGGGGGGGATGGAATCGCAAGATTTAATTCCAGTGTGAATGCCGACCTAGCCATGGACCGCAGCTTTCCTCTTGAAGTACTACACTGCCGTTAGGTGGTTATGTAGAGACCTTTCCTTTCCTTGATTAGAGCCAAAAGTAACTCAAATTCCCCACAAAATAATACATAAACTGAATAATGTTTGTGGTTTTGTCTCAGTCTCCTTTCATCCTCCATGTTTCAACACAACTCCTCTGAGTGAATGTTTTTTTTTTTTTTGATCGTTTTATTTTCTAGGAGTGGTTGGAGGGTTCTCCTACCTTCTGAGGCTCCCTGTCCTGCGTGACTGTACTGGTCCCCATAGTAGTCTTCCTGCCCTGGGTACTGCTGAGGGGGTCCTACATACACATACACACAGCACACAACATACACACAGGTAGATTCAAGGTGTTGTTGGGAGGATTGGTTCTGTGTGAGGGGAAGGGGAGTGAGGATGGATTCCCTGCCTCTAGTTCTCGTTAGAAAGCTTCCTTGTGGTCTCCCGACTAGTTTTTAGTTGTCTGAGGCTTCAAATTACATCTCGATGCACCAAGGTGTCTGTGAGCAGCAACAGTGAAGATGGTTAAAATTTTGAGGAGCGAGAAAGTAAGAAATGCAGAAGGTTTGGGTTAAGGAGAAGAAAGGCTGCAGCGCTCCGTTTTAGACAGCTTGCCCACTCCGCTCAGAGTGGCATACCTTGCTGTGGGGGTCTGTAGGGTGGCATTGGCCTCTGCCCCATGACGTGGTTCCCCTGGTTGACCTGGCCCATCATTCCCATGGGGTTCTGTTGCCCTTGGTAGTGCTGCCCGCCGCCACCAGGAGGCATGTTATACTGCTGGGAGGGAGGCTGCTGGTGCATCATGGGGCCTGAGGTGGACCAACAGATAGTTCACTTTCATCGAAACAGGACCAAATATAAAACCTAAATTCCAAATATGGTTTCTCAAATTCAAGCGAATGGTATATAGCAAGAACCAGTAACACAGGTGATGGGGAGGGTGGCAATCACTCAAAACCTACAAAACCTACAAAAGGGTTGTTTTACCTTGGTTGGGCTGCATGTTCATGTTTGGCCGAGGGCCATAGTTTCCCATGGGCTGGCCCTGGGTCATGTTCATTTGGCTCTGAGCTGGGATGCCCTGGGAGGAAGGGACCGTGTGATTGTAGCCACCCATGGAGCCGTGGCTGCTGGGGGGCATATTCATGGAGCCACTGGGCATGTTTGGGGGCTGGTTGGGGCCTGGGCCGGGACCTTGCATGGGCATGTGATTCGGTCCTGGAAAACAACAGCAGAGATGATTCATCCCTTTGAACCCACTTAACTATTCAGTACACATTCGATACTTAAAAATACAGTGGCAATATTTTCTATTTTATGATATAGTGCACTAGACTTTCACTCTTTAAGAATTCATTTACAATCATTGTGTGGTGCAGCAATTAGAATCATTTGCTTTTATTACTCAAAGCCATCTCAATGTTTTAACAAAACATAGTGAAACATGTAAATTTGCAAACATAAAAACAAACAAAAGCACAAAATAAAACAGCCCGAGACACAAAAAGAGAAAATAAACACAATCACAGGGAAGAGAAGTCCAAGACCACCAGAGCTGGCAAACGGGTGACATCATCCTTCAGCAGAGCGACCTCCCTCGCAGTTCTGTGGTGTTGCTAGGCAACCCAAGTGAGACAGGGACCAAGGGAGAAGAAGGGAAGAGGGAAAAAAAGAGAGAAAGATGAGGAGGGGGTGGTAGAGGGGGGGGGGGTCACTTACCAGGCATCTGTCCATTCATCTGGTTCTGCATGTGTGGGGCTGGGGGGCCACCGCTGACCATACCCTCAGAGGGCATGTTGTGACCGTGAGGAGGCTGAGGGGGGGCTCCGCTTTGGTTCATCCCACCAGGACCCATAGGCATGTTCTGAGTGGGCGGCTGCAGGCACACAACACAAACACAGCAACGCACATCAGCTGTACTAGAAACACATCTGAGCCATGCGAGTGGGAAACTCATGGGGAGGGGGACATCAGATAAAAGCTGGAATCACTTGACAAAATAATAAAATCAAGTGTAGGTGTGCTGTACCTCACTTAATCAAGGACAGTTAAAAGGTTTTGATGCAATATAAATTCACACTGTCACAGAATAAATGGTCCTGCATAATGGCCCGGTCCTCATCAAGGGCAAGAAATGGTTTAAAAGAGAGTATGACTGCAGTGAGAGACAGTAGAGACATAACAAAAGAAACAAAATACCATCATTGATGCATTAATATGTACCCCACTCTGTGGACTACCTGAGGTTACTTGCAGCTTTGCTTAGGGTTGGGGAGTCACACTTCTAAAAAGAAGGTGAACCTAAATATATCCCTTTTACAAATTATGGGGGCACAGAACAAGCTCTGGTGGTGCTTCCATCAGGAACATCCAAATAACATTTATCCTCAATGCAATAGTGCATTTGACTTACACTGAATTTGATATACAGACAATAGTCAACTGAGGGTATCATTTCAAACTGTATATTTACAAAATTTGGTGTAAATATTTGGTATTGATTTAGTGTTGAAATGAGAGTTTCTTAACTGCTATATTAACTTCAGCATCCTTAAATTCCTGGGTTGCTTACTATTTAAGAGTGTTTGTTTAAGTCATTATTTACTACACATGCCAAGTGTTGGCCTTCATCCAAGGAAAATTTAATTCAACACTGGCAGGTGAGCAACAACTTATAAGGTAAAGCTTGGCACAAAGTTACATACACAACAGCTGGAACCAATACTCACAGCAGGGAGGAGAGACTGCATGTTCTGATTGGAGTCTGCTATCGTGGCCAGGTACACTAAATTTCTGTGCAGCATCTGTTGATACCTGTACAAGGTGGAAGGTCATCAACAAAAGCTTTGGATAAATCTGAATTTTAACAAGGGTATCCCATGTAAGAACACAGTGATTCTACTGTAGTGTCTACAATGTCAGTAGACTAAGCAATGACCAGACATGAGAAATAGGCTGAAGCCAGGACATAGTACAGAATTGATAGGTTCATCATTACAGTCAGGTCCAGTCAGAAAAGAGATTTTAAAGACTTACTGTGAACACTCTGCTGTTTTGCCTTTGCTTTGGAAGTCCATTATACACTGGATCAGCTGGTTGTTCTCGTCAAGTAACTGAAACAGAGTAGCAAATATATACGCACAGTGTTTTAAAACTTGGTTTATATTATCATTGATAGGTTAAAATTGAAAATTTGTCCCATGCAGTAACGTTAGTGTGGTTTGTTCTAGCATACTGATGGTCATCCCGCCCTGATTTGAGAATAATACGGGGGGTGGTGGGGGGGGGGGGGGGGCGTTTTTGTGAAGTGTGAGTGTGCGTGTCAAGCTAACAAAAGACGCGTCTTGCTAGCCGTCCTTAGCTAACAAAACCACAGGCCTTCATTCATTTGGGAAATAATTCCACGTTAGTGCGTAAGATCGACTTCACCTCCTTCGTTTCCTCGTGCCGTGCTTACCCCGGCGAGGTTCATATTCACCGCGCTTTGACCCTGCAACATTGTTCCCAAGCTATTCACAGTTGGGCTTGGATGGGCAATGCTACATTTGTTAGCTAAACGGCTAGTAGCGCTTGATGCCATAGCCTCCATTCTGTAATGCGCAAAAAAAGATGAATTACCTTTTGTATTCCAGCGGGTGTTATATCACCCTTCCCACGCTGCCTGTGAGGTACAAACGCCACCGACATGGTGATAACCTATGAAACCAGTGAACTAAAGCATAAAAGTAGTAGCTAACACACTTCGCAAATCGGTAGAACTCAGATAGGACAGCTTAGAATAGGATGCTATTTTGTGATGCAATGATCCACTGGGGGGGTGCAACACAGTTGAAAATATAGACAGTGTTTATTGTTTTGTGTGTGTGTGTGTGTGTAAGCAGAGACATAGTTTTGACATTTCTTAAACATAAAGAATAACATTTTCACATGATTATTTATATTGATAGAAAAACAAACATTTTGCCTTCACGGAATTACTCTCTCACCTTTTTTCATATAATGGAACAGTCTAAACTCAGTCCAAAAGGCCACGGGAAATGGACTGCTCCACAAAAAGGGGGCAACATAGTCATAGCTTTAATATACTGATGTCAAATATTGACAGTATGACAGGCATTACCAGGCAATCTGATAAGGGTACACTATATTAACACTCGTATATGTATTTTGTAATTGATCATCTACAGCACTTGGCCAAGAGTAAAAAGTAACCGCATCCTGGTTACAGGAAACATAATATGCATTGAGTCAGTTTTACTGTAAATATACCTTTCATGTTCAAACGATTTGATACACAGATTATTTTCACAAATAGAATTAAGGGCTTATATTTCTATTATAGCTTCTGTTCTTCTGATGGACCCTAGTTTTGGTATTGCCCTAGTTCAGAGTTCACTGCGCAGGCGCTCGTCTGAACACACGGTAGCATCACTGAGCTGAGCGTCTTGCTAACTAGCTGAATCATCTGGTTGTTTTTTCCATTTTCTTGTGAGTGTTAGCGTCTTGCAGCATAATGGCGGCAAGATATGACAGAGCAATTACTGTCTTTTCTCCTGATGGTCATCTTTTCCAGGTAGAATACGCTCAAGAAGCTGTAAAGAAAGGTTCCACTGCGGTAAGTCCTAAAATGAAACTAATGCTAAAGCTAAACTAGCTAACGTTAGCAAATGGTAGTTAGCGAACTAGCAGGTAGCAAGCGTTTTGTCGCTGTGTCACTCTCACAACAGTTTCAGTTTCATTGTGCCAGTAATAGGAAATATGTTTTAAGCTAACCAACGTTAAGTTTATATCGTTAATTTGCTTAATTTATGTGTACTGATGAGTAGAAATGTAAGACTTATGGAAGAATAAGAGAGATCCTAAAAGAAATCCTAATAAAATCCAAACCGGTAGTGATGATACTTGCTATGTCTCAACTTTTGCGATATGTCCCTGATTAACGCTACATTAGGTAAGCATCACAGGTGGTGTACAAAACGCAACGTTAGGTTACTTAGCTAAACTAAGGCAACGATAATGTGGTTTTTTCCCTTAATGCAGCTAACGTTAGCTCCTGTGCTGCAGCAGCAAGTGTTAGCAATGCTAATTTGCTAGCTTGCATGGAAAGTTGAGGATTCTTGAAGGCCAATTGTTAAATCCTATGCAAGTTCTTCATAACTTCTGTACGATATTGTTACCACTCAGCAAGTCAAACTTATGTAACGGCTTGCTGCATATGATTTTGAGAGTAATCGGTTCATACTGCTTTGACTTCAATTAACAACACTAGCAAATCCTGACAGGAGTGTGGTGTCAAGTTCTCAAGATATAAACTCAATGAAAATATTTTGAATACGCTTCAATGTGCAATTGGTTGGTCATCTAAACATCTTGGCTTAAACCTCCTTCCTGAACCTTAGCGACGGTTTTTCACTCCACATTTTTACATACTCACTAATTAGTTTTTGAAAATAAGGTTAATGTAAACTAAACATGTCTTGAAAACAAGACCTGAGACAGTGGATAGTCTGGCTTAGTGCCCACATTGTCAAGCCAATTGGAAGTTTTATGCATGATAGATTACCAGTTTCCATCCAGTATAGTTGAATAGTATTCATAAAGGAATGTCTGTCTAGGATGTCTAGTGGTTTTGGAATTGAATGTTATTTCTCCGTTGCCAGTTCTGCCCACTCATCCATAGGCAAATGCATTTGTCCTCTCTGAATTTCCAACCTTCCTATTGTTGATGTTCATAGAAATTGATGTAGGCTCTCTCTTTTGTCCAGGTGGGAATCAGAGGTAAAGACATTGTTGTCCTTGGTGTTGAGAAGAAATCTGTAGCGAAGTTGCAGGAGGAAAGGACTGTCCGCAAGATATGTGCCCTTGACGAGCATGTCTGCATGGCATTTGCAGGTAACACAAACAATAAAATTGACATCAATCAGTGAATAATACATATGTTATATATCATTGTGTTGCAGACTACGCATGGTATCATGTCGTCTAAGCTCACTGTGTTGTGATAATGCACCCTAAGATGTCTCTTCTCACAAGAAATGCCATATACCACAACAGATATTTATACCTGGTTTTAGAATTTGTAGCTCATGTTGCGTTCTATAACCATCTAACCAATTTTGATCTTTGTCAGGCCTGACGGCAGATGCCCGTATTGTGATCAACAGAGCTCGGGTTGAATGCCAGAGCCACAGGCTAACTGTTGAGGACCCGGTCACGGTGGAATACATAACGCGCTACATCGCTACACTGAAACAGGTACTTACTCAAACAGGCATCTGTAAGATTTCATGTCCAGTAGGCAAGAACATTGGTTTCAGGTTTTGTGCTATTCCCGGCTGCCGGTTTGCTTCGTTTTTGTTTAAAAGCCTGCTTCATAGGAATGACCAGTCATATCTGTCTTTTATATTTGTAGCGCTACACTCAGAGCAATGGACGCAGGCCGTTTGGCATCTCTGCTTTAATTGTTGGCTTTGACTACGACGGGACCCCCAGGCTGTACCAGACAGACCCCTCAGGAACCTACCATGCCTGGAAGGTCAGTCAGTTTTTTCACTGTACATCTACTTTACCTCAGGTCTTTTTGTTGTAATTTTCAGTACAACAAAGAGAGTTAATATTTCATGGGTTGTTCTTATCAAAACTTTGTTTCAGGCAAATGCGATTGGCCGGAGTGCAAAGACAGTGAGGGAGTTCCTGGAGAAGAACTACACAGACGAAGCCATCGCTGGTGACAACGAGGCAATCAAGCTGGCCATCAAAGCTTTGCTTGAGGTGAGGCCAAAATCAGTCTTTGCACAGAGAACGTTTTTGTACATAGGATGAGATGCTTCTTCCTTTTTTTCCCCCCTTTAAGCACTTAGCGATAGACTTCTACAGAGCACACTGCTGCAGCATTAAACTACACTGTGCCAAATATAATCTAATTAAACAATTACAAATCTATTGTGTAATACTATCATGTTCTGTAGCTTCTGTGATGCTACATTAGCATAATTTAGTGCATTTAAGTTATTTGTTATTATTTAAGACAACCGTAGGCTTAGCTTTACATGTTTAATATAAGAAAGTGTTAAATAGATTCTTAGAACTTGTAAAATTGTTAATCAGAGAATCTCAAGCTTCAAGTACAAGCCATAACCCCACTGCCATACAAATTGGCACACATACAAATACACCCATTTTCTTTTTTCTTCTTCTTAATATGTTATTGCCAAATTATTATAATTATTATTGCCCTAAGTAACTGCAGGAGAGTGTGACTATCAATGTTTTTTCTGCTGTATTTAAATGCATAAAACATTGTCTCATAGCCTGGCAACATGGACCTGAGAAGACTTTAGGAGTAGGAAGCTACGGCTGATTGTGAAGTGCTGATTTGCTGTGCTTTGTCACATACAGTATTTCTGTTTTTTTTTCACAGGTGGTCCAGTCAGGAGGGAAAAACATTGAACTTGCTGTTATCAGACGAAATCAGCCACTGAAGGTAATCTTACCCCAGATTTTATTTGGCTGTTTTTTCCATCTGTTAATGGCTGAGTTGTCAACTGTAACCAGTATGTGATGCCTTAGCTGCTGTGGCAAATCAGTAGTGGTGACAGTAGTGACTAAAGTCAGTTGGTCACTACTGCCACTACTAGACAATTATTGCCATGCAAATATTTTTGTGTAGACTAATAATTGCTTTTCTTGTCTGTTTGCAGATATTGGAGTCTAAAGAAATTGAGACCCTGGTGGCTGAGATTGAGAAGGAGAAGGAAGAAGAGGCAGAGAAGAAGAAGCAGAAAAAATCCACTTAAAGCAGTTAATCAGAACAGTTTTTCTTTATTGCACTTGGAGGAACACAGCAAATATTAGTACGTTTTAGAGGGTTTACAGTTCTAATGACAGCTTTTATTTTAGTGTGAAGAGCTGAATCATAACTTCAGATTTATTTTTGTTGCTCGTAATGTTGCACACATTTCTGAGTGATATCGGTAGCAAAGAATAGGCATTCAAGTTCTATTATTTCCAGTTGATGGGTTATTGACCAATGTGTACATTGAGTAAGGCAGATAGATCTCAAGTTTTGGTTCAGCACTCAAAACATACTTGGTTACCGGATGTTTTCGTATCTCCTTCACCAAACTGCTTCAGTGGTGATCAATTAGAAACACTGAAATACACCAGTTGCAACATTTTGAATTGTAATGGATCAAAATACTCAATAAAAGTTGACATGTTTGTAACATGTTTTTATGTTATTTACAAAACTACATTTTAAACAGCTGTTCCATTTTTGTTAAGCCAGATGATACACTACCAGTCAAATGTTTGGACACCACAGTTTTCTTTATTTTTACTGTTTTCCAAATCTGTGTGGGAAATAGTTTAACAAATCCAAACTATCTTATATTTTAGATTCTTTAAAGTAGCCGCCCTTTGCCTTGATGGAAAAGCAAAGGCTTTGGAAAGAAATTCATACATAAGCATCAACTTCACTATTTATATTTGTCTAAGAAACAAATTTCAAGCATTTAAGCAGAAGCCTTTAGATCAAAATGGCTTTAAGAGAATGAAAAACACAGTACATTCAATCAGGTGTGTCCAGAATTTTGACTGGTAGTGTATACTTGGGATATCAAATGGCTTTGATGTGATAGTTTCTACCAATAGCACCATAAATAATAATGAGTAATTTGTAGTAATGCACTGACCAATTTCTTCAAGATGACAATGGGGGACTGTTAAAACAGCAGAAGTGCAGGTTCCTTCCTTTTGTTTCTTCCTCTATTGATTATCTTACTGCAATACTGAGTACAGCGATATAAAGATAACTACAGTTTAAAACTCCACCAGAGGCAGTATAGTGAGCGTCCATAAAGTGCAATGTTTTCATTTATCAGCACTCTGTGGCACAGACCTGGAATTGAAAAAGAAGCCGTAGCTCGGATTGCTTTAAAAAGTGCTCACCTCTCCCTCAGTCATTTAAAACAAATTAGCGATGAGCGAAAGAAGTGTGTAATGGTGGCCCAACGAGACCCCTTTTTGCCTCTCCTTCCTTTTATTTCACCCTAAATTCGCTTATCAAGCAACCGCTGCTCTGAATTCTCAACGACACAATTATGGCCGGCGGTGTGGTAGGGCTGCTTAATGGGATCCTGGCCTCAGACCCCAGTGGGAACTTTCAGTGACTTTAATCTGGAGCCCTTTGAAAAGTTGTGCCGTGCTGTGCTGAAGAGCCCCGGGGGGGTCCCTCTGACTCTCACCAAAGACATAATGGTGAATGGTAAAGTCCTTCATTTAGAGTCATCTCCCCAAGCCAGGATTTCCTGAGTGGGTGCCCTGGCTGCCTTGGCTAGAGCAATTGCACTTTGTCTGCAATTTGTCTTGTTTGTGAGTCTTATAGGTTGGTCTGCTGGCTGATGTCAGAGGATCAATTAAGCTGTGATGCTATTTCCTATATATGATGTAAGTAAAACCTGGGAGGCGAATAAAATGTGAAAGCAAGTTTTTTTTTTTAGGATTTGTATGGCTGTTTTGACTCAATTTTGGAATCAATACACTAATTGCTACACAATAAGCCAGTGTATTTTAAGTCAGAGTCTGTCAAGATTGCTGTGCTGTCACAGCCAGTTTTGGATGCTTGGGGTACTAACAAAGAGATGCTGAATTCAAAGGATGACAAAACAAGCTACGTGTAAACTTTAAGAAAGTTTATTCTGGGTAATCCTCTAGCTACAGAGGTTATCTGATCCATCTTGTCAATAGAGCAGGAGCAGCTTATTCTGCGCTACTGCTGAGACTCCTAGTCTTTTGAACTGCTTGTGGGAAGAGTTTTTCTTTTTCTTTCTTTTTTTTTTTTGCCAGCGTTGTTGTTGCCCATAATCAGCGCTACTGTGCCTGAGGACAAAGTCCATCTCTCATCGCTGGCTGCTGCTCATCATTAATGCAGAAAATAATGGCTCCACCAGAGGTCATCGACGGAGGAACGAGGCCCGAGGACATGTACTCTCCAAGCAAGAATGCACACTGCTGCAGGCTGTCGACTGAGTGCATTGTTTGTACGCACACACACACACACACACACACACACACACAGAGACAGCTCACAGGCCAATTGCACATACACATAACAGACACTGTATTAATGTGTACACACAACAGATTTTTTTTTAACAGTATGCACACATCTCTTTTCTCTCTCTCTCGATCTGTCATGCACACAGACACACTTTAGGCAAAGTGTGCTCTTATGTTGTAGTCAATAGAATACAAATACTGGGGAAAAGGACTGCATGTTTTCATATATGGTTTAGTTATTTGGTCACATCTAACACTGGTAGTCTGACTTTTGTCTAAAGATATCCATTACCCTGCTCCTCTCTAGCTGATTTCCAATTCATAGGCACATTTCACTTTGAGGATCCACATTTTTGTCATTCTAATGTGCCACCCTGTGGCCATATTTCAAAGTAGGGCCCTCTTGGGATGTTTAAAATTTGTCAGTGCAAAATGTCCTCAGGTCCAAATAAGATAATCGCTTCAAGGGCAAAAACACACAGACACTCACATCCCTGGGGAAGTAAGGTTACCTCAGTGCTCTGTTAAGACTATTTTACTACCACTGAAATTATTTAAGGCTTTATCACCTTCTACCAGCAGGGCGCAGTGTTGCATAAAAGCAGTGCTCTCATCATATCGGTTACACTTTCATCTCACTTTTTGTCCTACAGATTGACAGAATGACTCCTCTAGCTAACAGCAAGCAGAATCTACTGGCTACTGACATGTTTTTGTCTCTGTGCTTTAACACACAGCCTCAAAGAGTCTCTGAACAATTGAATCCATCGAGGGAGAGTTGTTTTGCTTAAAATTGTCAGATGAAAAAGCAACATCGCCTGTGTCCTCCAGCAATGGCCAAGCTGTCAAAGTGTGTTGGGTCATAAAAGGCTACACTCTCGACACTGTCCCTTTTCTGCTTGTCACATGTCGACAGTTATACACACACCATTATCTGGGTATAGCTGATCTGCTGGCCTCTGCTCATGCCCCACAGGGTGCTGCAGTATGAAGTAAAGTTCAGGCATATTGGTATGTTGGCTTACATATCCATAAGCAATCAAATAATGTTCCCTTTTAACTAATAGCTGCAGGGATACATTTTGAATATTTTTCTATTATCTCATATCACATCTCATCTTTCTCTCACTGTCTGTCCTTAAATCTCTATTCTCTCTCTCTCTCTGTCTCTCTCTCTCTCACACACACACACGCAAAACACAGCACATCTTGATTTTTGACGTTCGCCTCTTGAACACACCCACCACTATTATCATCGTCACACAGAGCAACATATACAGTTGAGTAATAGATACAGCTGATACAGCTTTGGTTGTCGTTTACCTTTGTGTCCTCTGAATGGTGCTGGAATACTAACAGTTTGTGTGAAGAGACTAAAGGGATGGTTTTGAGTTTCCCCTCAAGAGTCACCTGTCAGGGGTTTTGTCTCACAGAAGAATACAAGTGCATCCTCTTCTAATTGAAAGTGGATACCACTGGGCCAGATACAGTGAAAGGGAAAGGGAGAGAGGAGGGGAGACAAGGAAGGAGAAAGAGAAAGAGAGAGAGAGAGCAAAATGAGAGGAGAAAGAGAAGGAGAGGCAAAAAGGAGCAGACAGAGCTAAAATAAACAATTCCCAGGATGCTGCAGGCCAAAAGCAAATGGCCCGGGGCTCCCTGGCCTCTCAGGGCCATGGCAGAAGCCAGTCACACACATCACATAGCATTACTCGGGATGGGGTTACAGGAAAATGTCAGCCGACGCATAAGGAGGAACCATCGGCCCATAGGATAATTCGATTGCCTGAGGGAGGTGCAATCTTGCATTCCCACGATTCCTCTCTTTCCACCCACACCCTCTTTTCATTGTATTTTTGAATCCATTTTTCCTTCCTTGTTGTTATTTAATGTTTTCAATTGTATTGTTTGCTCTGGTAACCAAGCATAGTTATGAACGTGTTATTGTAAATGTAGGCTACTGTGCTCCTTCGATGGGCTGTTACAGTTTCTCCGCAGCCTCTTGCTTTATCCCCACGGGAATTTTTACGGGCCATTGGTTTGCAGTGTGGCCTCTGATATCTTGATTTAAAACCTGATCTTTGTCAGAGGTCTCTCCCCACTCACATGCATGTATCCTCACAATGATGTGGGTTACATGTCATATTATTGGTCATGGAACAAATCGTGTCCCTCCCAGTCATGCTCCTGCGACAGACCTGTGGTCAAGATGAAATGAATGGAATTAAATGAATCACAGTGAGCAGCTGTTTATGTAAATCAGATATTTGTGGTTGTGGTTCAAATTCTGTTCTCTTTTTAGATGCTCTCTATTATATAAATGTGGTCGCTACCTTGTTACTGCATTAAATATCGCACAATTTAGAGCTCAGAATTGTTGCGTGTGTGTTCGCACGCACGTGCTGCTGCCTATATGCGTGTGTGTGTGTGTGTGCGCGCGTGAGATAAAGACGGAGAGAAGGAGGGAGAGAGAAAGAGAAAAGAGACAGGGAGAGAGACAGAGAGAGAGAGTTCAGTGCAGATATCTGAGTGCGTCTGACAGAGAGGACAGCCCCGAAGGCAGGTCCCAGCCCTTCAGCACCGAAAATGACACATGA
Source organism: Centroberyx gerrardi (assembly GCF_048128805.1). Lineage (NCBI taxonomy): Eukaryota > Metazoa > Chordata > Actinopteri > Beryciformes > Berycidae > Centroberyx > Centroberyx gerrardi. The sequence continues at coordinate 17,350,733 of NC_136009.1, forward strand.
CTGCTTTGACTTTTGTCATCCCCTGTCTCCCTCCGCCCCCAAACCCTGCAATGTACAGACAGCCTCCAACAAACACTGAGGGTAGCATACGCACACACATACACACACTCTCTCTCTCTCTCTCTCTCTCTCTCTCTCTCTCACTCTCTCTCTCTCTCACACACACACACACACACACACGCACACACACTCAAAGACACACAGTCACACACTGTATACTGCTTAGATTACATTATCTTTATCCTCAGGACATGAACCCTCCTTGTTGGATGACATTTGGGCTTGTGCAGCACTAAGGTTACCTTTCTTTGCCCCTGAGTTAAAGATGCCTGTCTGCAGCATGCATTTGAAATGAAGGACGAAAAAAAAAAAATCAGATGAGAAAGATTTCCAAAAGCACTTTGATCAGAGGCATCAACAGTCACGCACAAACTTGTTAAGCAGTATGTAAATTTGGGCTGATACTGAATAAAGTTGCCAGAATGGCATGAATCCATTGTGCTGCGATGATCAAAATAAAAGAGGGCTTCATACGCTGGAGGGCAAGAAAGTCACAGACATGAAGGTTTTTTTCCTTCCTCTTTTTTTCTACAAAGGGGCTGATGGGATGCAGAGAGGAGAGAAGGAGGGGAGGGAAATGAAAGATAGGGGAAAGCCTGGAAGGATCTCAATCTAAATTAGCCGAATAGAAGGAAGGCTGTGCTGAGTGAGACATATAATTAAAACCAAAGTGATGAAAACATCAGCACTCATTCAGTCACTCGCCAGATGAATTTTTGAAATTGCTACTGAGATGATCTGAAGATGTTTCAAAGCTAAAGGTAAATCCTGCTTATTGTTAAAGCACAGCAATCTCCCATTTACTCTTTATTGGGCTTTCTCTCACCATCTCTCTTCTCCCGCCCCCTCTCTCTCTCTCCGTTTCTTTCTTTTTCCCACTCCCGTTCTCTTTCTCTCTGTCTGACACTCTGAGATGAATAGGTGCTGTCACCGAGACTCTTGTAGCCTGTCAGCTTTTAAACAAACAGTTAGCAAAAGGATCACTTTCACAGGAAACCTCCGAGTCTGCGGTGAGGTCATCAGCCTGCCTCGCTCAGTCCCGTCTAAGACCCACCCTACGGAAGCAGTAAGGAGCATGACCTCACTCACTGACCGGTCTCACACCTCATCACACCATACATCCACAACTAAACTGTCACTTTGAATCATCGTATTCATAAAATTCTTTTGGCAGCTCAACAATGATTACTGTTCTATATTTTGCCTCTTACATTACTGCTTGAAAGCCTTATTCGTTCTGGCAGCCTATATAGTTTCTAACCAAAATGCCAGTTATAGAGGAGGCATTATAACTGTTCCCTCCTCCAGTAAGGTGTCCCTCCAGTAAATCTGTCCTACTGACAACAAATGTCCCTGCACTAAAAAGGCCCCTCAAAAAACAAGCTTGACTTTTGTGAGAAAAAATGCCCCCTCAGGTGTGTTCCCTCTCACTCTTCCTCTCTGCACCTGCACTGAGTCTCTCATGTCCTCCGTGTGTCTCTCCATACAATGGAGACAGTGCGTAGCCTCTGGCGCCTCTCTCCAGCTGAGAGCCACCTCTCTCCAGAGGACAGGGGAGGAAAACTGCCAGCACTAACAACTGATCCTGGCAGATAAAGGAGCAGATAGGCGAGGAGAGAATGCCTTGGCCAATACTTGCCTGGCCCCTGTCTTCAGCGTTGTTGATGGTATAGCCGCTTCCTTTAGCTCTGAGATAATGACGATAAGAACAGTTATGACGAAGATGGTGATGATGAGAAGGAGGAGGAGGAGCAAAATGAGGCTGATGACGATCCAGTCACTTCGTAGATGCACTTTTTTTCAAATCACATTACTAAGAAGATCTACACATTTTACACAATGCAACTTAAAAGTCTAAAATATGCACACTTTTCGCTTTACACAATACGATACGAACAGGTTACACAGTAGATTTTTCTATTCAGTACAGTATTTGGAAAACCTCTTTATATTATACACAAAGTCAGAGCTGGCACAGTTTGTGACCTAAACTGTATCAGTCACCATCAATCATATCAGCTGGACCACAAACACTGGGCTGTTTAGGCTTTTTTAATGTGCTGTAATGTAGCGGTGCCAGGCTGGATGACCCAGCACTAGATCAGTGTACCACTCATGCTCCTGGGGGCAGATGCCTGGAACAGCAGTTAGGCGAGACGGCCGTCGCAGGTCGCCCAGGCCAGGCCACAGCTGGGAACCCCCGGGCCTGGATGTCGACCTGATGTGATTAAGTGTACATCCAGCTGCATGGAGGGATAATACATGGAACAAATGTTACACCTGGAGAAGGACTTTTACTAATGTAGACCATGTTTTCTCTCAGATTTTAGAGTGAAAAAAAAAGCAAAGAAAAGTGGGTATTTTACTCTTTTATGTGAGCTGGCTTGGATTGATTTGCACACAACCCTGTTTTTCTCCTAATTTCTCTCACTGATCCAGTCCAGCGTGTGTGGTCTATAAGAGCCAAGCTCCCAGTATTTGTCCTGAGAAAGACCTTGATAGGAATGGGGTCTGAGTGAGAGTGCTTATTTTATTCTCTCCCATGCTGCTGCAGGCTATGGCTGTATTAATGCAATGGCAGGGATCTTTGAAGTTGTGACTTTATGAGACAAAAGCTAATTTCCTTTCCTTTGTTCATTATCGAGAGAGACTTCCAGCCGGGCGGAAAGCATGCTGTGCTAATTATTCCATTTATGAGTCGTCTCTAAAGTATGTAATGGATTTCACTGGGCTTTTCACAGGTAAGCAGGGCGATGTGGCACACAGACTTCTGGGGGGATCTGCTGTCAACACCCTGACTTGTACCAATTAGCCCTTTTAAATTCACCTCATCCTCACTGGATAAAGACATAAACAAATTCTCATGCCTCCAAATGGAACACCTGTGCAAATGGCTTTTGTAGTAGAATCAAATTACATCTAACAGAACAGAACACAACACAACACAACATAACATAACATAACATAACATAATAGAATAGAATACAATAGAATAGAAATTGAAAGTACACTCTAAATAAAGTTTTCCCAGTGGCCTTGATTAGTTATTTTCACAGCGAGCTTAAAATCAGCACCGAACCGTAACCTCACTCTCACTGACGTCTCAACAAATAAATCCTCTGCAGACTTATAAGATCAAACCACTTTGCAACTCATTAAGATTTGAACCCAATTTCAAAAATGAGTTTCAGAGTTTTTTAGGGGCCAAGTCAGACATGTGACATAATGGGATTTCCATCTTGCCCTTAAACACAACTTGGCAGAGCATGAAGGGAAATGCAACATTTCACATCGCATCTCCACAAGCCAGTCGCTGCGTCTACCAGGATGCCACCCACAACACCTGAGCACTCCCAATCAACGCGATGTGTGTCCTGGCACACGGGCGGGAAAGATGTGTATCCTGCCACTCAGATCAGACAGCAACAAAAGAGTTGCAGCGGTGGTACGAGAGGAGCCATACCTCCTCCGCTGCTGGCTGACGGCCCCTCCCTCCCTCCATTACCCCCCCACCCCCCCACCCCCCCCCGCCCTACCCCACCCCTCCCTTTGCTTTGTTTGTGCTCATTTCATTCCGTGTGCAGCCTCCTGGCAGGCAGGTCAAGGTTTACCCTCGCACCACACACCATTTCCCACATACGCCGCCTGGGGGAGGAACACTGGAGGCCCGAGGCAAGGGCAAGCCCAAACAGCTCACACAACATTGCCGCCATCACCACCTCTAACCATACGGATAGAAGGACAGAAACACTGAGCTCAGAATCACACCGTTGGAGCTTTGTCTTTCTTTCCTTCTTTCTTCCTTCCTTTCTTTCTTTCTTGCTTTCTTGCTCCCTTCCATTCTTTCTTCCTTTCCCCCACTTTATTTCTTTTAGATCTTATTGTACATTATTGATTTCTGTCAGTAGTAAGGTATATGTCTATTAACCGATAGATTTAATAGAGCGACAATAGAGAGCTACTCATTTGTTCCCCCCGTAGTGTAAGTGTTCATTTTGAGAGTCTGATACTAACCCTGGCTAGGAGCTAGTGCTGGATTTTTAGCTGTAAATGGAAAACGCCTGTGGGCTTTTCATTTTCTGGGCCCAGACGTTCCCTTCATGGTGTCGGAGCCCTTGTGTTCACAGAGTTCATGTTTTGCTGCAGGGCTTTTTTTTATTTTGTTTTATCTCATAGCTTAGACTAGCAGGGCTTCAACTCCCAGAGGACTCCTGCGTAGCAACAGCAGAGATCAACAAAGTAAGTTTGTTTACGTTGGCTGTGTCCGCATGTTGTCGACTTATACATTTCTCAGTCTCCATTTCCTGCCTCTCCTTGCCCCAGGGGAAAGGAGCCCTCTAATTGGATCTTGTTCTAATTGAGCCTAATACTGGAGCTAACCGGAGTTGGGCCCTGTGGCTAATGAAGAGCTGAATCAAAACTAAGCACTAAAACTTTGACTGTGCGTGTGTGTGTGTGTGTGTGTGTGTGGTGTGGTGTGTGTATATATGTGTACATCCGTGCGCCTGCATATGTGTGCCTGTGTGTGCATGTATGTGTGTGTATATTCTGCTCTACATTCTGCATTTCTCAAATTACCGCTCTGTTTACTCTTGGCTTGTTACCATATTTTCTCTCAAACAAATTCATATTTTTAGACAGGGGATAATTGTTCTGGAGTAGCGGAGATAGAGCAAAAAATAGTCCATCAGGTCATCATTTGTCCTTTTTTAACTTCCCACAATAGCAGTGACACTATAGCCCTGATGAAAACCCATTTTCAGAGGATTGATTTTTTTGCTCATTCTCTTTTCCTCTCTCACACTAAAGGCCAATCCAGTGGATATAAAATGAAACAAGCCAAGCACATGCTGCAGTTTCAACAGCCGCATAGGCAACAGAGAAATGGAAATGAATGAAGCCAGGTTTGCTGCTGGAGGGCCAGAAAAGAAATGACTACTCCGGTGCCTACAGCTAAGAGACATTGTGTCTTTTTTTTTTTTTTTTTTTTTTTTACGTATCTACAAATGATCTTGGTTCTTTTACATAAGAACAGATGCAGCTATGCACTGTGTAAATTTCCCAATAATCATACGTTTGTGACCACAATGTGTTATTTAATCACATTCTTTATCTTCTACTATGTTAACTTTATTTCTTATTTTGTCAGAGGTTTTGATTTAGTTTGTGTCCATATTTCTCGATTCAGGTCTTACCTAAGGACACGATGGTTGATCTGTCCCTTTCTACTGGCAGACCACAAGCATCACAGTTTCTATACCCCCAATAGGCTCCATATGGCCAGTTTTGTTTTATCATGGTCAAAGAGAAAGTAAATCATACATAATTTTGCACCAGGCATTGTGGTTTTATCAGACACTAATGATAGACAAAAAAACAAAGGGGGATTTCTTCCCTTTTCACATTATTTTAAAAAGATTCAGAATAGCTAGTTGATCAGAAGTGACAGAATTAAAATTGTATTGTTTCCATTTTTCTGGTACCAAATAGATAATTTTTAGCTTGTGCAGCATCTCTGTAATTTGGCACATCCCCCAAGCTACTAGAATACCTTTATTCCAAAAATGTTGAAAGAAAGGTGTAAAATAGTTTGTTGCAAAGAACATTTGCAGGAGCTCTACATGGATAAATCAGTCCAGAACATAAGATAACTGAAGATATTTTGAAACTACTTGGTAGTGCATAGCATTGGCCAAACTTTTTGTCTTACTTTTTAATTAGGAATATACTCAGCTTTCTTAGGTAGTCTATTATAATTACACGGTCATTTTCTGCCTTCTCTGAGTGGACCTGGAAGCTTATTTTGAGGAATATTAGCGCTGGTGTTGCAGCAGTGAAGCTAACTATTAGCCATTCAGAAATAAACATGGAAACAGCACAAGGTGCAGATACAGCCCAACTGCCTTTTCAACTAGCATCTCCATATTTAAAAGCTAGCTAGTGATTGGTGATGGGCGACAGCCATAACATAGTTGTGGTTGAGTTGCAATCAGCCCCATATGCTCCAGTTCCATTCGTGCCGTGCAAGTTGCTGTTGTGGGGCTGGTATTAGTAAATCTTGGTCTCCAGATTGTTGAGAGGTGATGCCTTTCCAAGGAGTTGCTTTAGTTGGAGGCCTGCAGGGCACAACCCAATGCTGCACAGTGTTGGCGGCTGCCACCGGGGGGGTGGGGGTGGGGTGGTGGAGACGCAGCACTCCAGGTGGGCCGAGTTGCAACCCCCCTCCAGCGCTCTGTCATGTCTTGAGAAGGAGGAGGGCACTATGAACGGTTCCAGAGCAAACATAGCCTTCCAAAACTCCTGCCTCAAGGATGTAGCCTCAAGGCCAATAGGAAGATTGGGAACAGATGAAAGAAAGAAAATTGGGTGGGGCTCTTAGTTGCTCTTATGAAACCCAGCTGGTTGAATGCAGTTTCCTTAGAATAGAATCAAATCAATTGCATAAGTATTTTTGCTTAAAGCTGCAATAAGCAAAAGCCTCCTTTGTGAGTGTATGCATGTCTGTGTACATATAGACATGAAAGTATACATGTGTGTTTGCGTCCGTTTGCATGTGCTCACGCTCACGCAAGAGTGGGATTGCATTGCCTGAGTAGCCCTCCAGCTCTTCTCTTGTTTGTTGACAGTATTAAACAAATGGTCAGAAAGCCCATTACTCAGGGGGGAATGGAGTGAAACTGTGCGCGTGTGTGTGTGTGTGTGTGCGTGTGTGCATGTGTGCGTGTGTGCGTGCGTGTGTGTGCGTATGGCCCCTCCCTGGCCCTGCAGGGTTCTCTGGGGTTTCTTGTCACCCTATGTCTTGGAGGTGAGAGGGCGGGTGATAATTGAACGCTCCCTGGCATTTCTAACAAATGTATTGAAAGAACGAATCGAAAAACCTGTTAATGAGATTTCCCTCCCCAGGCAGTGCTCAGGGTTATTATTCTTATAATTTTCTTAATCTAATGAGTTACTCAAAGTTTATTTTCAAATGTGTTTCTCCCACTCACCCTGTGCGGCTCCTTTTTTTATTAGCTTCTGTTTTTCAGTGGCACACAAACTTTATTAATAAATCAATTTACGATGCTTTGGAGGAGGCCTCCGCTGAGACTCCAGTATTCAAGAGCTCTCAAACCAAACAAATGGTAAGACGAGGACTCATAGAATACAGTGTGAATGATGGAACAGCGCCGGCCACGTACCAAGGTGCACATCTTTGTACTCGGGTTTGTTTACCTCACAAGATGGCTCCTGGCTTAGGGAATGGACCATGAAAATGGCTGCTCGCTTGTGCCTGCAGCAGTCTATATAGATTGGAGATTTTCATGTGGCAGTTAGGCTGCTGGGAAATACACCCCAGGGGATGTGCTCTCATTAAGGACAGTGGCTCCGGGCACTTTTCCACTGCTTCCTGTGGCCACTGACCTCCTTTTCACCCGTGGGCTCGCAGCTACACCGCGGCTCTGCTCCTCGGTCTCCCTGTCACTCCCAACAATCCCCCGGGGTCGTCACATGACTGGAGTGACTCCTGACCTGCCTGGCCTCCCGCAACCCCTCCCCTCCCGTCGGCGAGTCGGCTAGACTGATCACGGACAGCGTGAGGGTCACACGTGCCCCCCCAAAATGGCGGCTATGTCCTTGGGCTTTTGAAGGAGGAATTTCCAGCCTTGATTGTGTCAAAACATCTTGTCAGAAATGGCCAGCCTCATGTGTCATCTTAAAGCGGTAAAGTTGCAATATTATTTATGTGGGAAAAGTTTGAGCAATACTGTAAAAACCAACCAAGTCAACTTTTTTTTCTCATCCATCACTTTTACAATAGTCTCTTAGAGCAAATTATTGATAGAAGGCACCTGTCCTGTTGGACCTCTTGCTTGAGTTCAAGTGAATGTCGTACTGCTTGAATGGACACAAGCAGGATAATAACATTGCTTCATCTCCGTCCTCCCTAAGCCATTTCTGCAGCCATTTCCACCCTGTTGTGGTTCATTATGGCCACAAGACAAACTAGGAAGTGAAGAGCACCTGAAGGTATGTCACCAAAGTGATCTAAGATCTTGACTATGGGAGTTAATCATTGATCAAGAAAACATTACAGTGGACTTGGGGCATTATAGTTCTGCGCCCGAAGTGTGCAGAGAAATATCAATAAAAATCCCCCTGATCTTTTTTTTTTTTTTTTAATTAAAGGCTAAAAGCCTGATGCTCCCTGTTGTTGTTGTATGTGAGCGCAGACTATAGACCATCTTCATTCCCGTTGTCCATTCTATCCAAAAATGTATTCAGAAATAATCAAATCTTAGAAGGCAAATTGTTGTCATCACATACACAGAATTAGTCTAGTATTAGCGCATGAAGGACATGGTTTTAAAAGCTAGACTGTGGTGTGGTCCTGCATCTCTGATTGGTGGATTGAGATATCAGACCAGTTCTCATCAGTACCACCCATACTTATATCTGCAGGCAATACAATTTTTTCCTCTACTAGTATGCAATCAGATTATTCTCAAACACACATACACACGGAGCCTCCACACTCAAACTGTATTCCACCTATGCAGCATTCTGCCTTCCCGTAAATGACACTTGCTTCCCCATACGTGTGAGTTTGTGCTAACACAAGGATGCATGCACACACACGCACGCAAACACACACACACACACACACCCTGTAGGTATAAGGTTCCGGTTGGTATATCTCTGTCTCTAAGCCCCAGTTTGATGCCCTAGTCTCATGGTATCCAACCCCCACTCTTTCTGCATCCCCTCAGGCTCTTGTGTGTGTGTGTGTGTGTGTACGTGTGGTGTGTGTGTGTTTGTGTGTGTAAGCTGGCTACTGAACCAAGAGGGCATTGTTTCTCTCCAGTGGGGTTTCATAATCGAACACTCACATTTATGCACCCATTCACAAGGATACTAAAAGTAGAAGTAAAGCGAGTGTGTTCTTAAACAGTTGAATCATCCATGGCAGAATTTAAACTCATGAGCTTTGGACGGTGTGATGCATGACTCTAAAATGCTACACATTTGGGTGGATACACATTCGTATCACTGCAGATAATTACACATGCACTGATTGGACTCTTTCCACAGGAGGTGCAAACTCCAGTCAGCCTGCATCAGGTTGTGTGTTTCTTAGGCACATGTGTGAGTGAGGCGGGGAGGAGAAAAGACAGCGGGCAGCAGGGACAAACCCGTCAGCCACTCAGATCACATCAGGTCTGTCGGGACACATTGGAGCACAGCGAGCCTGATGGGATATGCCCCCCAGGGGTGCGAAGCAGGCCAGATGACATACAGACACAGGGGCAGGGAAAGAAGGAAGGAAGAATAGAGGATGGCACATCCTGCCTTTAATGCACTCTTATGCACAATATGTTCCGATAACACACACGCAATTATGAACGGTAACACTAAGTGCATACGGTTATGTACTAATTATGCACTAAGACCATACCATCACACACACACACACACACATACACACATACACACGTACAAGCACACATACTGAAGCATGCAAGCACGCCTGCAACCCCCTCCCTCCACACACACACACACACACACACATAGTTATATTGTCGCAAACATGTAGCCTGGATCTCACACCAGATAACCTACATCTCAAACAACAAGGCGCATATGCTAATGTGAAACGTGAAGGCATGATGTTTATGAGCTGCACACGATGCATATGCTTCTGCATGTGGATAAATGCACAGACACGCTTGGGTACATATGTCCGCAGGGGCAAAATGGGAAATAGACACTTCTCTTCATGCCTGTTCTTTAATTGGGGCATTTATTGTTTTGTGGTGGTGTTTACTTCATTAAATTAAGGCACATTTCAGAAATGCAGCATGTTTCAAGGTTTATATAAGCAGAATTATGCTTTCAGCCATTAAGTTGCAAATTAACATATCTTTATGACTGTGGGATATGCCACTTGAAGATGCTTTTACATTTTCACACTAATCAACTTGACTTTAACGTGTTGGATTTCAGTTTGATTTGCTTTCATCACAAATATTGTTTCCCCCCTTGGCTGTGTGTGCCTGTATGTGTGTGTGTGTGTGTGTGTATTTGTGTTTGTGATTGCGTGTGTGTATGTGTGTGCATGTGAGTGTGTGTATGCTTGCGTGCTTACGTTAGTTGTCCACAGCACCTTCACGTCAGCTCAACTGTTCTCTTTCTCAGTAAATCAGAAAAATGTACACTGTTGTGTGTGTGTGTGTGTCTGTGTCTGTGTGTATAGAGGGGTGGGGGGTGGGGGAATGGGGGGTTTACAAGGACAAAATGAACTAATGTTGAATATTCCGTATTGGTTTTAGTGTAATTCTTTTCTAATTCTTAGTTTATTCAATTTCATCTCCTTGAGGCTGGTAGGTATGGAAATTAGGTCTGTTTTTTTTTTTTTTTGCCTGTGTAAATTGCAGCTATCACCTCAAGCCTTTTGAACAAGATTACCCAGATGGCCTTGCGTGGTGCGCCTGAAGTTTTATTTTCCTCCTTTCCCTGCTTTTCCTTCTTGGCTGCGGGGGTAAGGAGAGGGAGCTGGGAAGCCTCCTGAAGGCTGTGGGCGAGGCCAGGAGGCAGCAGCTGTGGCAAAGAGAGATCTGGGGGAAGAAGAAGAGTGAGATGGGGAGGAGGCATGGGGGGGGGGTGGAGGAGCCTGGTGCAGGGGGTGTTGTGTGTGTGTGTGTGTGTGTGTGTGTGTGTGTGTGTGTGTGTGCGTGCAGGGGGGGCACTAAATCTAAGGCTGAGTATGCCAGCCGTTGTGAACACTACCCCCTACCTGGCTTGGCTGTCAAGGGGACCGGAATAACCCTTGGAGTACACAAGGAGGGGGCTGGTGGAGTGCGTATGGGCTGGATGGGAACAGGAAGAACTTGGGGAAGTGTGTGTGTGTGTGTGGGGGGGTTGTATGTGAACATGTTGTGTGTTGGGTAAGGTGTTGTTTGCAGTGTGCCCATGTAAATATGGCATTACCACATCACCAGCCATATTAGCAATACTTACAATTCAAAAAGCTAAAAATTGAATCGCGTCCTTAAATGGCAGTATTTGGTGAATAACATGATAAATAGCAACCTTCTGCCCAGGTGATCATTGTTGTGCGAGTGGTGGGATTTGTCGTTGGGTTTCCACTCACCGTGCCCTGGACATAATCTGCTGCTGGTTTTGTGCCCCGAGGAAGAATATCATTTTAATACATTAAGGTGGTGGAGAGATAGGGAATTATGCAGAGTTAAAGTGTTCACCTGTTTATTATTCCAACATGCGACAGCCCCCACCACACTAATCTCCAAAAGAACACACCCAACTCCCAGATCGCTGATCTTGGCTTGGAGGCAACGGTGAAAGGAGATTCTCACCTGAGATAAGGTGAGGAGAGGAGCAGAAGGAAGAGCAGGAGATGCATATATCACCTAAAACATATTCACAGGAAACAATATTGGGGGAAAAAAGCTGATGGAAGAATGTGATATTCCACTTCTTCCTGTGATTAAAGACACTTTCCTAACTGGGACCCATGCGGTATTGCTTAAGGCATTTGTAATATTTAGTGCACAGACACACTTGCAGGTGCAGTGGATAGACCTATTTGCTATGCATCACTTCAACTTCTATTTGTCAGAATTCTGAACATAGTTCAATGACAAACAAATGTCTCAGTATGTAGCCCGTATGGCCAGGCTTTTGGGTATGCTGCTGTATCAAAATCCCCTTCAAAATCAGCAACAGCTTTTTGGATGCCGCTGCCAAAGAGTCAATAGTAGGCTATCACTGTTTGTTTTCAGTCCCTCCATTTGTTTGTTTTGTTAAGGTTTTGCTCTCCATCATAATGAATCACTTTTTTCATCTTGTTCTTATTTATTCTCATGGCTGGAGGTAGAATGTGGTGGTTGATGAGGGGCTGAAATGAACTGAGCCTTAGCCTTAGCCCGGGGGCTGGCGCATATCTTAGCATAAGTGATGGCCAACCGGAGGGCTAGAGCCTAGCTGAGAGCGCCCTCAGGACAGCAACTCTGACAGATCATGTATTTATAGGTCTGTTGAAAGACCTCTATTGTGTCCCACATAGCCTCAGAGCACGTCTGTCCTCTGTATTATAATAAAGCCTCTGGCCTTACCACTATGATGGATGGGTGGCCCTCGAATGGCAAGCTCCAGAATCATTAGAGCACTCCTAACATGCAGGTCTACCCATGTGAAAGGCTGGTTCAGGGAGGGGTGCTACCGGTGAGCAATACAGTACAGTTGAGGCCTTTTAATCAAGGCTAGGTAGCCCTTATTAATTCTCAACTAAGAGAGAGAGGGAGGGAGAGAGAGGGAGAGAGAAAGGAGAAAAGGAGAAAAGGAGTGAGGGGGGGGCAAGTTGCTGATGTTTTGCCAAAGGATACATTTGCAATTATCTCAGTGGCTTAAAACGCCCTCCAGGCTTCTTCAATACAGGTTTGAGTGTAGCACCTATAGCATTTACAGACAGGTTCAGTGGTCAGATTTCACTGCTGCTGAAAATTTCACCAAAGTGAGCATTCCATCACATCTCCATTGGGCCGTATACTTTCAGCGTAGAGTGTATGAGCATGAAGGTATATATAAGCATAGCATACATATTAGGAGATTTTGGCGAAACTATAAAAAAAACGAAAACAGAACTTGCTTAAATATGCTCCGCAGCCCTAACACTGCTCGGCTTTTCTGTGCCTTAAGCCTCACAAGCAGAGTGGCGTTTGAGCTGTTTCCCAATTTCATGTTCTTCTGTTACCTCTGGAGTAGAATATAAATGATTCCCTCTCAGTGTACAGTGTATGCCAAGGGGCCTGCAGCGACCATAGTCCGGTCTAAAATTCCTCACTGCAAGCGCACCATAACTCAAGGCCCGACTGATAAATAAACAATGGAGAGCGCAGCAAGTTGAGCAGCACTACCCCAGATCCTCCACTTGGAGCGCTGTCACATATCAGGGCCCAATCACCATGATGGGGAGCAGTGGGTTCGATGAAGGTTGGTTTAGAAAATCTACTGTTTTGGGTAATGAAGCTAAAACTTGTGTCTGGTCTTTTTGAAGTCTGGTACAGTAAATGTAACCATGTACAACAAAGGATGTGCATAAATCCAGGATCTGTAGTGGTGCAATGAAGGGTTTTCGGTGGTGTAGGTCTGCTTAGAACATTTTCCAAAAGTCCATTTGACTTCCTTTCATCTTCTGTTTTATTAAAGTGATTAAAATATTCTTATGGAGTCTCAGAAGCTAGCTATGTAGGAAAATGTATGTTCTATTATAAGAAAATATCAAAATATAGAACCCACTGTGATTCTGCCATTGTTGGCCATTGTTTTTGGCCATCCACTACCAGTGTTGCTGCACTATCTAAGACATTGTGCTGCTGCCCAAAATACCTTGTATGGGTCAGTTGAGAAAACCATCATCAAGGTGATCAAAGGTTACTTGGTTCAGATCTGATCTACAATAAAATTGGATTAATACAAGTTGCCTTTGGCCCCTAGAAGACTGGTGGAAGGTACAGTGTTATACATGGAACTGCAGAAATAAAGCGCTGTACATAAAAAACGACTTCTGTTTTGCACCTACTTTGGTTCTCAAACTGGACCAAGCCAAATAACCTATAAAGGTGCAAAGCTGCACTTTTTTTTATTTAGAGAGTAGCTCTTCTTTACAATAAAATTTGAATTTCTATAACTCAAGTGAAAGCTCACTCTGACATATTATTCTACTAGTGAATGTCCATTTGAGAACATTTAAAGCCCCAAAGACTATGGAGGCATTCATCACGTAGACGAACTAATTTTTCCACTAGAAATAATGGCTGGAAATATGTGACCATTATATTATAATAAAGGTATTTATGAGGTTTCAATCTCCAGTCTCAGTATGAGATATCTTTGAAAATTTGAAATCAGCTCCTGAGGCTGAGGGGAGGAGGGAGGAGGGGGGGGCACAGAGAGAGAGAGAGAGAGAGAGAGAGAAATAGAGAGGGAGGGATGTGGGAGTTGTGTTTTGCTTTTTTTGCCAAGGGTTACATTTATAATTATCTTGCTGGCATAAAATGGCCGAGAGGCTTTTTCAATAAAGGTAGGAGGCACCTACAGTACAGTGTATTACCTACAGTTCAGCGCAGTTAGAACAGGAGAGAAGACAGCAGATAGAATTAGGTAAAAAGACTAAATCCGGAGAACAAAGTATATCATCTAATCAGTGTATTCAGCTAGGACATTCATTAGGAACAGTAGCCGCTGCTTGCACGGTACTGTAGAACGAAGCACTGTAAGGGCTGATGATTTGGAGATGAGGTGAATGAGTCCATCCACTGACCTTCACTAGTGGTGAGTAAGCAGAGCCCGAGGAGCGAGGGAAAGATGGCCACAGCCAGTATCTGCAGGCCCCACTCTGCCTTTTGATGACTGGAAATAATCACTAGAGAGAGAGACATGATCACAGACACAGCACAGAAGAGAGGAGGATCTCAAATTAGCTTTATTCTCCTCAAAACCCCTGTCCTCTAAAGGACTGGAAGTCAGTTTCTTAATACCATTCATCTTTTCTCCGACAGGCTGTGTCCTGAGAGGAGGCTATCTCTAATTCCTTTTCAACTTGGTCTGAATCCAGGAAGTGAGGAGAGATAGGGCTGGACAGGGTCTCATTATACCCAGGCTGCCCCACAGGTAAGAAACTTAAAAACCACATAGGGTGCACAAAAAGTACCTCTGAATTTTAAATGGAGCACACATGCTCACACTCACACACACATTTAAACAATGTTTTATTTTGGTAAAAAATGTTCACTATTTTTCATATATAGCTCCATTGGGGTTTGTGTAGTCAAACAACAATACTGGCTGCCCTGGGAATTTGTATGTCACTCACTCACATTTTGAATATCTTCTCATGCATCTCATGCATATGCAAACTATGGAAATATGACATTTTTTGTTTTAATTTTTCAGGTAGTATTTTTGCTTATTTGAAATAATCAACAATGAGAGTTGGTGGAGTATTCCAAAAAAATAGCTGATGATGGAGGTTGATTATTGATACAATTACATTTAAATTTGTAAAAAATTGAACTCACAAAAGTGAAATATCACCTGAACTCTGAGGTAAACTAAACTGTACACAACCTACTAATACCTTTAGTTGGGTGATGATGGGTTTAATGCCTGCTCCTTAAATATAACTTACTACATACACACTGAAATTTTGATTGCATGATTGAGAGCAAGCATTGCTGTGCACCACTCACAGTTGTACCTCTAGCCTATGAGAATAACAGTCAGTCAAAAGGGAATCTAGGGCAAAGAGGGCTGAAAGGGAGACATATAGCATAAACCGTAGATAGCCAAAGAAAGTGGAGATTCTGCCAAAAGGGATGAAGACAAGACGACAGGGCTCCGTGTGGGATTTCACTTTGGATTTTGGCCCTGCAGGGATATGTGGAAGCACAACTGACAGGACTTGCGTGGAGAAGTCGGCTTTATTCAATATAACTAAGTAAAGAATGCCCCATCTAGTCACCAATGCACCAGCATAAATCCTCCAAGGTACGCTATTGCCTTGGTATGGATAGCTTTACCTCTCTGGCTGTAGAGAGCTAAAGCACTACATAATGTAAAAGATTGTGGTCTTCTGGATTCTTCTCCATTGAGTGTGCATTCGTTCAGAGGAAAAATATCAAGTTAGGATAGATGGAGTGAACTAATACTTAAGAAACCTCTAATATGTAACATGTAACTAGTCAAAGTCATACTCCAAATGTGATGTTGGACAGACATATTTATAGCAAATGTAAAAGCACAGCAGTGTAAAAACAGTCAACAGGCAGCCACCATAAGAACTGTAGTTTAAGATTTATTTCACATTTGTTGTGCTACATTCCTCTTTACTCAAATCTAGGGAGCGTAGGTGGGTCAGTCATGTTAGAAATACTTTATATCCAACTTCATATCAATATGTGCTAAGAGTAAAAGTGATCTTGGATTGGGTAGTACAATAAGCTTTAATCTGTTCAGTCATGTCTGAGGCAACAAATTTGCTTTAAAAAGAGTCAATGTAAAAAACACACAAACACATATACAATGACAGAAAAAATTTACAGGTCATTACTCAGTGGGATGTTATGATCCAATTAAATAATTCCCAAGGTAGCACATGGGGGTTAGTAGTTCATACTCCCCTATGAGGCAAATGGTGTGACATAATAATTTACTAAATTATTTTCTTTACCGAGTATAGAATGGTCTTTGACATAAAATTTTGATGATACTAATGTGAATTATATTTCATAGCATAATCCAATAAAATAACTTCCATTAAAGTAAAAACCACTTCATTGGTATCACAATATTCAACATCATGTTAATCATGAATAAAAACATTTAAAAAAATTGATACTGTTCTGTTGAAATTCATTGTTTATGACAACTGAGACATTCCGTACTGTAAGCAACACATTTGTGACCTTTTTCTTTTTCTTTTTTTTTTTACAGGAATAAGGGATAAAAACAGACTTTGCCAATATGCCAGTGGGAAAACAAAATCAAATCACTGGTGATAGGCTATGCAACATACTACATGAGCAATAAAATCCTTTTAATTTATATGGGGAAAATAGAAATCATATTCAACCTAATGTAGGCTCCAAGTTTTAAAACAAACTTCATTTGGGGATCCAGCGTATATAAATCCTTTTTAATTCGCTTTATGGGGGCTAGACAATCACAAATGTCCTTGAGATCTCAAACTTATCAAATGTCTTGCATCTTCTTATGGCGAAAATCTCCTGCTGCACCTCTTTTTTTTTTTTTTTCTCTAGATGGTTCTCAAGTTTAAGAAAACAAAAAAACATCAACAAGGAAACAAAGAAAAACAGAGTCCACAGAGCTCTGCTGCGTCAAGCGTTTGGCTGCCACAGAAAAGTCTAGCACCTCCTAGTGAGCGGGAGGTTTCTAGTCCAGCTGCTCCTGTTTTATCCTGTTTGAATTGGGTCCCCGCTGACTCGTCCTCCTCAGTTCCCTCCTCAGGACGTACTCGCTGAATTGGGATGAGTCCACGCCCCCCCCACAGGAGCCGGCGATCTCAAAGCCGCGTTGTTGCAGACGCTCTAGGACCTGGGAAAAGTGGAGGGGAAGAGAGGGAGAGAAAGATGTTAATGACACCGCTTGGTAGAAATCATAGAGGGGAAAAAACGTAATTAGCACGTTCCACTACAGGAACACCGGTGACAGACAGCGCTTCCTCGTTAGTCAGTGTCAACCTGGCAAGCCTGACCTCGCTCTGCAGAGCAAAAGTGAATTATGGGTCAAGGCACAGAGAAAACCAATCGGGGAGGTCTTCTGATCTCCATACACTGCGGTGCTAACGCCTGAATGCAACCTCAAACATTTCGTATACCGCCGCATAGATGGAAGGCACGGAATCTGGATCGCATCCAAAACTCTTGTAGTCTGTATGTTGTTGCGGTAACGCTACGTCTAGCATTGAAAACAGCATTGGGAGTAAGCTGCTGCAACATACGGCCTGTGATGGGAATTTGGATGAGAAGTGTAAAAAAAATAAATAAATAAAAAATAAAAATGGGTATTCATCTCCTCTCACAAAACCAAGAACCCCTGATTTTGCCTCATTTTCATTGTTTTGTGGTGTGTATGTGTAATAGCGTGTGTGTGTGTGTGTGTGTGTGAGCGTGCATGTGTGTGTAGCCGCCCCTGATCCCGCAGCCTTGCAGACATCTACAGACGTGTCCGGGGGGGCTGTAGGATCACATTCCATCGAAGAGGCCCCAGGGAGCAGCGAGGCTTTCTCTCTGCCACTTGGCTCGGTGTGGGCTGCTCAGCAAACCCCCTCTCTCCCCGTCCCCCCCCACCAGCCTCCCCCTCCCCCACCAGCCCCCAGGCCCAAGCCTCCGCCAAAACTACAAAGGTCCCCCTACTGCTGGCAGCTCTCTCTGCCCCCCCTCCCTCCCCGTCCTCCTCTTCCCCGAAACCCCCGCCCTGCCTCCATTAGCCGCAGATACAGCATCCACCGCCGGCGTGCTTTAATAACCAAACAGGATTATGGGCCCTGCCTGGGGACAACCTGCCAGGGAGCATGCTCACTCTCTTGCTCTCTCTCTCTCCGCGACTCACACACACTTCAGAGAGGGGTTTGTTTGTGTGTTTTTCGGGAAGGAGACAGAGATTTGACTTCCTCAGATGGAGACGCAGTCCAAATCATTGTGAAATCTTTTCAAATATGCTTCTCCTCATTCATTTATTGATGTGTATCTGAGGATTTTACCATCAATGAATTAGTGGAATATCAATACATAATCAGAGAAATATGGCCAAGTACATACTGAATATAAAAGTGCAACTTAACAAGTTTATGGATTCTTAAGCTTGTTGCTGTAAGGGAACCCTTATAGGTGCAATGCGATGTAGAAGACTTCTTGATGTAGAAGCATTTTTTTTTTCAAATCAGAGGTCTTGCAAGTATGGTTTCGCCTAGAACCCATTATGCATAAGAGAACAATGAAAAGTAAAGGCATCTAAGTGACGCGTGTAAGTCGACCTTCAGTTCTCCGAAGAAATACATTTGCAGGCTCCCCTTGGGAACATTGATAATGAATGATTCTGAGTTCATAGCTTTACTGCTCTGGAACTCAGGACCTTCTGAACACCTCTAACATGTTTAACAAGAGCACAACAAAGGATGTTTTAGATCAGCGAAAGTAGTCTCACACAGCAAGACCACTATTCTTCCTTCGGGGTCTGCAGGAACAGCCTCAAGGTGTCGCAGGTATTCACTTTTATTTACTTACACATCTCGAGTTTGAACTCTGTCATTGATACTCGGGAGGAGATCTTACGAATGTACCTTTACTTTGTTCTCAAAATCAACTTTGGAGGTCTCAATCAGCATTGATCAATCAACACTCTACGGCATTGATGGTCATCATCTTGGAGTTCAATTCAATCAATTGGTTCAGATGTGAGGACCAAGTTATGGGTGTTGCAGAGATGCAGGGGATGAAATCTATTGATGCTGACCATCGCCAGCTCCAGAGCCAAAGTAGAATTCGCTATTCCAGTCAGACCACAGCAAAAGTAAAGATAGTGGTAGGCTTAGTATAATGATGGCTTGCTAAATCTATGCTTTGATGAACTCATCAAAGAACTCGTTTTTCTGCAAGGCTCTTTTTTTATGATTAGATTAAAAAAAGATTAGATAGTCTCCTAGACTTTGCTATCAGACATCAGTAAAATTTTTAAATTCTATAATATAACAGAAGATGAAAGGAGGTCGAACGAACAGATTATCACCTCTGTCAATTTTTTTGATAGAAAATTGGTTGGAAAAAAGTGGGTAAAGGTAAACTTTTGAGTGTCTGTACTTATTTAGAGATGTTGAACACGGCATTGTCTCACAGTGGTATCAGTATAAATTACCATACACCCAGACCAGCCGAATGTTCCCATTACCTGGACAGAGTTGAGGTGGCAGTACCCATTGAGTGGGAAGCGGATGACGTGCGTGGAGTCGTGGTTCCAGCCGGCATTGACAGAGTTGCACATGACGTCACCAATCTCTGGAAAGACATCTTCAATGAGGGCCTTGTCGCCGCTTAGCGTGATCCTCTCGCCCAGGTCAGGAGCAACGCGCACCACCAAGCACTCGCAGGGGCGCGACACCCGGCCCAGCTCCCGGTCCTGGCGCCAGCGCTCCAGCTCAGCCAGCATGGGCTGCAGCTGGAAGTACCGCGCCTCCTCGTACAGCAGGCTGTAGTCCTGTAGGGGACAGCAGCAAGGGCATTGGCAGCTTAGGATAAGTGGCTACATCTCAATACAGAGAAAACTGCTCTATTGTCTAAAGTTGTACCATTGTAAAACCAAACAAGAAAAGGATAACATTTCTAAATATCCCTCTAAATATGTTGCTTGACATGATGGTTCTCTAGTACTTTAACATTATGCTAAAATTCCATTATACCAGCTCAAGTAACAACGAGCCTCACTGATCAATACCAATTGTTTTTTTAAAGAATCAGTACTGTCTCTATTTGTAGCTGAATTGCATGGCTCACTGGTATAAAACAAGAAGACTATAAAGACAGAAAACGTGTACAATTTTAAAAGTTTAAATGCTATCAAAAAGATGTACAGAAACTTATAAAGTGACACTGAGAGCATGATGTGACAGGTGTAGGGTCTTGAGGTCAACAGTTGAAAAATTATACTAAACAGAATTCATAAATATAATGGACATTCCAGGTTTAGTTAGACCAGATATTTAAATGAAAGTATTTTGACGGTCCATGGTCTCCCACTCACTTTTCTGTTGACAAAATGCTCAGAAACTCAAAAAATTGTACCAATGATCATAAAGACATATTTTACCTTTTAAGCATTCTTACAAAAGCCATTATCTATCAAAAACTACTGGCTATGTATATGTTGGCAAAGCCTTTCCAAGCCCCTGCAACATAAGGTAGACTGAATTGAATATTTAAGACTAGCATGCTAGCAGCCTAAACGCAGTGTACATCTTGCTATATTAGTTTTAGGTTGTGATTTTCTTTTTAATGCGAGTCCACAGCAGCTTGTTTGAAAACCACTGTTCTACATGAGCAACCAATAAACCCCAGCCAAGGCACCATTCAGCAAAATTGCAAAAGATACAGAGTAGAAGAGATGTAATACGACATCTAACACAGGGCTGCGTGGGGTAGAAGAGCAGATCTTTTACCCACAGGACTGCAGGGCCTAAATCACACCGCATTCCAATTTTCTCATGCTCCTCTCAAAATCAGCCCAATGTGAATCTGGCCTCAGCCTGAACTTGAGCCTGTCTTTTGTCTTTGCTTATTTTAGCTGACATACTTTCCACTGATTGAGTCACACTGTGGACAGTCCATCAGATAATGTGATTATTTGTTTTCTCCCAGGGCAAGTTTAGTAATTACGGACTAAATGACACATAAGAGTAAGAAGAACGGAATGCAAATGTGTCACATACAGTGAGACTCACCCCGTCTCTTCTGGACACTTGCTGCTGGAATATAGAGAGCGCTGCAGGAATCTAGCACATGCAATGTGGTCACGGACGCCAGGCCATTTATTTATTTATTTGTCTAGATGCATGCTTACTTTTCCTTTCATATCTCGAACGATCTTTGGTCACTACTAGCTGGAGGGGTCCAAACCGCCCATGATCACATTGCTGGTTTGATTGAGCTTTGTTTGGAACGGCCCTTTTATTTTGTCTCCAGCATGGGAACGGTTTACACCGATCCGGACCAGTGACCAAAGGCATACCGCGGCCTTAGCATTCATTGTATGTACTAAGTTGTAGGACTGCTGACTGGCTGATGGGACTTTACAGTTTCTGGGATAGTCATCCACTCACTTTGAAGTCGTCTGGGATGAGGAGCTTGGACGTCCTGAGGAAGTTGAGGATGTAGCGGAACATGTGTCCATCCCTGTCAATGAAGTAGTGCTGCTTCAGGCTGTCCAGGACTATAGGCTCTGTGCCATCAAAGAGACGACCAATTCTACCCACAGAGAGAGGGGTGGGGGGTTGGGCAGAAAGGGAGGTTGGGGGGGGGGGGGGAAGAGATACATCATGTCAACATTCACAATCTTATATTTGTTGATCATGGCGTGGGACAAGTGTTTCGTTACATTATTTAGTGCATAATCTAATGTCCTGCTCATGAGCATCCTGTATGCTGTGCGTATGGGTGAGAGAGAGAGAGAGAGAGGCGAGGCGGGGAGCATGTGCGGAGGGGTATGACTCGCTGAATTTCTGAAGCTCTGAATTTTCGTTTTTCACACCTTTGCACAGACATGCACGCATTACTGAGCTCAATGCACGCATCATCCAGAGATCCTGACAGAAAGCAACAAAGCAAGCAAGAAAGAAAGAAGGATGGTTGAGGATGAGGTGGTCTGATGGAGAGGTCAGGGCCAGCTGGTTGTTGGGTGCCTGAGGCGGGGTGCCACCCTCGGGGCTGGGCTCGGGGCGACAGTGCGGCCTCCCCGCCTCCAGATGGCCCCATGCCCTTTGGCCCTTTACTGCTGCTGTGACATCTGTCAGAATAACCGAGTCGCTTTTGTCTGTGCTCTGTTTTTTGGACTTGATGCCCCTACAAATTGTTTACCGCTCAAAATAACTATGGGCTTTACATCATAAGGAGCCACTTTGTGCTTTGCTTACTACCAGATAAATCCAAAAGCAGCTGATATCGCTGACTTTTAGGATACGCTGAGGAAACATTTTGTATATGCTCGACATCCAGTGTTAAAATCCAATATAGGCATGCGATTTTTTTGTGATTGGATCAGATTTGACATTTGCCTGTGTTGTCAGATGATGACATTAAACTGCGAGGAAACTCTAATGCACATAAACACATCTGGCTTGAGCAGAATTAACTCCCTATCAGACACTGAATTTTCCACAATTTCCTTCCCTTATGCAAGCGAAAGACTGGACATGAACATTTGACACTGACCCAAAACACTTATTATATTTAATAAAGCAAAGGCTACTGTGTAATCAACAAATTCACACATCACACAACCTACACATGACATACTGGTTGCAGTGTATCATTAAGGGCAGACTCACCTGGATTCGGGGTATTTGGTTAAGGTGGCCAGACTGCTGGTGTACATGTGTCCGCCCACATCGATGTGCACAGGGGCGTTGGACTTGGTGAGCTGCGCAGGTGTTGGGATGCCCTGGTTACTCAAGGGAGAGGCTGGCGACCGTGTGATCATGGGCCTGGACATGCTGGAGCGATTATCCTGTTACAAAACAGCACGCGTCAAGGGAAAGTATTATTGAACAGGTAGGCAAGACAGGTATAATGCAGTGATTCATGCTGAAAATGCATTTATTCCTCCTTTAAAACCACAGATCAAGCCATTCAAGTTGAATACATGACTGAATGCCACATTTCCCAGGACATTCAACAATGCGATATATGAGTTCTTGGTTATGATTATTCGTTCTTTGAACATTTCTTTAGTGCAACACACTCCACAGTCAGGAGTGGAACAGAAGATTTGTCTCTGCAAGTTAGAGCAGCCTGACCTTGACCTGAATGTTGCCACAATCCACAGCCATCCATTCCTGTGGGCCATAATCTCCAAAACCAAATTAATTTGGAGCATCAATCTCACAGCCATTGTAAATGAGCAATAATCAGTCTAGATTTGAATAATGTAATAGGATTTAGAGGAATTGTCTCCTGTTAACCTAAAAACACAATTAGCAGACAATCTCTGTAAAAGCCTTGAGAACAAATTGACTTTTCCCAAACAGTTAAAGTTTCACACTGAGTCAGTGTGGGGTGGGGGAAAAAATCAGAAATGACGTTTCTTTCATATCTCAATCACTGAAGGTTGCAATAGAGTTGCATATTGTATTAACGCTTGTGAAAATGATTAAGACTAGCTTTTAACAGTAAATTAAAGCAGGCTAAACTGCAGCAAACAGAAGACTGTGTTACTATGCACGGTAGCTCAGCCTATTGTAATATTCAGATAACGTGACATTATGAGCACACTATGCATTTGAGAGCAGCAGGGAAACAATCTATTCAAGCATTGCATTCAATAAAACCTAAGTGTGTATTCACTTTCGCTCATTTAGTAAAAGTGACTGGTCGACCACTAGGCTCCAAGTCCTCCAGTTTTTCTTTTTCTTTTTTTTTTTTCCAAGACAATATCGGACTTTACGCGTTTACCTGCGCTGGCATTACTGTGGTTGGAGAGGAAGTCACAGAATGGTCATTTTGCTTGAGAGATGCTGCGGGAACAGGATCTCCTCTGACTGCAAACATCAGCGAGGGCTCCCTGCACTCCGCCGCTCGTATCGGGAGTCGTTTGAGGGAAGCGTGCACGGACTCATCCACGGAACTGATTGGACGCGGTCGCTTTCTCGCTTTCTGATGTGTTAAGTCCATGATATCCGTTTCGTCCATTACAGCGCAGACTTCGGGTTAGATAGACGCGGTCGGCTTTCCGGCACACCTGCCAAATGTAGAGAGGCGTGAAAAGGGGCAGCGCGCACCGGGGGAAGAGCGGCGCCGTGGCTGTCACACGGAGCAGCTTCTTTGCAATGGCTGGGAGAAGTCAAAGCCCCCGACAACATTAGCATTGTAGTGCCCCCGGGCCTTTTGGGCTGTCGCTGTTTCAATGGCAGGTATGTGTGTCGCATTTTCAGAATTTCAGATTTAAAAAAAAAGCAGCTCTGCGCCTTCGTTTCACCAGAAGTGCTCGTCTGGTTTGTTTGAGGTCGGGTCAACGCGCACATCTGGACTTGCCACCTGGCCTTTGCCCTTTTGAAGTAGTCTTTCTGCGCCTTGCCACCCTCCCCCTGCTGTTGCTATCCATTGTTCATCTGGATCTGAAGCAGCAGCAGTTTGTTCAGCCGTCAAACCCTCCTTCAACAGTCACATTAAGCCCAAAGTTCAGCATACAAAACACGTTCAGTGACTAATTGCCATAAAAATAGCACATTCTGTGGTAGACTAGACCAGTCACCTGGACAAATGTCCCCAAGCTGTCCCCCGCCCATAGATGCATCTCAGTCAAGACCTTTCCACTCACATCAAGCAGTCACTCATAGCATTTTCCCTGAGAAATAGCCTGCATTCACTGATTATAGAAAACACACACCAGCTTCAACTAAATGAAAGAAAAATGAACACTCTCACTATCTCTTGCACAGAATATTCAAATAACATAAGTACCGTTTAGATTTAATAAAGATTGATAAGCATCAGCAGCAAGTACCAAATCACTCCAAAACAGCAGTCTGGCCCTCAGAGAAGACAGAGGCGCCTGAAACATTTACTTCTTGACTGATATCCCATTGGCTATATGTCTGGCATGTCTCTAAAAAAAGAAATACAAACCTAACATTACTGTACGATGATTACAGTGTGCGACAGTGTGCAAAACACCAACTCTGATGATCACATCACCCTTGCAGAACCACTACTCTAATGACATCATGGAATACAAGACCAGACCACAATATGTCCAATCCTTGTTCAAAGTATTGCCACAGCACTCTCCTGGGCTGTTTTTCTTAGAAAATGCAGGGAATCCACAAATTTTAATAACATTCAGATTAAAATTAATTAGTTCAACCACTGGCCTTAAAACATCCACATTTCTACTTCTCGTTGGCAGTGTGAGTTTCACACCTAGATACCCAATTAGCAATTAAGCTTGCCTTTGAGTGTAGGCCTCCAATGCGGTGTGTGATCCTGGTCTGATTTGCATGCCGTTTGTGCACGCGCTGATAAGCACAGGCAGCAGCCATACATAGTTTTAAAATTCAACTCCAGAATCCCTCGCAGAAGGCAAAGGGGCCTGCAGGGCAAAAGAGAGAGAAATCACATGGCTGCTCTTCAAAAGGGGACCTGTGTAAGGCAGCCGGCAAAGTGCGTGGGATCACACTCAGAATGCAGGTAATTTGTTCCCTGACTAATTTGTGGAGATGGTGGTGTGTGTATGAGTGTGAGTGAGTGTGTGTCTGTGGAGAGCAAGTTCTGAAAACAGCTCAGTGGAATTGGATTTCCTCAAAGCCTTGTCATCGCAAAGGTGGATTGAGTGTAAAATCTGTAAGGCATTATGGAAAATTGTGTGAGAGAGAGAGAAGAGAGGGAGAGAGGCAGAGTGAAAGAGAACTGGGGGTGGGGTGTGTGTGTCTGTGTGTCTGTGTGTGTGTGTGTGTGTGTGTGTGGGGTGGGGGGGTGGGTGGGGGGGATTGAGCTCTTGGATCGTGCAATAATTCTGACTCAATGATGGGAGTAAAGATACATGTCTTGTGGACTTTCTCCTGGACCAATAGCCACTTATCACATCTCTGCCCTATATGTACGCTCATGTGCCTCTAGGGAAGGTCAGAGGTCACTGCACCCTTAGAATCTATCAGTAAGCACATGGAGGACTGATCACTGATGCCTCCATGTAGAGCCGTCAGGTCTAGATATGCACTGCAGATCTTCCACTGTAACAGTTTCCCTACCTGTTGCCAGTTTGGATTGGACACAGCGCTAAAAAAATCTAAGTGTGACGCATCTCACATGTGACTGTGTGTGTAGTTATGTTCCCAAGTTTCCACTTTTTGTGAAACAAAGTCAAAACTTCTCTGTATTTAGTGGCTTGCTTGTTTATCCAGCTTGTGTAATTTTGTTGATGGCATCCACACCACAGTATGCTCCAACAAATCTAAAACAGGCACAGTGCATCAAAGCCTGGAGTTCTGGGGCTGCTCTAGTTTCCCCTGTTGTTTTCCCTCAGTGGTCTGAAATCTTTTAAGGGTAAGGCTTGCATGTTAAATCATCATTTTAACATCTTCCGTTACATGAAGGAACACTACTGCACTGGCTAAATAAACCGTAAGGTAATGCTGCAAAAAGTAGGAGTTCGGTAAGAATCTGCCCCTATCAGCTAATGCTGTACTAACACTGCAATAATGAAAGGGCCTATTGGGATCAGCATCAGCAACTAGCTTTCAATTTTCCATCCCACAATGCAACTCTTCAGTGTTTCGACATATCACACTAGACACCATTAGCATTTCAGATCAGAGCATTAACATTCAGTTGGAGGCAGGCAGACTGGTATTTACATAATCTGGATGGGTTGTCTCTGCTTCGTTGCCCATGGCCATTTGTTTCAAATGTCCACACAGACTTTCGGTTAACTTCACTCACTGCAAGTTGTAAAGAGCGCATAAAAATAGTAGGTAATGTGTATAGTAATCGTCATTACACCATGGCTTGGGTGAATACTGGGTTCTGATTGTCTGGTGGGTTGTGCATTATTTTAGATTTTATTAATGGAAATTAGGCATTATGAAGTGTCTAACCACAGGCAATCAATGTTTAGACTACTTTAGCTAGCTAATGCATTACTACAGTATATGTAACTAAACTTCCAATATGTCAGTAGTCTTGCACATTGTAGCCTCTACAAACATCTGTCTCTCTCTGCGTCTCTCTCTCTCTCTCTCTCTCTCTCTCTCTGAGTATTGGCTCACACATTGTGTTTTACACCATGTCAACTTCAGTGGCTGAATCTATGGATTATATTTATTTACAGCGCAGCATATTTCTCAGCAAGCTAAGCATGTTTGTGGTGGCGAATGCAGGACTGCCCACAGTGTTTACAGTACTGTGGCAACCAGAAGTTTATCAGTTAACCAGTTCAGACAAAGACTGAGGAGGCTGCCTAGAAAGTGGCAACAGCAAAGAGACTGTCTTGCCCTGGCCATGAGCAAAGTGGAAATGAGATTTTATGAGAAAATGTGAATGTACCACTTTTATCCCTGGAAAGTGGCTATGGCATAACCAGGGGGGGGAAATCACACGCAGTGCCTATGGGATAGGGTGATCCAATCTGTTTAAGATGTCTCCCTAAGAATCTAAAGAATCAAGACTTGATTCTGCAATGTCACACAACTTGGAGCTATCTCTCATACTCCTACAAAGTTTCAGCTTTTACATCCAAATGAGTTATCGAAGCAATGCTCTCACATTTCCGAAACAGAAAATATATAATCATACCCTGAATATTATTAGACTACAAGCCTACTGAAAAAGTCAGACACCTCATCCACCTCTTCAAAATCATCCTCTGTGGAGTTAGTTGTACATCAGCGTGACATCACAGATTAGGAGGTGGGATGAACTTGCTTCAGGCTGTGGGAAACAGTAGTGAATGTTCGCTGGTACACACCAAACTGTCCTCGGGCACAGGAATAGCATCACTCCAAGCTGAAATACAGCGGCGTTCCTCTAAGGCTTTCCAGTTTGTTAACAGCAAGTGAAGCACCTCTAACTTTGGACTGATTAAAAGGTCTGACAAATTTGATGGAACTGACCTGACCTATACACATTTGCCTGCACTAGACCAGAATGATTTTTAAAAGTGCAATTCGATTAGAAAATAATTGGACATCAAAATGAAAGGAAAGATGCGGTACATGGAAATTGGTGATGGCTTTGTTATTATAGCGCCATCAAGTGACCAGACCTTACAACCAAACATCTCAGTCAAACCCAGTCTATTAGTGCGCCTTTTTATACTGGTAAAATCAAGTGTCGGTTTTCAATGTAGGTGACCTGAACTTAGAGGATTACACGATTTTATTTTGAATTAAAATGTTGCTTGGAGTAAACAGCATGTAATTACAGACAAGTCCTGCTCTGTACCGTCCTGAGAAATAAAGTAACCAACCTACATAATCTACCCAAAATACATATTTAATCTGTAAACTTTATGAACGAGAACGTGAAGTAGACGTTTACATAACACATTGTCACATAAACCAGCACAGATCCAGACTTGCACTTGGTAAAACTATTATTTGCAGTGTCGTATGTGGACCTTGGAGTTTATTGCGCACGGTTACAGGTCAGACACGCAAGAACCGAGAAGACAAAATGTGTCCCGATTTTGTCTAAGGATTCTCTTTACAAAGCCACGGCTTGTATTAATAGATGATTCACAGAATCTGCATTGACGTGTGTAGAATAGGTACCTCCTGTCTTACAAAATAAGAAAAACCCCTCCGGCAAAATTACTCCACAATGGCGTCTTTCATTAGAAGATCTGGGGCAGTCAGGAAATGGAACTGTTTTAGGACAAAAATGACTTAGGAAAAGCCTTTATGGAGACGACAAAACGCGGTTTGAGTAAGTTATGAGCAAGTTATACTGCAACAGGGACACGGAGACGGTAATGTGTTTGGAGCTGAAACGCGCCAGGAGCGAATTCACACGGGTGATAACTGGAGTGTTTGCTCGACAAGATCGTAGTCTAATCTGCTGCTCGGTTAGATGCAGGGAAGCCTCAACATAGATTGTAGTCACATGCATAAATTTGTACAGTTACTAAGGAACAATAGCCAGGAAGTGGTTAAATATTTTTAAGAACTGTACCGCTCGAATCGCCTGGCACATGCGTAAAAGCGGCTGCGCCTCAATGTCCCAGTCTATCCAGCCTCGGAAATAATAGCAAACCAAATAAATCTCCGCTTACCTGATACATAGAATGGCATAAAGTATCTTTTTGTGCACCTTTTCCCTCCGATTTGGCCCACGATCTGCTTCTCTTCCTACACCAGTGAGAAATGCAATAGCTTGGCTAAGGTAGACAGAACAAAATACAGAGAATACTTGCTTCAGGGCTCCGAAACCCCTCAAGGCAAAGATCAGGATACAATTAGCTCATGTCTCTCCCCCAGTCTAAACCAATCTGCAGAATAAAACTCCGAGCAAAGGAAGAGATCTCAGCAGCAGTGCCTCGGTCTTTGTTGAGTTTATGTTTTATAAAATCGAATAAAGAAATCTAGTTTTTTTTCTGCATTTACAACACCCTCACTCCTGCCTCCAACTTGCCTATTGCCTCCCTCTCGCAGAGAGAAGCTGATTTTAATCGTTATGATTAGTTTTGATGTAACGTTCCCCCAGGCGATTTCTACAAATGGATGGAGTGTTTCTTTGCCAGGGAGGAAAAGCAGCAGATGATGATAATTATATAGATTGTTGGTGGAGTCCTTTGATTTTTTTTTTCTACCTCTCAAACGTGTAACCTATCTTTTAGTCTCTTTCCATACACAGGCCATGCACACTGCATGTGCATCAGACAACTTGTTGATTAGCCTACAATCAACTTATTAAATTAATGGAATGTGGTAAATGAAATTCTCCCACTGTAGTTTCTCCTTTGTAATCTTTTCTGCCTCTTTCCTCCCTTTGGCCAACCTCCAAATGACGTAGTTGTATAAATAAGCACTTGCAGCTTGCCTTGCCCCAATCAAGTCTGAATCAGTGCCTGGGGCTGATGTGCGAGCTCATTTCAAATGTTCAACCATGCATGATTTCAGGAAGATTGAGGCACTTCTGAGGCTTTTAGATTCACTTGGGGGATACAGACAGTAAAGGAATTGCAGGCTATAAGTCATTCCTCTTATAAAACTCCTTCGTAGGTGAAATAACAACATGCATAATTATTCTGTCTGAGTCACGAGTGCTGTTTTGTGCACATCTGGACATACAACTGAGACGGTTATTCCTTGCTTACAGACTCACCAATTACCCCAACATGTCATACATAATAAAAATGGGTAAAGAGTTGAAGCACCCTCTCTTTCGCCCCCTACTGTTGAGAGCACCAACTTTTCTACAACAGCTATGAAAGCAAACCAATTTGGCCGTGTTATTGTAACATTATCCATCATAAGGAGCAGCAAAAACATAAAAGAAATAGAGAAAATGTCTTTACAATCTTTACAAATAGCCTTCGTATTTTAATGTCCATATAGGGGAAACTAAATCCAAGTCATGTTTAGAGGCAAGCAATGAGTATGATGGTATACACACAGCGAAATGTGAATACCATGTCAAGGGGCCAGTGACTGATGGATGCTTTTAAAAATGTAAGCATGCAAACTACAGCATTTTCCACTTCTCTTCATCAAACGTGTGCACTTTTCACTGCATATTATAGAGGAGATAACCAAAATTGCTTTCGAGGAAGGGCCAGCTATCCGTCGCCCATCCAATCCAGGGACCATTAAACTTTCCACTGTTTGACCACCATGTCCCACAGGAAAACAAACACAGGATTAAAGTGTTGCGATGAAGTTATTTGCCCCGGAGGTTACCGGCTGGCGCACAAACACCAAGCCTTGCATTTCAACTACCCCCCCCCCCCCTCCAAATACACACACACACACACACACTTTTATGCCATTAGCCTGACAAACTATAGCAAACTGAGAGCCCCCCAGGCCTTAAAATCCCATACGTTATCCATTTTCCACACAAATGGAGCCCATTCATAATGGGGTCCTCTCGCTTCAGTATTCAAAATATGCATCAGATGTTGTTGAAAGCAACCAGTGGAGATCTTTGAATATGTCTGGTGTTTGAGGCCAAAAACAAAGCCATTGTTCTAATGCGGCGGTGGAAGGGGTGTATTTTCCTTGGATCCAGACCTAGCTGCTACAGCAGCAGCAGCAGGCGAGCTCTGACTGCACCATATTTTGGTGGACAAATTATCCAAATTGGTTGCAGATGTGAGTTGCCCCAAACAGAAACTGCCTGCCTGGCCTGAATGACATCATAGCTGGGGTTATAAATGCATACGCAGGAGAGAGAAGAGAGGAATAGTTTTACAACTCTCTGGAAAACTTCTTCAACTTATTGGAACTTGGACAAACCGACTGCAATCATTTCATAAATACGCAAGGAGCCATTAATTTGTTCGTTAATTCTTCCATCTTCTTCCATCACATTTCATTACATTTAAAACACTTAACTGACTCTTTTCAAGGGAAAAAAAGGAAAGCTCTTTTTTTATTCAGTCCAGCTATCTGAATGTGGATTTCACTGTTTCCAGTGTGCAGCAAATTAGAAGCAGAGATATCCTTTTGCTCAAAATACCTCTATGATCATGATCTTCAGAGCCAGATACTATTTAAGTGGGTGAACCATCTGAACAGTGATGACCTCAACCTCACTTAGTCATCACAAGCAGTGCACCCACAAAGTGAGATGTTTTATTTTTCATCTGATTGACACTGGTTTACACAGTCCCTGTAAGTCGGGGTGGGCTATGCGAGATGCTGGTATAGCCCGGGACCATGTTAATGACTGCCGTTGTACCCGCCACACCCCTATAATGGCCTGTGGTTATGTAAGGGAGTGGGATGGATAAGGGAAAGTGCTGAAACTGCTCCAGAACCTTATTCAATCTGCCCCGCAGGGTTGAACAGTTTTTTGGCCGGAATCATTCATCAAATATTATCTTTGGCATAATGAAATTCAACTGTGGAGAATGTTTCAGTCATGTTCCGGCAATGCCGTCAGGTATGACCCTGCAAGGCAAAACATTAACAATGGCAACTGTATGATAGAGGACCGTCTTTGTTCAACCAGTAATATCAGTAATACTCAGAACAGGCTGCAATTTGACCAAGTCTGCCGCTGCACTGCAACTGTGTTTTTATCCATGTTCTACTTCAGAAACTTTGGGCATGCAAACTCTGTGGAATGAGGCTGTAAAAGCAGTGTCTCTGTTCTGTTACTATGGTGTTATTACAGTTAATAAAGCGACTTGACAGTATTACTTCTATTCGGCTAACGAAATAGTTGCAGTTTTCTTTTTGACAGAAGCGATTCGAAAATAAGACTTCACGCTGACAAGCCACTGCTGTGATTTTGTGTAATTCAGACGAGACGAGGATCCCAGCTGTATGGGACCAGTCGCATCCCCACTCGCGGCTTCCCTTTAAGCCCCAAATCCACCCCACCCCACCCACAGTGGACAGAGGAGCCAGTGACACCACTATGAGGGGAAGAGAGACAAGAGGAGGGGGCTGCTTGGGTAATGCTGGGAGGCTCTAATAAAATGTAATCCTATTATATGGTTCCCACTAGAGGGCAACAATAATAAAGGTTTCCCTAATAACACGGGCAGACCAGACCCAAATGGAAAACAGCTCCTCCGGTCAAGTCCCACAGTTGTACATATATCCTCTCATTAACCCAATTGCTGATGGGCCACATTACACCACCAGGCCTTCGAGATTTGGCCATGATGGTGAAGTAAGAGTTAAGTCAAACAAATGTGTTTCATCAAACTGCAGTTTGGGCTGCTCTGCATAAAGGAATTGAAGGGGGGAGTGAGGGAGTGAGGGAATGTGGGGGTGGGAAGTTGGAAGCAGAGCCCCGAGGAAACCAATCAGAACTTCTCCACCCTCCCTTCCTGTCTCAAAGCCACCGGGGTCTCAGGTGTGTGTTACATGGGCTAATACCTCCTAAACTTGATTGTTTGTGTTAGAGTAATCAGAGTTTTGTAAATTACCATTTTGGAAATGAAAGTCCTATCATTGGTAAACAAAATTGCAATGCAGTGGAGGAACACCACAAACTAGAAATCACACCACAAGTTTTGATAGGTTAGTAAACCGCCAAATGGTTATGAGGTTTTATTCCTCCTCACGGGCCAAATGAAATGAAATATACCTTAGTATCAGAGGTACAAAAAGCTGGAATATGATCAGCTCAGATGCTTCAAAAACAAACTCTTTCCACAGGAACAGTGAAAGTGACTTTTGCACCTAATGTTAACTAGAAATGGCAATCTCTCTGTTGAAATGGGACGTAAACACAAAATCTCATATTTATATTATTTGATAATGTAATGAATGCCTGAGTTATTCCGTTTCCTAGCTATCTCACATAAATGCAGTGAAATATTTATCATAAGTGACAAGGTGAGTGAGGATATCAATCATATTCTCTAGACAGATTGAGTTATTAAGTGAGCCAATGTAACAGTATTATGAAACCCAGAATAACAAAGTTATTTATCTCTCTCTCTCTCTCTCTCTCTCTTGCTCTCTCTATATGTGTGTGTGTGTGTGTGTGTGTGTGTGCACGTGTCTTTGTATGTGTGTGTGTGTGTATGGTTGTGTGCCTGTGTTTATGTGTCTGACAGAGAATCAGACAGAGAGAGAGTGTGTCGCATGCCTTCCTGTTCCTGTACCACCCTCCAACCCCAGAGCCGCAGACTCAAGGCGGTTTCCAGAATCAAACAATTTCACGCAGCTACTGGAGGAGGAAATGAACTGAGCCCAGAGCAATAATAAAATTATACAAATGTTATTACAGACTCGCCTGCTACTGTCCTACTTTAATTCAAATTTGGACACTCCAGGCGGTGCTGGTGGCAGAGACCTTCCTGAATAAATCAACATTAGCTTACGTCTAAATTATTAAGGAAGTGGGAGACTTTCTTGTTTATAGTATGAATTATTAAACAAGTGTTTAACGCTGTTTTTCTTCATGAATCCCCAAATATTAATTGCTAATGATCTTTAAGGTGTGTGTTTTATCTTTTGCCCCTTCTGTTGTATGCTGGGAATTTAGCATCAGAATTTTCAAGTTGAAAATACAAGACATAGGAATGCAAATCTGTTCTCAATAGGATAACCATAAGATGCGGTTGGAGATATACTTTGCTGGCATCTGTATGATGTGCAAATGAAGCCCTAGTTATAACATTCATACCATATTGCCGTTGATGAATTATGTAGTCATTTACAGTGAAGGCTATCCATGCCTTATCAATTTTATGCTTAACAACTTGCTGATAGGCCATTCAAGATGTGAACAATCAAGCAGCTGAATGAGAGCTTTTTATTTGCTGTCACTTTTTATTTGGTTTGTCCTAAGTGTTTCAATACACATAACATATACATAACAGGCATTTTTCTGATGATGATTCCGTGTTTGATTGACAGGATTCGATTAAGTTCTTTTGCAGCACCTGCTCATTTATTCAGGAGTTTGAACATAAATCATGAGAGATTTCAACAACGCCTTGCTCTGTACGCATACCAAAGGAGGGCCACCACATGCAACTTTTATATTTTCTAGCGTTTTACTTTTTTTAGCACCAATATGAAATTCGTAACAAAGCCAGAATCCAATCAGCTCTCCTCTCCTGTCTTCTTCCATTTAATCCTCAGATGAGCCCCGGTCTATAAATCAAAACTCAGCGCTCATTCCCCACTGTCTGTCCCAAGAGGAAATAGTCAATGCACGGAACATCAGATTTATGTACTCATTTATTTGGGCTGTAAAGATGATGAAGGGGAGCTGAGAGAGTGCTGGCCTCCAGCCACTGATGCCTTAAGGGATGCAGGCAGCATGCCCACAGGTGAAGGATAGTGCTGATCGGGGATCCACTGCTGTCCAATTTCAAGACCGGTAGGCCTGAAAGAGCAGCGTTCATTAACATCTCAACAAACTCATACAGTAACAGCAATTTTAAATCCGTCTAAACTGTCAGCAACTTCTTGATGCAGAAAAGAAAATTGAACTGCAATCTTCTATTTGTATAGGCACTTTTATTAGAAATAAGCTTTTTCATCCTTTTACAAAATTGTTAAAATGCTTCACTCCAATAGGAATGTTGACAAAATTTTAAATACTTTTAAAACAAACTTACATAGACTACTATCAAGCCTTGCATTCAAGAGCTGGCTTTCTGTCGTGCGGCTCTGTGATCCTTAATCCTCCTGTGTAGATTTGAATAAATGACTGGGCCTGGACCAATTTCAAATGAAATGTAGCTCAGACTTATGAATAAAACTGACTCGTGTCTTCCCACGTCTACAGTGTAACCCCTACATCCAAGGCTCGTGGCTGCCCTCCCCTGGAGAAATAGAAACAGGAGAGTTATTATACAGTAAGCATTTGACACTGTGGCCAGTAGGTGATGCTGTTGCCACACATACAGCTTGCACTGAGTTGGGGAAGAAGGTGGTGTAAGGTGGTGGTGTGTAGGAGTAAAAACAATTTTGATTTAATGTCTGAAGTATACTGCCGTTGTAGCCCTGCACACGCAATATAGTTAAACCATATAGATGCCTTCAGTTAATGGCGGCAGGATCAGTAGGGCCGATCATTTCCTCCACATTACAGAAAGGATATGGAATTGTAGCTGTTCTCTTTGCAAAGGAAATAAAGTGTAGATATAACAGATCACCTCGATTTCATATGACAAAGTGCTACCATTTCCTCTGCTCTCCGCTGATGGAACGAGATTACATGAAGCTATTCTCAGAGACTTAACTCACTGGGAACACACATCATGGACACTTATCTGGCCATAGGGAGACACAATCTAAAGGTAGATGAGCCTATCCATCATTGATCCGAGCCTTTGTCTTCCCACTGCTGAGCTTCTACCAGAGAGGAGTGACAAAACAAGCAGGAAGCCTTAACGCACGATCACTGGCCTGTTGTGTATTTGTGGAAGATACAGTAGTTTTGTGTAGCTATCCAGTCTGAACATATTAATTGATAAACCAATAAAGTATCTTTAGGAATGACTTGGAAATGAAAAAATAGTTTATTTTAACAACTTCAAATCCTTACAGAAACTGAGAAGAGTCGAGTAATATCTGGATACAAAGTCATGTAGGACAGATCAACCAACTATTTCATCAATAGATAAATTAATACTTCAGTATGAAAATAAAGTAAATCATAAAATGCAATAAGAAATGTGTTACAATAACCAAATCTGTCTTTAGAAAAGGAAATCTAAAAACAGCAAAATATCACAATAAAAGATCACCAGGTAATAATAGACATCATAGACATTAAGAAGCCAAGATAGACTTTCACAAAGATATTTGCATCATAAATTGATTGGATGTTTCCCTGACTGGTGCACTGAGAATGGAGAGCGCTCTAGTACAACTGATAAAGCTCACTAACAAGTAGAGCAGTGCTACATTGCATGAGACCTGTAATGTGCTTAATGATCACAGGGAAAATCTCTCATGTTATTACATATGCAGTACATGGACCAAAAGTGACACTAATCCAAAAATAACAAGGCTGCATTTTCTTCTCCGTTTCTTCAAATTCAGCGTGATGACCCTACATAATTGGTTGACCCTACACATATTTCCCTGACACGATGTATTGCTGGTTGTCATTCTGCAGTGTGCAATGTCTGCCGCCTGCCAACGCAGCTGTTAAACCATTCTGGGCCTGAGGAATAGGATTAGAAAGACGATAGATGTTTGTGGATACTTTGAACAGTGGGATTGAGCGTCAATAGCGTCACATTCACGACACTGAGAATGGTTCAACCCTAATGTAATACACTGCCGATGTTGTGGAGCCACAGACACGGACAGAATTCATATTCTGCTGTGAGGGTAAAGTCTTTGGAGAGGGACAGGCTCAAGGTGGATGCTCCGAAGTTCGATGCTCAGCCTGCCCTACAGATTGGTCTCCATCTCCAGCGCGCGTGATAGTCATACAGAGGACAGCACTTCCCCCGCCGAGTCCCGGAACGGATCTTTTTTCTCAGCTTTCTCCAGATCGATGGCGTGGATGGAGCCCGACTTGATGCCCACGTCCTCCACCTCGTCCTTGATGGCGGCGGCCTCCACCTCCTTGTACTTCCCCGACGAGTCTTTCCGGAAGACCTGGTTCAGCCTCTGCTTTGCCTCCGGGTCGGGGCAGTACAGGTACTCGTACAGACCGGCAGCTAGGAGGCCTCCCAGAATAGGTCCCACCCAGTACACCTACCGTAAAGGACGAGACAAACACATGTTAATTAGTCAGCTGGATGATCTGTGCCCTTGGGAGCTGTTTTATTGCTGCCAACGTAATGCAGCACTGACATCTCTACCAAAACTGTCCTGCTCTATTAGATGACTGGTTGGGAAAAAAGGGCCAACCTTCATTAATAGTAACCCAGAGAGAAGCCAGGTAGCTCAGTCTGCCGCGTCAAGCATTTGGCACCAAGAGAAGGCACATCTGAATATGATACCAGTCACAGTGACAGTGCCATACCCACACACACACACACACACACACACATGACACCATGCTGTCTGCAAATAGCTCAGTGAATATAATTGCCTGGATGCAAAACTTCAGTGTCAATGCTATTATACACCTTACAACTGACATTTCATTATTTACCGGAAAGAAAAAATGCTGTAAATCAGTGACTCTGTGGTACTTCTCGTGTTTGATGAAGTCATAAATTCAAGGGCTTTATGTAAAGTTTTTTAATGAGCATTCGCACCACTGCAGCATGTTTCTCTCTCTGCATTTAGAGTCCTCGTGTCCTCAAGTGAACGGAGGTAAAGAGTTCCTTGGATTAGGTCACATCTGTCTTTACTGTTCTGGCATGGCGGTGCCACTTTGACCTTACCAGGTTTCAACATGCCATACTAGCCTACTGTAGCGCTGCCCGACGCCTCTGGACACCACATAACAAACATTGATTTGTCAGCATTTTGACCAAGCAGATTGACGTTACATTTGAATCAGTCAGCTGACGTCAATTCAAAATGACTGTATGCTTTGTCAGGAACATTTTATTTTCCAAATCAACTATTTTTCTCATACTGTCCTCGTCATTTTTCCTGATAATTAGTACATAATGTCATGAAATGGCAGAAAATCCCCCCAGAAATGAACAGTTACGTACCAACTC
Organism: Centroberyx gerrardi; assembly: GCF_048128805.1. Lineage (NCBI taxonomy): Eukaryota > Metazoa > Chordata > Actinopteri > Beryciformes > Berycidae > Centroberyx > Centroberyx gerrardi. Next base: position 17,388,845 of record NC_136009.1, read on the forward strand.
CTTTTTTGGAAATGATTAGGAAATAGCATAAAGTGTTACTGCTGTGTCAGTTATTTATACAGGAAGTGGTGTATGGCTGAGCAAACTGGCTCAGACTCAAAACATAGGAATAGCAAATAAATGGTTAATATGGCTTTGTTAACTGTAAGATTGTAAGATTATCCTATTTGTAGAGTCTCTCTTACCCAGTGGTTCTCGAAGTTAAGTGTGACCATTGCAGGCCCAAAGGAGCGGGCGGGGTTCATGCTGGCTCCTGTATAAGGGATCTAGAAGACAGAATAGCATTTGTTTCTATTAACGACACTGTCAACATCACAGTGTTGCATAATTAACATCAGAGATTTATTTTAGTTGTAACACTCTTGTCCTTTAGTTTACAGAATAAATCTTACAGAATAAATACAGGAAAATGTGCATGCATAGATACATAGACCCCAGGTGAAATCGGATGAGCAGTAAGAGAGCTAGCATCCATTTCCCTGTGCATTCATTTGCTTTGCAGGATTCAGGCAGTCCCCCAGAGATTGGTTGCCATGCAATGGCAGTCTCCAATAAAGATGTGCACGTGGGTGTGAATCAGTGAGACGAGTACAATATCACACACTGAAGAAAAGATATGCTTTGATGCACCTGCCCTTTTTCAAGATGCACTGATGTTTTTTTGTTTTCAGTGCATGATTAACAAGCTTGTATTCGTAACTATTCTGGTTTTGCAATTCTTTGTGATGTGTTGAGAATGCTAGTAGTATTTTATATGAATTTCAGATGACTCCTGCTATTCCATGTGACCCTTAGCTAAGTTACTGGCAGATACTCACTGCAAACAGGTGACCGATGGCTACAGCAAAGCCGATGGCCAGGCCAGCAGAGCCATTGAGGTCAGTGCGCTTGGGATCACAGGTGGCGAAGACAGTGAAGACCAGCTCAAACGTTATAAGGAGCTCCACTACAAGGGCGTGTCCCACAGAGAGCTTAGAGTTCACCTTGGAAACAGAACAAATCAGTGATTTATGACTTTTCATAATAACTTTTAACTTGTTGCAGGAATACATATGACACACATTAAAGTTTTAATCACAAATTCATAAGGTTAGGTCCTTACTGCGGTCACACCAAACGCCCCTCTGACAGCAGCAGGTGTGACTAGGTAGAGGATCCCAGCCCCTGTAATCGCTCCCAGGCACTGAGCCGCCACATAGAACACCGCCTTGGCCAGGCTCAGTTTCCTGGTTACGACCATAGCCGCCGTGACTGCTGGGTTTATGTGTCCGCCGCTGATGTGGCCGAAACACTGCACCATGGTGGCAATGCTCAGGCCAAAGCACAGGGAGATGAGGACTAGGTCGGCAGGCGGGGGCGTCTCCTCCCCTGCAGCCCAGTTGATGGTAGATCCCAGGCCGAGCAGGACAAAGATGAGAGTGGCCAGGTACTCTCCAGACACAGCCCTCCAGAAGTCCTTGGTCCAGATCCCTTTAAATGCCACCATTATGCTCTGACAGTTACACAAGGACAGGCACCTCCTGGCAAAAAGAATAATGAGCAAAATGATTAGCCTAGTTATGTATTCCTGGTGTGTGCATGTGGCTGGAAATGTACTGAACCCTATCAGGATAACTGCCTCTAGGCACAACATTTATAACTCCACCAGGGATTTAAGCCAGTGACTTTCCATCACAAAGTGCCACACAGAGCATTCTTTAAACATGGTGCATATAGGCTAATATTGCTCTTGTAGTCAAAGCATACAACATTCAATTATTGTCACTCAGTGGACTTTGCCCAAAAATTATGGGCAAAAAACATTTTGACCAATTTTTCACCATTATAATCTAATGTCAAAGACAATAACAAATAGGTTTGACATCAATTAAAACATCTGAACATGAATTATCTAATGTTATTGCATTTTGCACAACCCATACAGGACAGTAGACTACAGTGCTAACTTTTGTCAGTCGTTCTGTTTGTTCCCTAGGTTTATAAAAACTTACCAAACGCAACAACATGCTCTCCCACTCTCAGTCCCCATTTTATGTGATTTGTCTTCATTCATGAGTCCAGGTGAGTTACTTAACAGAGTGAACAAGCAGAGACATCTCTCCTTTCATCACAACAGAAAAGTTGCAGTACTTACAGGCGAGAAGCAGTAGGCTGACTGAGCGCAAGAGCGGGTCTGTCGGATGAATATGAGCAACACATTGTGCCCCGGGATCGCATCCAGCAGCTTTATTAAGTTACTAACCGGGCATCACCTCACGGGAATTAAGCAGCTCGCTCGGTGGGAGGAGTCGGGAGGTTTGCCTGCTGCGCAACCAGTTGCTCTTGCAGAAAACGCGACCGCACCAGTGAGTCAGTCAGCATCAGCATCTTCTGTGCCGCTCCTATCAGCTTAGAAAACAGCTTTTGCAATAGCCAACGCATATACCACAATATGACCGTTATTCAGAAGGCTGTACGTATTAAATTTGCAAGTAAATCAATTTAACAATTCAATGACGATTCAAAATGACCCCACCTTGAAATTCCCCCGACGAAAAAGAACTACAGTAATCTTAAAATGTCTTAGAAGGAAACTATTGAATTATCCTAGCAAAATTATAAGAATATTATAAGCATTTTTGGGGGATATTATTGTATTATCATAGGAGATAAAACATACCATAATGTAAGGTAAGCTAACTATAAACCCACTATTGAGTACCACAAACACACCAAGTCCCAATAGGAGTATCATGGCAATATCTTTTTTTTTTTCCCTTTAGGGCAGATGGGGGATTAATGAAAGACACACACGAAGCCCCTTGTTCTGCCCATATGGCATTGTGTCCATCTGAAAGGAGGTTGCAGAAGTCACCTTATTGCTGAACATAGTAAAGACTGGTGTCATTGTGTAACAGGTGGGATTAACTCAGAGGATTAACAACAAAGGCCTGTGGTTTACCAGACTATTGGTGGCATCATCCAAGTTATCAAGCTTAGAGGATGTGTAATAGCCTGAAAACCATAAACCAAGCGTTTACTTACTCTGGTAAGAAAGCCGATACAATTCCACAACTATATTTTTATCTGGATCAAGTGCTTAACTGTTTGCACAACACACACACACACACACACACACACACACTGCTTTTCTTCATTATTTGTTGCCTGATAAGCTCTGAGAAATGCTTGAAAGACGTAGGCCTATGTATTTGGTAGAAATGGAAAGATAAACATCGCTAACTTATCCCTGTTGGATGAACAGATCACAAGGGCTTAAGTGACCCTCCCTCCCTCCTGGTCATTAACTTGCTCATGTTCACCTATTTTCATCAAAGTCATTACTTTTGTGGTTACTGTGACCTCATAAGCAAGCAGGTAAGCAAGCAAGTAAGTAAGCAAACAAACAAACAAGCCAATAAATAAATAAATAAATAAATAAAAATCCAATTGCGGTATACCTTCAGGGCCCTAATGCCTCAAAGTACATATAAAAAGACAGTGAATTCATATACTAGGAGAGTGTTTGGAGACTTAAAAGTAAAAAAGATATAATTTCACAGATATAATTTCAAAGTACTAGTCAAAAATGAATTATCCTCACTCAGAGGGATTTGCCTGGCATTCTTCAAGGTGTCTTCAAGGCTCCTGTGAGTGAGCTCAAACATGAAGTTGGCACATTTTCAAATAACTGAGGGATGCAGGAATGTTTCAATTTTGTGACAATATTTTGTTCAGTCCAAGATCTGGTATTGTTGAGTATTAATGACACACAATTTATGTATTTGCTATTCAATAATAGGCAATGGATGTCTAGTCTTTCCTGCGAAACATCCAAATCTTACCAAACGTGCATATGGTGGTTGTGGTTGTGCATTCTTCTACTTACAGACATAAAAGGTATGTTGACTTCATACATGGGTTTCAGAACAGCATGTGCACAAATATACGTATGTGCAAAACCTCTGCCCTCCTTGTGCTTTCAGATTTTTAGCAATCTCTTAGTTTCTGTAGTGTTTTGACTACTTGTTAATACAAAACATTCTGCTGCTTCATCCGGCCCCCCTGAACTGAAGAGTATTTGCAAAAGCTGACTAGTTAATAAATTATTACAATTGATCTTTGATGCAGTTACACTTTCATTCATTCAGCTACTAAATATTAGTTATTGAACAGGCCAGTCAAATCTCTGGCTTCACTTTCTCTCATTGTCACGGCCAGTCATCATCTCTTCAAAACCAATTCAAAAACTGTTCTCTGCATAGCCTACTTTAGTTTAGGGAAGAATAGAATTAGAATGGTATTATATCTCACATCAATTGGAATGGATGTCCCAAAATTAATTCCTTAAGTTAATTCACACAAAACTGTGGTTACAATGTTACTGATGCCAAGCACATTAATTTGTCTCATGGTCCTTTATGTAACTTCATACGTTAAGCCTCTATCTGAGAATAAATATTATTATATTTAGTTCAGGTTATCTATAGTTCAGCTTTGATTTGAGCAACACACTACTAGTGCAGTTATGTTTGGCAGGATTTAGGCTGTTTTTGATTTGTCAACAAAGGACTTAAACACTTGACTATGACGTTTTGATAACTGCTATGACACACTAAGGTCATCAGGCTTTTTGATACGTTCTTATGGCTGTGCAGCAGTGGCATTACACTGACACAATGGCTTATTAACTTGTGTTTTCATAGTTGTCATCACATTACATAGCATTTAATGACTAGGTAGTGGCTTTAGATAACTGGTACAAGTCCTGATCTAAGAAAAACATCCCTGAAACACCTAGTTTTGTCATAATCATAGTATTTTCAAACACCAATCTCCTAGAAAATGTTAACTTCTGAAGAGCCGTTTTCACCTAAAGGACATTCAATTTTAAACAAATGTTCTTCAGACTGAAATCATAATCCTGGTCTTTGCACAAGGAGATCCTTGATGCTTGACTAACTAAATAATACTAAAAAAATACAATACAATTCCATGGTCAATGACATAGGCTGCACATGTGCAGTGATCCACAAATACCGCACATGTAAGTCATGCTGGTTGTGTGTTATCAAACTTAATGATACATTCAATGACTGTGTAAGTGACCTCAGTCTGAAAGGACATTCCCTTAAGGTTGAATAGTTTTAGGAGGCTGTGTATGTGTGAGTTAATAATTGTCTAAAGGACCCTTGTGTGCCCTTCATACTCCTTCAGGCCATACATTATTAATCTTCAGGTCACTACCAATTTGTCAAGGAGAAAGAAGAAGAAGGTGAAGGTGATTTCAGATTTCAAGATAATCTGAGGCAGAAAGAATTAATATATGGACTGATTTTCTTACTTTGTTTCTTTGTTTATTCCTTCGTCCTTCCTTCCTTTCTTGCATATCTGCCATATCTATGTGTATTTCCATTGACGCACCAGCACCACTGTTTCAACAGTCCGGTTATGAAGTAGATAAAGTACAACCTTCTAGTACATGGGAGCAAAAACAACTGCTTTTTCAAAGTACCTGGCATGCACATGCGAACATACACACACACACACACACACACACACACACACACACACACACACAATGTGCTTGTGCACACTAATAATCCAATTCTCCAAAATCCCGGTAGCCTTTCATCTGAATGGTTGATTGATTTGCAATATGACTGAAAGTTGGGTAATGCTTAACCTTTCCTCTGGATACTTTGCCTGCTTACCTTGGGATGGGTATAGAAGTGGTAGACGTTAAGGTCTAGAATTTCAAGTGTAGAAATGCTCTGAGGCTATCATGGATGCATACTGCAAACAACTGCATATCAATGTTCAAGTCATCTATGCAATATGCTGAACATGATCCATGCTAACGTATGGACATTTCACTGGCCAATGAGACATTTCTGTCATCTAGAGACATGATCTCTCCAGAGTCCCAGTTTGGATGTAAAGACATACTACTTAGGAAGAAGAGGAAGGTATACATGGTATATATGTCCTATATATGTCATGCTTCAGTGGTTTAACACTTATGCCAACTTGTATGCCTTTGCACTTTTGTCTTATCCTTAACAGACAATTACAGTCAAAGTGTTTAAAATTTGTAAGATGGAAACATTAAAAAAAAGAGTCTGGGCAGGGAGGTTTTATAAAGCTTGATGGTAGGAGGATCTTTTTTTCACCTTCTTCAAATAAATGTGGTGGCTCCAAATTTTCAGGTATCTCGTCCACTTTATGGAGGCAACTTGACGTTTGGCAAATTACAAGGGTCTATTTCAGATCAAATCAGGAACCTGGGGGCAATTACTTTCCAGAGAAATCGCTTTGTAGACTCACAAATAAGTAAAATAAAGAAAGTCAACATAATGGATAACAAAGCAAACAGTGGCACCTTGAATTTACCTTACAATGACTTGACAATTATGCATGCAGTACAGTTTTATTTACAATGGTAAATATGACTACAAGGCAAACTCATGTTATATTGAAATTTAAATCTGCATACTATAGAAACTTGAATATTAATTAGCTACATAAAATGTTATAAAACAGTTACTCAGTATCATCGTTAGCTCTTTTCCTGCATCCCATTTCATTAGTACCTCCAGGCATCACACACATCAGAGGAGGCCCTTCTTTACTAATTAAAAGCTTGCCTTAATTCTTCAGATTTGCATGTGTTTAATTTACAGTGGAGTCAATTAATGTTTGTTGATACAGTATGAGCACTGTTTGATTTAGAGAACTATCCTCCAGATTTGGTTGTTTAGTTTCAAGCTGAATCATTTGTTAAAGGAGAATTTTTTTATTTCAGTTGTAGAGTAAAGTCTTAATTTGGCATTACTCACTTTTTTTGACTCATTTTTGGGAAGTGATCAAGAGAATGGCCCGACGATGTGATATAACACACTGGCAAATCATGGATGCATGCCCAACATTTGGCTAAACATCAGCTATACCCATTACTGTATAACAGAGCTTTTACAATTATTTGCAGCTTTATTGAGGGACGTGTTACAAAGTAAGTTACACACAATACAAACACAGTTATTATTACTATTGCATACAAAAATGACCACTTTATGATTATAATCATCATCTGTCCTACTACCCTGAAATGCCTGCCTGGAATGGGGAGAGTGTGAACCAAAAGAGCTGCACTTTTTCACTGCTCATCCAAAATGCTCAACAGCTCAAATCAAAGCTGACAGTCTGCACTTTAACTTCATATTCAACGTGTCGTTCCAAATCCAAACTAATGGCTACTCTGGAGCCAAAGCATCACTGTGTCACTGTCCAAATACTTATGGACATCAATGCCCATGTGCTTCTCACAAAACAAACATCAAACCATAAAACTCAATGGAAATTTACTACAACCAATATACACACACAGACAGTGAAAAATACAGTGGTGAAGCATCCCTGTTTTTTATGATAATAATAATCCCAGTTATTTGTTAATATGCTTAAAATGAGATAGCTGTCAGCCCTCACACACGCTCAGTTCCAGCTGCGGCCCTGGGGAATCAGCCAAAGCAGCATAAGATTAACAACACAGATTGACTCTGATCACAAACATGTTTTCCTTGCTGAGCAATACTGCCATGCTTGGTTGGACACACGCTACTGCCTTTGTTAGCGCTGCACCATGCCAGGTTCTCCACATGCCACAGTGAAGTGTACCCCAACACTGTTATGTAACCTACGGGCTTGACATGGGGCCAAATCTCTGGCCTCATCTTGAGAGATGGGACTTGAAAGAGGTTGATTCTTATTGAAGAGGATGAAGGAAATGGGAACTGTCAGCCGGTGAGCACTGCACTTGACCTTTGACACAGAGACAAAAACAGACCGTTAATTGTAAGATCTGGTCATGCATTCACACAAGAGACAAGGCAGCACAGCTAACACATGTATGCATGTGACAAAGAAGAAGAAGAAGAAGTAGAAGAAGAAGAAGAAGAAGAAAAAGAAACTTATTTAATTTGTATAGCAGCTGTTTGAAAACAGTTTATCATGTGCCTTACAGAGCATAGCAAGCAACAAGTGAAAAAAACAAAATACATTGCAAAAAAAAACCCCAAGAAATAACATATAAAATTAGTCAATAATAAATTAGTCAGCAATAAATAAAAACAATTAAAAATCTAGGATTGATACAGAAAGCAAGTTTATAAAAATGTGAATTAAAAAAAAAGTGAGTTAGCTAGCCTAAGCTCCTGGGTCAGGTTGTTCCACAGTTTATGGGCCCTTATGGAGAATGTTGGTGTCCTTTGGTCATAAGTCTGACTGTGGAGCAGACAAGAAGGCTCCGTCCAAGGATCTCATGTTGGGCTCGTGGGGTCAGTAATGTAGCTGGGCGTCAGACTAAAATTGGGATGATATGATCTCTGTGTTTGTCACCAGACGGAACCCTTGCAGCAGCATAGAAGCTACAGGTCAGTGTTGCCAAATCTCTTCCAAGGAAGTAGCTGTTGGTTGCTGACAAAGTTGCCACAAGTCACCAGATGACACCATGTGCTAAACTTCAAAGCTGGAATTTGAGAGAGAGGGAGACCACCAATTGGACCAACTAACTGGTTACCAACTAAATCCACAACAAAGATTGCGTATTTGTGGCCATATAATCACAAAATACAATGAAAGAAAGTGTGTGTAGATGAGTATAGGTCAGTGTTGCTGTATTTGGAGTCACTGAATGGTGCTGATGCTACACTGATCAAGAGGAAAGAGAGGGAAAAGACAGGTGCTCTCTCTTTCTCTCACCCCAGGCCCCAGTTGACTGCATTGGCTATCCAGTGAGCTGGAAGCCTATGTGTTTGCTACATAGAGACATAGAAATGTAAGTGCATGGACATCAGCTATACCAATTTGTTGCCAAATGCTTTGGGGGTCAACACATTAACATTTTCCCTATCACCCAGCGGTGATCAATTGTATCAAATGCTACAATGAAATCTAAAAGATCTAAAATTGCACAGTCAACTGCATCTGTTGTCAAAAGAAGGTCATTTGTTACCTTTAGGAGAGAAGTCTCAGTGCTATGATACGGTCTAAATTCAGACTGGGAATAGATCTATAGTTAATTCAAATTGTGGGATCCAAGTTGGGTTTCTTAAGTAGAAGATGACTAGAAGAAGAAGAAGAAGAAGAAGAAGAAGAAGAAGAAGAAGAAGTAGTAGAAGGAAGGTCAGACAGCTGTTGACAATAGATAAAATGCCAGGGCCCACGGTGTTAAAACCTTCTGTGAGGAGTTTATTGGAGCAATATTAAGAGGGCAGGTGGAAGACTTCATGTGGGAGATAGTCTACACTAAGGGTGTTAGAGAGATAGGTTCAAAATGGCTCACTGCTGCAGAAATATCCTGTACAATCATCACACTTTGAAGGGGAGGCCTCTAAAGAATATATAGGGGAGGGGCTGACAGAACCTTGAATTATGGTGTTTCTTAAAAATCACATCAGAAAAAAGGTTGCACTTGCATTTATGAGACTGAATTAAGTCTTAAACCTCAAAGGAGACTTGCAACTTAATTATTTTCCACTTGTGCTTGTCCCCATTGTCTCTTTAAGGCCTTTAGGTTTAGATTGCTGGGTTTTATAAGGTGCAAGTATCAAGAACGTAGCAGGTACTACTGAAAAGATGAATAATTCCTCTGTAATTGGTACAGGAATATCAGAGGCAGTAGCAATGTACTGTAGAGTGATGACAGGAAAGCCCCAGGAAACTTGCTCGCAGAGTGTGAGTTAAGAATGCAGGAGTGAGCCGGGATACACCATGGATGTATTAAGAAATCTGGATAACGTATGGAAAAATGGTTGCTGTAACTTGCTCAGCCAGTGCATACGGCACAAAAAAAACTTTGTCTTTGTGGTTCCAGGTCTGTACATGATTATCAAGGCCAAGAATTCCAAGTCTTGGAGAGAACAAACTTTATAGCTTGAGATGGGCTGTATGCTTGAGGTTGTGTCATCAATTAAGACACACAGGTGTTCATTTTCCCAGCTGTTTTAACCGTCAAAACCCCCCAAAAGAGCCAAGGAACCCCCCATTAGAAAGAGAAATCAAAGGTCACATGTCACGTTATCAAATAAGACCCAAATTTCCGTGTGAATGCAGCATACTGTGTTGATCTTCGCAAGTATTCCAAATTTCCGAGTTTCACTGAACGCGGCATCAATCTCCCACGTCGGTTATGTGATGAACAAACGCGCTTGTGTGACTGACAGAGTGCAACTCCCCATCCGACGTGCGTTAATAACTTTAGTAACTGCTTTTATCATAAAACATTCCACTTTGTGCTGGTCTCTTCAATTATTTATATTTTTTACTTCTAACTTGAACAGTAGCTAGCTACCGAACCTAACTGCTGTACACCAGCTGGGTTATAGTTTGCTAGGTCTAGCAAGCTAGGCTAAAAGGCTGTAGGACTTGGAAAACACTATTGCTAGTGGAATACTGACCTGTAAACACAACTGTCCTCAGAAGTGGATGGGAAAAGAGGAGGCTTCTCATGACAGACTTTTTGAAGGGTAATTATTTCCCCCCAGAAATGGTCAACTTGCTTGTTCAACCATGTTGAAAAATCAGTTCTAACACCATGTATCATAACATTTTATTCATGCTTCAATTAGGCAATGAATATAATATATTGCATATCTAACTTGCATCTTATAGAGTTCAGCATAAGAGGGAGCGGCAGCACCTCAGGTCAGCCCAGGTCAACCCAACACACTCCAGCATCAGGGCAGTCTGGACCAGACCAGCAGGAGACCAGACCACCTGTTCCAGTCCCCGGGCAGAAAGTAAATACTGTAAGTTTTGTGGTTTCTGGGATTTGTGATTTTCAACTTTTATATGACCATAACAGCCCTGTACAATGCTCTATGCTGTTGCAGGTTAAGGTTAAGTTAGTTCTAAGTTAGCATAAACAAATAATAAACCCACAAATGAGTACCATAAATGAATACTATTGCTGTTGCGGCTGTAGCCTATAATCTCCTTCATAAAAAATCATCAAATTGAGTGTTTCACTCAAGTCACTGCACTCCTCCCACCCCAGCCCGTTTCTGGGTGGGACGCCCCAAGAGTTGGGACTCAATTCAAACCCTGACCAAACCTTGACTCTTCCAACTGTATTAAAGTAAGAGATCCAGCCAAATTGGATGGTTATAAAGAATACATCCATGGACCATAGAGTGGTGGTCATGAAATTAATTTAGAAACAGTACAGCAGATATTAAATACTGGCGGACTATTCATTGGTGGACTTCTATTTATTTTTTTCAAAACCATCCTTCATGGTTGTTAATAGAATAATTCAAAGAGTACGTTTTGGATTTGTGCAATGTTGAAGGTATCTTGTTGAAAGTTTTAGATACGTACCTTTTCCATGGGCAGTCTATGGGGAAATGGTTTCTGGAGCAGGAGAATTTAAGCTGCAGTGCCAATGTCAGCCACCATGCCAAACTGGCAGCAAGGCAGAGTCCTGTCACCTGAGGGGCTGGTAGACACTGGTTACAGGTAGGAGGCAGCTGAACATTGAAAGTAATGGCCATATGGTCAGACACTGACTCATACTCTCTCTCTCTCTCTCTCTCCTTCTCTCTCTCTCCTTCTCTCTCTCTCTCCGTGTGTCTCTCAGAAGCACTGAGAAGACCTTGAGATTACAGTGCTGTTGGACAAAAACAACTTGACAAGATCCCAATGTTTTCTGGTGTCAGGAGAGGGCACATTCCATGCAAGCTTCATTACTCCTATTCAATCATCCAGGGAGTGTAGTCTGATTTTCTACTTGGGCTACTTGAACAAACCTTTACTTGCTGGGATGGAAATGTAGAGTTCTATACCAACATATCTTCCTTTTGAGAAAAAAATGTGTGAAATTTAGCACCCCCTTTACAGTAAACAGTTTTTGTCAACCAAGAATTTAAGTTACATAATATCCTTTTAAAAGTGCCATAATTTGTTTTAATTATATGCTATCAAATATTTTGGAACAATAGATGTTATTATTATTAATATTTTTTTTTATCATATAGTGAGTATGTTAGTCTGGGCAGTCGACTCTGAGTGGAGCATCCCGATGGGAGAGCTTCAAAAGATGAGTACTATAGATGGCTTTTGTCTTTACACACTTTGTGGCTGTGGCTTTCCTTTTAAGTGATTACAGCTCATAAGATGAAAGCTGTTTTCTCTCTAATATCTTAGCTGATCTTGTTGCAGTACAAGAAGAAGATGGATTGTAATGTTACAGATTGCATTGTGTTCCTGTTAGGCAGGACAGGCACCATTGTAGCTTGAGATCAAAATCAAGAATATGTCCCACTTGGTGCAATTTAGCTTGTGTAGAAGTTGGAAACTGCAGCATGAAAGGCAGCAGAACCTATTTGATGTAGGATAATTGAAATCCTGAGTACCGAATAGTGTTTGGATTTTCAATTAGGGCATTCACCTGATAGATCACTTGGTCTGAATAACACTCGACAGCTCAAGCCATCATGTGACAACGCCTCATGAGTAGCTCTCATGAGAAAATCACATCATCTTCAGTATAAGTATCATCATCTGCTGGGGATTTGATTTTGAGACCCCCCTCCCTTCCTCTCTGTCTCTCTCTCTCTCTCTCTCTCTCTGTCTCTCTCTCTCTGCGTCTCAATTCAATTCACTTGAAACAGCTTTATTGGCATGGTAAGATTTTTCTTACATTGCCAACACAGTTATAGAACAACAGTAAATATATAAAAAATATACACACACACACAATCTAAAGACAACACAATATAGACAACAAATAGAACGCTCCAAATATAACCCATCAGCAGAACTTCAACCACTGAAAACACATTTCAGCGTGATCATTCAGTTGGAAAAAGGCAAACAAGCCAATTTAACTCATTCCTCATTCTCTCTCTCTCTCTCTCTCTCTCTCTCTCTCTCTCTGTTTCAGCACAGTGTTGCACATTTTACAAGATGTGACCAACATGCACAGTAGCAATAGTTTTTAATACTCTGTCAGGCGGACTTGCAATTTGGAACCATCTTAATTTGAAGGACGAACTATCTACCTCAGTATGTCATGTCCTTATTCCAGTCCATTTGTGAAGTGAGAGTGCCGTTTGCCTCCCTCTTTCTGGAAAAGCCAGTGTCACCAAGGATGTCCCTGTGCTCTCTGGAGATCAGTGTGGTCTACCACCCAGTTAGCAAAGATCGTAAATATCTCTTTTTCATAGTAACGAAGCACTGTTGAGTGATTTTGTCTATATCTTTCCCTTTTCGATTTCAGTAGAGCACATTAGAGGAGGACAAATTGTTTTGTGTTATGGGAGTGCAAGTGTGCACAGACACTGATACTGTAGTTTCCAGGGCTTCCAGACAGTATCCACAGACAGTATCACAGAACTTCTGGCCTCTCATTACATCCCACCAGGGAATTTGAGCTTCTAACCTTCCTGTTTGACCCTTGCTATGATTGAGTGTTTCATCCTAAAATACTACAGGTCACAACTGGTGACCATGCTGTTCCTAAGCAACAATTTAGCCGCCGGGAGCTGCACAGATTGATAAGGAGAGGGATGCTGGTGACTGGCCTTCTTTCAGTCCTTCTGCAGATACAGTCTGAATAGTTGTGGCGGTTAGTTAAGAACTAATAATTACGAGCTGTGTTGTCTGAGAGCGCTGACTGATTAAAAGGCTTTCTGCCTGTTAGGCCAAGCTGGGACACAGAACAGCCACTGAGTGAGCACTGCACATGCTACACAGTCTCAGCCCACAGAACTTGAATGGATAGAGCAGTCATTCCCATTCAAATCAATGTTCCTGGGTGGTTGGAGCAGCGTTGGGCTAGCTTCCGTATAGACCAACTTATGGCAAGTCTCTGAGGCGAGAGGTTTTGCAGCATGGACCAAAGGAGCTTCTACGTTGCCTTGCTGCTATGGATTGCTAATATGCTAATGTTGACTAGAAGAGCTAGCGAGACAAGTACGATCTTTGATAATGCTACGTTAATCTTGTCGCTGAACAGCAGCTTTCAGTTGAGTTTTGACAGTTTGCTAAGCACTCATGCAACAGACACATCTGCACAGTTCTCAAGCAAGTGTGACACACTTTACGGCCTTAATGCCCAGACTTGCGTTGTCAGTATAGCAATTAACCCTTAAAATTCCATAATCACCATTTTGTGCCGTACTAGTCAAATTACCATAGCAAACAGTGGACGGACCGTCCTGTCCATTCATGTTCTGTGTCTCAGCCTTTAGAGCAAGGCCAGCTCCAAGGCTATGCACTGATATTTTGCAGGAGCTCAGGCAAAATAAAAAAGCACTTTTGCAGCTGAAATTATTTGTGAGGACTCTCAGGTTTTTAATGAAGGTGACGTCAAGCAAAAACATTACAATGTACAAATGTACAAACAAATACATGAAGGAGCATGTTCTAGGAGGAAACATGGTGTTGTGAGAGTCAAGGCAAAGAGGCAGAGACTTCAGTGTATGTGGACATGCCTGGCCAGCCCTGGGATATTTGGTGCTTTAGGCTACATTTTGGATTGATTTTCATCCACTCCCAGGGTGTCCACCATGATTCAGCTCGATATTGATTCTTGGGTTCACAATTTGTTTGGGGTCATGGTTGGACTACTTAAAACTAGTGAAACAGATGATGATGATAACATATTGGCAGGTTGCGTTATACTTTGACTGACACCTTGGGGTCTACACATTACCTCACAGTTGATTTTGTGTCTGAGAGATGGCAGAAAGCTGTAAAAATGTAGTTCAGGCAAAAAAAGGCTAGCTAGGAGCATGCTTATTGAATTGATTTTATGAATTAATTTAATTTAAAAAATAAAACGAGATTTAAAATCAGTCCATATTTCAAAAATACAGATAATCCTACAACATGTTACTATTTTGTATGTTCTAACATAGATAATTATTCAAATTAAATTCTCTAATGAGTTGTGTTTTCCAGTCAGTAATCACTATGCAGACCAGTTTTGTCTTCTTGTAATGAAACTAACTTTTTGTCTTTTTATAATAGATACAATAAAACTTTTGCACACCTGAATGCTCCAAAGACAGGTTCATAGGGGAGGACTGAGAGTTGACAATTGAAAGAAAGAAGCTGCCCCACACTGGCCACTTCTACTACTTTTGTAATGAAACTTCAATTGTGCCCTTGATTTTTGCGCGGATTTAAATTAATTTTAACACCAGCAGTGGCATTTTAAATCTCTTAGTTCTCCTCATATAAGCACAGCACTCGGAAACTGTTGGATACAACTTCATTACTTTCATTACCTTTAACGTAGAGTCAGTTCTGCAACAGCAGGACTGGGACTGTGAAAACTGCACCCAAAACAAATGTTCATTGGCGTTGTTACCGCACATTTGTCAAATGTAGATCGGATTGCATGCCATAAAACAACACCACAGACAACTAAAAAGCTGCTGATCGTAACTTCATAACTTGCACAAATAGATGGTGTAGATAAATGTCTGAACGTTGTTACTGGTGTTTGTCTGCTATACTTGTCAAGGCAATGATAAAGGAAAACCACAGTGTACACAAGCTCCAAAAACAACTGTGTATGTGTCATTCTGACACATGTAGACAGAAGGAACACAGTCTTTCTCATTACCAAGCCTTCATGGAGACAAGCTGTCAGGTTGAAACCCACAGGAGCCTACTGCAGATGCTGCAGACCATCAGCCTCAACTCCCTAAGCACAGGAAATAGGATGTCTGGTAGCATTGGAATGAGAAGGAAAAGAAAATATTTACGGGGAAAGCATTCAAACTGAATTTTTGATTATAGACTAACTCTTCAATGAGGTGTTAGTCCAGTGGGTTCAGTCTGAGTTTACAATCTGCCGTCAGTGCTGTCAGTGGACAGATTTAACTATGTAACTGATATAACTGAACTTGGAGCAAGATACCTTGATGTCTCAATACCTCAACTCTCAATTTGCATTACCACTATCCATCACTTATTGATGACAAAAGTGTTGCTGCTGCACTTATTCTGAGAGAGAGAGAGAGAGAGAGAGAGAGAGAGAGAGAGAGAGAGAGAGAGAGAGAGAGAGAGAGACTACAATGTGCAAGACTATGGAGAGAGAATCCTCTGAGACTTCCATTTGCAAGTTCAGAGCTATACTGCTGTCATTTTACCAATATGATCAATATGTTATTATTATAAGCTACTGCCTGCTTCACCATGAATATTGATCTAGATGGTTAGATGCACTCGTTTAGACCAAGGTCAGTCAGTGAACCACATACAAATCACTGAGGATAATGTGCAAATGTGACAATACAGCAACAAGAGTTGTGTGGTCTGATCCAAAAAACTAATTAGAATTCAGAGGCGTAATGAATCCCACAGGATTTATCAGTTTAGATGTCACTTGAATAGATGGTAATCATATTTATATATTCATACCATATCTTACAGCTGATTGTTGATGTTTTTGGGTATACTTTGTTCATTTTATTTTGCAGCACTTTGTAACTTTGCTAAGAATAGTTGTATAGAAATGTTGTGTAAACAGACAACAAATGTAGTTACATTATAATTTGAATAGCCTACACTGATACTCAGTACTACAACTAGGCATGGGACGATATGAAAATTTCATGTCACGATTATCCTGGCCAAAATAAGTGCGATTCACAATATTATCCCGATAATCATCAAAATATGCTTAAAACTCTTAAAATGGCACTAAAACATACTGGAATCACTTTACTCATTTTGTTAAGAAACAAATATTTTATTGCATCATGGGAGACATATCTTTTTTTTGTGAACATCCTTTTTAGTGAAAAACAAACAAGGACGGATTCAGACTCTCGCCAACACCCAGCAGGTAATCACAATGGGAGAAAAAAATCCATTAATAAAAATAATCTACCTATCAACCTGATATCCAAGCATTCACATGGTTCAATTAGTTACAGTATGTGTTGTAAATGCACAGTAAATTAATAACTTGTTTTGTTTTCAGATCACACAGACAGAGGTACAGCAAGGACAGCAGAATGAATGCAAAAAAACAAAACAATCAATCAATCTTAAATAAGGTAATCATAAATTATAAGGTCCCCCTGCATAAATAAAGGATAAATAAAAAATAGTAACATTGTGTGAGTCTGTTCTTTAAATAAAATAAAGTCCAACTGGCATTGTGGCATAGAGTCAAACTGTACTACTTTGAACCCGTTTTAGTAAAAAAAAATCATGTGAGGATATTCACGATTATCCCGATAATGGAAATTCACCAAGATAAAATTATCTTGAGTGTTTTTATCGCGATAAAAGATAAAATCTTATATCCTCCCATCCCTAACTACAACTACTACTATTACTGCTATAAAATAGCATATACTGTATATTTAATTATTATTATTAGTAGTAGTAGTAATACTAGTAGTAGTAGTAGCAGTAGTAGTAGTATATTTAAACTTGACTGATAAGTGATATCAGAGTGCAGTCAGTTTCACCTGTAAACTGTGAGCTTGTCATCGTACAAACAAATCTTTGAGGCATCAAAGCAAAGATGGAATAGAATCGCTTGTTTACACTGTAAGTACGGGGAGTCTTGAGGGGTAACACCCTCGCACAACCCCAAACACTCCCTTTATTCCTCTGCCTGCACCAACTGTGGAGCCTGACATGCCACACTGGCTCTCACATTACTAAGGCGACCCGCCAGCAGACAGGAGCAAAGCAGAACACCCATCGCTGTCACCCACACTCCCTGCTGCAGCCCACTGGGGTGGTCACTGGGGTAAAGGGGAACCCCTTGGAAAAATATCAACTTCTTGTCAGGAAGCAGAACCACAATAAATCAGACACTATAGAGCACCACCTTACAGTGCTGTAAATGGATTTTGGGTGTGTGCCCTACACAGGGATAACTGTGAAGGGTATGAAAAAGGGCAAAATACTGAGAGAGGGGGAGGAAAAACAAGTAGAGGAGAAGCACATCCAATGCAAAAAGAACACTGTTCACTATTTAACACTATTAAAGCTGATTGTTGCAAATATAATGAATGAGTATAGAGGCCGTAGCACAAAAAAAGGCCATACATGTGCACTTTAGGCAGCGTGTTTTCACTGATAGAGGCTTATATTTGCATTTAGTTTTAGAGTTGCTGCAAAATGACCAATCTAGCAAAAGCACCATTAGCTCCTGTTCCCACCAATTAAATAAAATATTGTTAATCGCTCTGCATAGTGGTCCATTGATTTAGGTCCCTGTCAATGTACTGCCACCAATAAATCAGCCCCTGGTGGATAGCTGTTGAATGTTAGGCTACTTCTTTACCCCCAGTGCCAAGCACGTCCCCTTCATTGCACTCCGTTGACCCCTCCGCTCTCAGATGGACACTCACTCACTAGCTCAGTCCTAGTAACATTTTCATTCCCATGCATCTTCCAAAAATAGAGTGGGGTTGGAGGTAGGGCTGCAGAAAGAAGCAATGTCACTTTCTCATTTTACTTATCAGCTCATTAACAGAATGGTGAGCCACCTAGTGGTCTAAAAGAGCAGAAGCCAAGGACAAAGGTCAGAGACACATTACTGTAAAGGCAGCATGTAATTGGCTGATTGTATTTCAGTAACTGTTGGAAGTGAGAAGCTTCTTGAGAAGTCAAGAGGAATACCTGTTTGAGCTGGAATTCACAACACTGCAGCTATGATAGCAAATAAGAATTTTATAACATGATGAGTTATGTGATACGGCGTATGAGGCAGTTTAGAAATCATTTAAGTTATAAATAGCTTAGGCTTGTGTACGCTGTTCCAGTTTGAAAAGGAGAGGGGTGTGTAGAGTTTAAAATATAAAGAAAACCCCACTTACACTGTTGGTCTAAGTGGACTAACAATAACAGGTAATGATAATAATACTAATAAAATGGTTCTAGTGGGTGTAACTGCATAAGAGGCCCTTTCATTGGTTAATTCCCACATACATATTTAGGTATTATTTTCCTTTTCCTTCCAGACTGCAAGATGCCTGATGCTGGTCTTTTTTCAGATGATGTAGGTGCTTGTTGGTACCTCAGGATGGTGCCAGTGTGCTTTGAAACACAGAGACCTTCGCTACATTACATTCTGATTGACAACCCTAGTAGCATTATATAATCTTAACTTAATGGTAGATGTACTGTCACAGCATGAGCCCCCTGCAAGCTTTCAGGAGCGATTCATATTTATATCAATCTTACTTAACTTCTCTATTAACAAGATGATGGCTCAGTACAAAAGCAGGCTTCAAAAAATGACTATATAGACTGTGCAGTTGTGTGACAAATCTCCTGGCAACCATCACTGACACCATCCTGGAGGTCCACTGGAGAATTGGCTGTAAATGCAAAAAATGGCTAAATATATATTAACCAGACTAGAAAAGGAGAGATATCTGAGAAAGATAGAAGGTGTGGATCATGGTGTGGATCCAAACAGTAACTAAAAGTGAATGCTCTGATAAGTAGATTTGTTTCCAAATTTGAATGAGTCAGTTAAACTAATAAGCAGGTGGTTTGTGCCATTGTTAGCTAGCCAACTGGCAAGCAAGATAATTTAGCATTATTGTTAACACAGCTAATAGCCAGCACTAATGCTAGATACTAGCCACATAACGTTAACAATTATTCAATTCAGATGTGTAAACAACAAGATAGTGACAGTCCAAGATTCTCTTGCTAACTAACAGGCTGACATTATCTAAACACAGTAGTGAAATAATCAGTATCCAGACAAAAACAGCACAGAAATTGACCATTTGAGTTGTTGTTGCTGTTGTTCCCAGAGCTGAGGACCTACAACATGTCCGCCAGAGGACATGTTACATCACTTGAAACCCTTGTATTTCTCTGAGAATTCAATATACTATATTTTTTCAGTTAAATTGTGCTATAATATAGGGCTGCAATAACTCAGAAATTCACGTCTTTTTTCTCCTCTTTATGCCCGAGTTCAAACAATATAATTGGTAGCCCACGGAGAGTCTCTTGGTGAGCGTGCATACGATAAATGTTTCCCTATGGTGACATATGGTTGATGCAGAACTCAAGTGACATTTTCTTCTCCCCATGGTTCAACTGCTAAAAGTATAAAGCACAGAATAGAACTTTTCTCTGCTGAAAGGGCTCTCACAGCATAGACCATTGCACATAAAAGGCCTTCACACAGCATACTGTAGTTCTCTCCAACATTGGAAAACTCTCATTGTTCTCTCTCTCTCTCTCTGTGTGAGTGTGTAGGCTACTGTACGCTTGTACTGTATGTGCAAGAGTGAAAAGCACACAATCCCCTCTAGACACCAGCGTGGAAACACTCACACGCTCTCCATCTGTGCCGGCTATTTTTCAGCAAATTTCAATACTCTCCTGAGGCAGACTCCCCTTGTGAACTTTACAGGTTGGGGTTATTTTATTTGTGCATACAGTATGTGTTTGCATGCTGCTGACGGTAGGGGAGAGTGAATTGTGAGTTTGGAACGGTGAAACTGTAAAAGTGAGATGCCGAGGTGTGTTTTAAAGGAAAGGGGGAGCCAGGAATTGTTCCCTAGTGTAAGTGGATGTGACAGCCTCTCACCCAGGAGAGCACTTGTACTGAGCACACAGTAGAGGCCAGCAGGGCCACCTGTCACACAGATCTGTGACTAAAGAACTCTATTAGCGAACAAGCACCCCGGGGTAACACACACACACACACATATATATATATACGTGCACGCTCTCTCTCTCACACACACGCACTCACATGTATATATGCAAACACAAACACAAAAAAATAAAAATGAGAATGAGTGAAAAGAACCATAAGTGTAGAGTGATTAGGCAAGTGCGGCGTAAAACATGGCGAAGGATAAGATTGACAGTCCCATTCAATATTTATGCACATTTTAATAATCCCATTCAGTACATTATATCGTCCTTGTCACTATGGTCTGCTATATCATTGCTCAAAAGAGCGCATTTTCATTTTACATGATTTACATGGAGGAGATGAATGCCAGTGAAATAAGATTTACTTGTTAATACATGACTGTGTGAGGAGTCGCACAATCGTGTTTCAATCGTGTCCACACTTGACTCCAGCATATGACAATTATCAAGATGGATTTGTGCTATACCATGTACACTGCCATGAATGCTAAGTGCATTTGAACATATAGGGGCTCAGTGTTGAAATAAAAATGATATATATTTCAGATAACAGTGTCTATCAATGTGCAGATGAAACACATACTGCAGGCTTGACTGGGCCTTTATCATACTGCTTTACGCTCTCAGGCAACTTTTCTTTTCTCTTTTATTGTCTAAAATAATTACCTGTCAAACACTGTTTATACATAATATAGGTTACTTAATGTGCAGAGATACCCTTCTGGAATGGAATAGCCAGAGGAATCTTCCACACTGTCACTCTGTTGCGGTCAAAAAAATAATCATATTTGACGCTGCCGCATCCTCTGGAAAACCACGACAAGTTGGGCTGTCAGGGCTCTTTTGCTTGGCTCTTGTCCTTGAAGCCTTTTGTCATTTCTCAACTTCTTACTTCCTCCCCCAGAGAGAGGGGTGGTGATGTTTGGTTTTTAAATGGGTGCTGGAATAATATCCATGAAATCAGGAATGATCGTTGCTGTCTCTCAAATCGCTACCTCCCCATTACCTCCCCCTCTGCAGTCTCTCACGTGACACTGTCAAGCTGATCCAAGGAGAGAAATTCATTGGAACAGGTGGAGCTGTGGACCATATCCCATTAGTGGGCCTGCCAAAGGCCGGTCCCTGTAGGAGTAAAACCTCCTCTTCATGCACCATAGGCACAAGCTACTGTACATGCATATAGACTCAAATTTATGGTCTGAAACCCCCTTCTCTGGCAAGAATAGGGAAGGAATAAAAAGTGTACAGATCACAGCTTACATTATTTTTAATACAACTATAAAATACATGATGTAAACCCTTTTTCTGTGAAGAATGTTTTTAGCCTGGAAACATTCAAGAACAGTCATTTGCAATGAAAGTCAGTGGCTGAGAATGTACTGTAGGCTTGTTGATGTGTGTATTGGGGGTGTATGCGAAGGGCGGACATGGCTGTGACTTTGGCTCGGCTGTTAGCCCCTGGCTTCATGACTCTCCCCACATGGCAACACATTATGGCAACGCTCTCTCAATTCTATACATAGTACAAAGAATAATGTCAAAACAAATGAGACTCATTGTGCGCTGTGTTCTGACTGATGATAAACCACTTTTCCATTTCATTTTTTTGGAACTGGCATTTCACACAAAATGACAAACAGTTATTTAAAACAATCCAGATGGAGTGTGTGTGCACGATGTAATGATTCCCATCTAAGACATGGTGTGACTCGCTTAGATGATTCAATGAATCCTTGACAGCCAAAAGAAGAAACTGATGTTTAAAACCCCAACATCCTCATTTCACACCCCCACTAACAGTAAACTTGCATTATCACAGTTACAGTTGAAATAAGAATTGCAGGATTGCTTTCTTCCATTATTTTAACTTCTTTATTCGTTGGTGTACAGTAGGAAGAGACAGGAAACATGGGAGAGAGGGGAGGACATGCAACAGTGTTGTAAGCCAGATTTGAAAACATGACTTTGTAAGAATCTGTACTGTATGTGCCTAAGCTGCCTGAGCCACTTGGCATCCCAGGACTGGTTCCTTAAAAAATGAGAGCCGCGCCCCTTAAGTCGAAATGCAACTGGCTGCATTGCATTATGGACTATGATGCTATCTCTGCCTCTCCTAGATGGATTTTTCTCCCTGTATGATTGTTGAACGTTGGTGCAAAATGGTGAGTCTGGAACGAGGCCCTTGCTCTTGAAAACCTGATGTTTACCGGTGATGTTATAGATTGTTGAACATTTTTGTCCTATTAATCTCCTTTGTAGCTGTGCTGGTAATATCTAGACATGACACCACCTCGTCTACGTTTGGCCAGTCATCCACGGGAATGAAGAAAAATACACCGCCAAACAACAAAATGGATCCAGGAACATACAGCCAATAGCTTTTAGCAGTATGTTAGGGTGGACTTTCCCTTCGACTCCCACTCTATTTCCCCCTCTCTCTCTTGTCTGTACTACAGTGCCTAGTACCTAAAGTCAATCTTTCCAGAGGTAATTCGACAACTTGTTGAGAGAGAGCAGAGTCAGAAGAGAGAGGCAAAAGGATCAGGGATAAAGCAAACAGACAAGTTGCCATGGCACATAATGGCCAGTGTGCAGGGCCCTGTGTCTTCCTGAAAACAATATTAGAGAGCCTCAGCACATTCAGTCCTGCGTCCGCCTGTTGGGTTGTGGCACAGTGATGGTGTTTATTTGGGTTAGCTGAGCATCCTGTTCCTTTTGTGTCTGTTTCCTACTGGCTGGAACCAAATGGTGTTGAAAGGCTATGAAATATTTATCCAAGTTGGACTCCTGGGTCCCATGCTGAGCTGGAAAGCTGATTGGAGAAAAAGCAATATAATTGTCGTTTCTGGAGAGTTTAAGAGCCTCATCAAGGGAATAGGCTCGATTATAGAGCAGTATTCTGTGTTTATATGCCAAAAAGCAGTCTCACTTAGCAGGCATCAATAATGCTTCTTTTACCATCATCCCCCCTTCTGCTTCCAAACTCCCTTCGTGTTTTGGTGAAGGGATAGTCATAAAAGACAGCGCAATCCTGAGAACCACTACTCTGTCAGAAAAGCCTCAGTTACTTCCTCCGCTTTTTCCTTTGGCTTATAGAATTGTCAGTCTGCTGTAAATAAAACAGAATTTATCCAAGCACTTGCAAACCTATCTGACATTCAGGTACTAGCCCTGACCGAAACCTGGATCCGTCCAGAAAACACAGCCACACCAGCTGCGCTTTCAGCTGACTCTACTTTCTCCCACACACCTCGTTCCGTTGGGCGTGGAGGTGGTACAGGTGCCCTCATTTCCAAAGACTGGAAATTCACTAAGCTTTCTCCTCTAAGCAATAACTCATCCTTTGAATACCATGCAATCATGGTTACCGCTCCTGTCAAACTATTTGTGGTTGTCATATATCGCCCACCAGGGCTACTGGGGCACTTTGTAGTTGAACTGGACATGCTACTCTCAGCCATTCCTGAAGATGGCACCCCACTGATTGTCATGGGAGACATGAATATCCATCTTGACAAACCGCAAGCGACTGACTTCCTTTCACTTCTGTCCTCATTTGACCTCAAACAGGTCTCCACCGCTCCCACACACAAAGCGGGCAATACACTCGATCTGATTGTGACTCGAAACTGCTCCACGGTAAATCTGACTGTCACCCCCTTACATCTGTCAGACCACTTCTTTATTCAATTCACGGTTTCCTTACCGGAACATCCTCACATTCCGCTGCCAATGGTCTCCTTCCGACAAAACCTCCGGTCCCTCACACTGGCTCAGCTCTCCAATGAGGTCTCGGCTACCATGCCCCCTCATAATGAGTTCTCCTCACTCCATGTCAGTGAGGCTACAGACACACTCTGCTCCTCGCTAGCCGCCTCTCTAAACAATCTCTGCCCACTCTCATCCAAACCTGCTCGTAAAACCCCCACTAGTCCATGGCTCACCGGTATCATCAGAGAGCAACGGGCGGGGCTCAGAGCAGCTGAGAGAAAATGGCGCAAATCCAGAGATCCCACTGACCTCAGTGACTATCAGACTCTCCTATCTGCATTCTCCTCCCATCTAAAAAGTGCCAAGACCACTTATTATCAGGAGAAAATCAGCAGCGCCAAAGACGCTCGGAAATTATCTTCAGCTTTTAACTCACTCCTCAACCCTCCACCACCTCCACCCTCAACTTTGCTCACTGCTGACCTCTTCGCATCCTTCTTTACTGATAAGGTTTCTACCATCAGTAATCAGTTCTCTGAGCCTGACCAACTCAGTATGCTTCCGCCAGCTAACAGGGCCTCACTCCTCTCATTTTCCCATCTCACCGAGGAGCAAGTCTCCAAACTTCTGCTTGACTCTCGTCCCACTACCTGTCCGTTGGACCCCATACCCTCCAACCTCCTGCAGGCCATTTCGCCCACACTTATCCCTGCAGTCACGCACATCATCAACTCCTCACTTACAACGGGTGTGTTCCCCACTGCTTTTAAGCAAGCCCGGGTTACCCCGCTGCTAAAGAAACCTACACTCAACCCATCTCAGGTTGAAAATTACAGGCCGGTTTCACTCCTCACCTTCCTTTCCAAGACACTTGAGCGTACAGTCTTTAATCAAGTCTCTGAATTCCTTTCTGAGAACAACCTGTATGATCCTAACCAGTCTGGCTTCAAACGCGGACACTCTACCGAGACTGCGCTCTTGTCTGTAGTGGAAACACTGCGATCAGCTAGAGCTGCCGGTCAGTCCTCTGTTCTAATGTTGCTTGACCTATCGGCTGCCTTTGACACGGTTAACCACCAAATCCTCCTCTCCACACTCGCTGAGCTTGGCTTCTCAGGATCTGCTCTCCGCTGGTTTGAGTCCAACCTCTCAGGGAGATCCTTTAGAGTATCTTGGAGAGGGGAAGTGTCTAAATCCCACTGCTTGTCCACAGGGGTACCTCAAGGGTCAGTGCTTGGACCCCTTCTCTTTTCAATATACACCACCTCACTTGGTGCAGTCATCTGCTCACATGGCTTCTCGTACCATTCATATGCTGACGATACCCAGCTCCTCCTATCGTTCCCGCCAGACGACCCCACAGTCTCGGCACGGATATCGGCATGCCTCACCGATATCTCGGCATGGATGAAGGAACGCCACCTTCAGCTTAATCTATCAAAGACTGAGCTCCTTGTCATCTCAGCCAGTCCCTCTGTACAACAACAGATCAGTATCCAGCTCGAATCAGCTCAGCTCATTCCCGCAAAGTCTGCCAGAAACTTGGGTGTCACGATTGATGACCAACTAACCTTTAAGGAGCATGTGGCTTCTGTTGCTCGGTCATGACGATTTGCCCTGTACAACATCAGGAAGATCAGACCCTACCTGTCTGAGCATGCAGCACAACTCCTAGTACAGGCGCTTATAATATCACGCCTTGACTACTGCAGCTCCTTACTGGCAGGGCTCCCGGCATGTACGCTCAAACCTCTGCAGATGATCCAGAACGCGGCGGCGCATCTGGTCTTCCACTAGCCCAAAAGAGCACATGTCACTCCGCTGTTCATATCCCTCCACTGGCTCCCAGTTGCTGCCCGCATCAAGTTCAAGTCCTTGATGCTCGCCTACAAAGCAGCAACCAAAACGGCTCCGACCTACCTGAACTCCCTCATTCAGGTCTACGCTCCCTCCTGCCCACTACGCTCTGCCAAGAAACGCCGCCTGGTGCTGCCACCACAACAAGGCCCTAACTCTCTAGCCAGACTCTTCTCTTCTGTGGTTCCTCGGTGGTGGAACGAGTTACCAAACTCCATTCCATCCACGGAGTCCCTCTCAATCTTTAAGAAAAGGCTAGCTAAAGACCCAGCTCTTTAGTGAACACCTTCTCACCTGATGGACTGTGTAACCAAAAAAAAAAAAAAAAACTCTTTATCTGCCTCTATGCACTCTATGCACTCTATGCATTGCCTCTATGCACTGCCTCTATGCACTGCCTCGTAGCACCTATGTCCTGTTGGACCAGAACTTAGCTTTATGGCACTTACTCTCGTTGTTCTCTCCTGACTAGAACCTTGCTTGTGTTGTATTAAAATCTCATGTGTACGTCGCTTTGGATAAAAGCGTCTGCCAAATGGGAAATTGTAAATTGTAAGTTGTAAGAGCCTGTCTCTCACTTTGCATTCACACCTGTCCGGCCTATGTTTTGCACCCAACGCATTATAATATATGATCAGTATATGATCTCGCAATTGTGAGGGTAATAGCTACTTCAATTCACAAGTAAGTGGGATAGAGTGTCCTTGAGCAACAAGCACTTATGAACCGAAAATGTTACATTGCTCTCTAGAGACTAGTGGTGACTAAGGATTCAGTTCATGACTCTGAATGTAATGGGGAATGTCAGTGGTATAATAAGAAAGTTCCATCTCATTTTTTCTTGACCTTTTGTTTGAATACTCCCTCTGTATGTGTACATTACTTCAAAATCAATATGTGCATCATGTTGCTCTTTGTTCTCCATGCACAGCAATGGCCGGTGGCTACAAATTGTACTTAGTATATTAACCTACGTGCTACATTGCAGTAGTTTGTTTACAACTGCAGTGACCAGGTGAGTTATACAATCATATGGTATTTTAATCATATGAAATCTGAGGTTTGCACAGGCAAGAGAGTGGATCGATAAGGCTTGCAAATGTCTGATAATACAAGTGCTGCTCAACCCTACATAGATCATCTTAAAGAGACAGGAGCTAACTGTACTTAAAGCTAAATGTTTTATGGCACATAACTCCATGTTGGCTTGGCACAGCTCAGGACCAGAGCGAGTCAAGCTGCTGTTTGAGTAACAGTTGTTAATGGTGGATTTCTGGCTGTACTCCTTTATAAATACACAATAAGACAGGATACTTTATGGCTAACAAATGGGTATTGTGGTGTGATACTCTGTACTGCACTGTTGTGCATAGACTTAAGATATTTATACCTTGACACATAGCTGAAAGAGGAGACCTTTTCTTTGATTGACCAAAGTGATCTTAAGGGGGCCCGCAGCCTTAGCCAAAAATGTATGTAGGCATACATTTTTTAA
Organism: Centroberyx gerrardi; assembly: GCF_048128805.1. Lineage (NCBI taxonomy): Eukaryota > Metazoa > Chordata > Actinopteri > Beryciformes > Berycidae > Centroberyx > Centroberyx gerrardi. The sequence continues at coordinate 17,416,557 of NC_136009.1, forward strand.
ACAAATTTTAATATGTAATGCATTGCAATAAATACAAAGAGGAAACAAGCATAGTGTGATTATTTTCTTCTTGTTCCCATGCTGAGATATCGCGGTACAAAACGTGGTGCAAAATGAGATGCAAAGCTGTCGCCTAAAAAAAAAATAGTGGACATTTATACCAGCCAGAAAAAGAGGTGCCTTCCTCTGCAGACATCAGTGTGCATACTGCATAGTGTTGGAAACTCTTAAGTCTAGTGTGGGCAATTGTAGAAAGAAAGAAATTATTTGGCTGGCACATCTGCACACTGTTCCATTCTATTTTACTAAATGAAATGCACTTTTGAGTAATATAGGCTGCTGTGTATTATAATAAATTTGTATTCAACAGCCACAGGGTGTTGAACACGTGTCTATTGATAATGGAGAGTTAACCTTGATTGTATACATTCCTCATGCTGTCTGCGTCCCCCAAGCTGATATTTCAAACTGCTCCTATGCGTTGAAATTCATGACAAATAAATGGTGTTTACAGTTTGGCATCAATTGAGTTAACTCCCAAGTTGTACTGCACCTGCACCATACAGTAAGTGGACCTGTTGTTACCGACCACTCAGAGGGTGTGTTCAGTGTGGATTTTGAAGGAATTGTACTTGGAATTGGATGTTGAAGGTACACAGCCTTAGCAACTTCAAGGAGTACTGACAATCTGTACTAAGTACTTTAGAGTGGTTCTCAACCTTTTTGGCTCGTGACCCTTAAAACGAAACGATGCCTACTCACAACCCCCTGCCACAGGCTGCATATGCACAGTGGTGAGCAGTTCAACCAAAGAATGATTTCCCCTTTTCAGATTGTTTCATTTGATTTATTATCATAGGAGGCCAAAACTAAAAAAAAGATTCAATATTTCACAAGTAAAAAGCAAAAATTAGACATGATAATAAATTTGGATGGTCGAAATATGTTTTTTTCCTATTCCATAAATCATCTCACAATCTCCCCAAAATTATCTTCCGACCCCAGGTTGAGAACCACTAGGCGACTTTAGAGGACCACAATGCATATAGAAACTCAAAGCAGTACTATTATGTCAAGACCAACTCTGTGCTTGGTACAGTCTTTGTATTCCTGGATTCTGACAACATCTTAGTTGTTTTAGTAACCCTTTTTTCACCGATGATGAAATTGGGGGGTGTTGTGGACTATTGATCAGTCTCCGTCTGTTTGCTTGTTTGTTTATTTGTTTGTTTATCCATCTGTCACACACAATATCTCACATTTTGCTGAAACTTGGGGGAATGATGCATCTCCCTGTTTTCCGGTGTTTTCAAAATTGCGCTGATTGGCCCAAGAGCGGCGCTACATTACTATTACTGGTCAAAACAAAGTGACATACTACATACTACTTACTGATTGACCAAGAGGGGGACTGCATCATTCATGGGGGATGGCATGTTTACTGTCGCCTTGCTTCAACGACCATCACAAGCAATCAGTAATGATGAGCAGGAAAGACTTATGTTAACCTCTCCTGCAGTAAATCCCACTGAATCTCTCATAGATGAAAGATATTTTGGGAAACCAGCCTTTCTTTTTGCATTATTGCTTTCCCTTATGAAAGTTTAACATGCCCTCCTCAGTAGTGGATTATTGTCTCATCTCTCTCATGCTCATGTTTCACTTTAAAGCAATCATGTCCGTGCCCATTTTGTCCTGCGCTACAATGACTTGAATGCCATTAACATGAATTTTGCACGTAACCTCTCCGGCAGTTGGGGTTAAGGCTATTTCTCCAGTATTAAACATAAATGAACATTAAAAGATCTGTTTTTTTATTGAGAGTACTCATCTCACTGGCAGTAGTGTACCCTGCAAACATTATGTACCTGACAGGATACAATACCTTGTCGTGCAGTATGTGATGAGTGACACAGACTTAAATTATAGAATCCATATTAATATTGCAAGAAACTAAACCCATTGGGACAAGATGCATGAGACTATTGCAGTGAAAATTTTGATCAAATATGACTTTGAAGGATAAGGACAAGTAATGACTTCAGTAAGTCTTGTATGTGTGCAATGTAATACTGAGAAAGGATTCCATTAAAAACAAAAGACATAAATCTTTTTTTCCTTTGCAGTTATTTTTTCAAAATATCATCCGTCTGTCTGCCATTTTCTCTGTGTCTCTGTCTGTCTGGCCAGTTACTCCACACCACTTTGTGATGAAAAGAGCCCCAGCTCAATGTGTTTTAAGACACCGTCCATCAAAGTGATGGTGGAGCCAAAGGATCCCCCCATTTGTGATAGAAGTGAAATCAAAGCAATCTTCTTGGCTGCACTTAGGATGCCTTCATCTGTCTGTAACTGACCTATGTCTTCACAGAGTGGATGATTTGGAGCAGTGGCAGGAAAAAAGTTGGGGAACACTGATTCATTCCTATTTCCATTTATATCAGGTGTGCATCCACAATACAGGGTTTAGCAAGACAAGCATATGGGAGTGATTTTGAAAAAAAAGTAAAAAGAAAAAAGATGAAAGAAATCTTACAAAGAGTATGGCTATACATCTGTGCCCTCGGTACATACTGCACCCACTGCATAGAATAGAATAGAATAGAATATTCTGTGATCCTTTCGCCTGGTCTGAACCACATATGGAAATATGTTTGTATCCTCTTATTGTATGATGCTTGCCATACTGTACTGGTATATCATACACAGGTTCTAGTGTTAGACTTTATGGAAATGCCCAGAGAAATATTCCTGTGATCTACTGTAAGTAGCAGTAGATCACAGTGTTATGTAGAAGTTTGAATCAGCATCTTAGCACACTGCACACATGGCAGTTGCTGAAAATATCTCATTTCCAACTTTCTTTTCGCCACTTTCTCACCCACTAAATCAAGAATCTGTGTTATCTGTGTGACTACCAACACCAAATTAATGGGAAACCAAAAGCTTGAGAAGCTTTTAAAAAATGCACCATGTTGCGTTTCCCAGCAAAGGGTCTAAACCAAATCTGAGCATCTACCGTAATGTAAAACTTTAAATCAAATTAACTATGCAGCTTAAGTCATTTGCAGCCTCTGGGTTTGTTGCACATTTGGGATTTTTCTACCGCCATTACATACAATAGCTTCCTCAGCATAAAGTGTAGTAAAAGATAACATTAACAACCTAGCATTAAAGACACACAAAAAAATACTACACTTTAACTGCAGGATAGATTGAATATGCTCTAAATGCAGTGGATGTCAGTGGCGATGAATCTATCTTACTGATGTGCAGGTAGTCAGGGAGAGGCTCTACTTTTCCTTTCTCATGAGGCACAGGGGCATCAAGGTGCAAGATGGACTACCTGCGCTTATTGGGGAAGACAAGTCATGTTCACTTTCATTTTCCCAGGCCTTTGTCAAGATGCCAGGGTATGTTAAAAAGAAAAGATTTGTTTCCCTCAAGATGGAGTGTAATTTATTCAGGCCTATTCAGGAAATCTGTTTGTCAACAAAAGACTTATTCATAACAGTGATTGGTGGCTGTGCCATGTAATGCAGAAACGTAGTTACCAGCCATTTCAAAACCATAACAATAAACCTCTAACTCTCATTATCATATAATCATAAGTAAGTAGCCTTCAGTGAGCTGTGAATGGCAACTTGATGTACAAGTACACCCAGGGCTGTTCCTGAAATCTATTTCTTAAATGCTGAGTGCCAAACACAATGACGGCCAGTATTTTGTATGATGTAACCAGCAATCAAACCCTCTACTTCCCAATTGGACAAGGCGGGCGCTGAGGCCAATGAGCCGGCCATAGAATGTGATTGAATATAAGAAACCTATTCATGGGGCCGTATTAACAATTTTGAAATAAAGTCATCACATAAACCCCAGCTTTTTCAATTAGGCTCTTTGCTTTGCCATGGTGGAATGACCCTCAAAAGCTGCCAGTAGAAATATTTCTGCCCAATCATTGGCCTTGGAACACAGAATGAATAAATTGCATGCATAATTCTTCTGTTAATGGAATTTTTATATTGAAAACTGTTATGATTATCCCATTGTACGGTATATGCAGTATGTGCAGTATTTGTAATGTAGCTTTACATTCAGATTAATTATTTACTATTACAGTAGGACTGAATAATTGATAATTATGAGGCACTAGGTTATGAGTCCCATCTATAGCCGTGCTTAGCAGTCTTAGAACTGGATGAGATTCAAGTCTGTCTGAGTATTGTCATTTTTCAAGCCACACTTTTGATTGAGAGCACACAAAAGATTTGGTGGAAAATTCCATCTGCAAAAGGATAGACTGCGGCCCTGAAAGGATACACTTCGTCAGCAGCGATGTTTAGGTATGCTGTGGCATTCAAACGATGCTCAGTTGGCAGTAAAGGGGCCTAATGTGTGCCAAGAAAACATTCCCCACACCACTACACCAGCAGCAGCAGCAGCAGCCTGTACTGTTGACACCAGGCAGGATGGACCCATGGATTCATGCTGTTTTATGCCAAATTCGGACCATGTCGCAACAGAGACCACAATCCCTCGGACTAGGTGACATTTTTTCACGTTGCGGTTGTCCAGTTTTGTTGGTTGCGTGCCCGCTGTAGCCTCCTCTTCTTGCTCTTAGTTGACAGAACTGGAATCCAGCCTGCTGCTGCAGCCCGTCCCTTTCAACATTTGACTAGTTGTGTGTTCTGAGATGCCTTTCTGCACATCACCGTGCTACTGAGCCGTTGTGTTCATACTCGTGGCAGGCCTGTCAGCTTGAACAAGTCTCGCCATTCTACTCTGACCTCTCATCAACGAGGCATTTTTTGCCCACAGGACTGTCGCTGACTGGATGTGTTTTCTTGTTTATGGCACCATTCTCAGTAAACTCTAGACACTCTAATCTGTGAAAATCCCAGGATAGCGAACGTTTCTGAGATGCTGGAACCGGCGCGTCTGGCACCAACAATCATACCACACTGAAAGTCGCTTAGATCACATGTCTTGCCTGCTCTAACATCTAGTCAAACAGTAACTGAATCTTTCTACCATTTTTGCATTCTTTATACTTTATTTATATATGACTCACTGTTTGGAGTGTAGTAAAGTGGATACTGAGTGTACATCCTTATCAATAACACCACTTATTAGAAGGCTAGTTGTGTGCAGTTCTTAAATGTTACCTTGAGCTGCAACCTATTTGAATGAGTATCAGGAGCTCTGTTGTGGTACTTGATGTCAAAGAGAACTTGCAGCATAAAAAGCTGAACTGAATAGAAAGGAACAGAGTAAAAAAACACTTGCCCGTCCTGGGCTGTTATGCTTAAGATTGCAAGTAAGCAAAGAAGCAAAGAAACCTCTGCAAAGGGCAATAATAACTCACATTATTTATATTTCTGTCAAATATCAACCAATCAGCATGAGGCCAAACAAGGACGTTACCACATGAACTATAGTTTGTTTTTTCATTCCTCAAAAACACCAAGACAGACATTTGAAAACACACGGTGTGCCTCGTCACAGTGTGTACATAGCCTTTTTACAATATTGGGTAAACTCAGCAAATCCTCTTGGCACTATTAAACCACTTAACATCCACGGCAGGGGTGATTTTGATCGTCCTGTTGATAAACTCATACAGTCCCATACTTGTAATGGGGTACAGGAACACTGATGGCGAGCTCAGACTGATCAGACATGCAGAAAAAGACCAGCTCCTTTGTGCCGCCTTTGTTCCGGTGTCTCATCAGGAGAGGGCCTTGAAACAGAGGTACGCTGACTTGCCTGCTGATCCCGCTGAACACTGGCATCAAAACAAACAGACAGAGGAAATAAGCCGTGGCATTGAATCAACAAACGGCTGTCAACCATCCCCGCGTTACATGACGGGCTCAGCCGTGGCGAGAACATCAGAGCGTAAATGGGAAGGGACAGATGGACACGCTCGGTTTGGGTGACAGACCGCACAGCCCAGGGAAAGGTGTGGGACAGAGTACTTTTATAGAAAAATATGTTTGACACAGTAAAAGCTTGCTGCAAAATACACATAAGGTTGTCTGAAGAAGCATGGTAGTTCCCGGTGTTGGCCATTGAATAATAAAGTGTTCAAAACATATACAGCACATGCACAATAGCAAACAGCTGTGGAAATATCCATAAGTAAGCTATTTCTGCATGACGTCAGAATTTGTTTATCTATTTAGTCTCAATAATCAAAGTTTCAATCAACCCTGTTTATATTCTAAACTGCATTGTCTTCGATTTTATCACTATAATAGATGGATCTCATCATGTATGTTGAATGTGCGCAAAAAGATTTTTTTTTTTTCTGTAAATGGAGAGTAATGAAACAGAATTGCTCTACTGAGGTTGTCACAAAGGATGCATGCCAGCAGAAAGCCCTGATAATAAAACCACCAGTGATTGCATGTTATCTGCATAATGATAACAATGCATGTTCAATCTTCAAGCAACCCCCAGTGTATTCCGCATCACTTGCATGATCATCTCATCATCTCATCATGACTCGGCCCGGCATCTTGCTTTCATTTTAAATGTTAATGCAGAGTTATGTTCAAAATCCATTCACCCAGGCGCTTATTGATTATAGGGGATGATATTTAAAATCAGGTAATATTATTCAGTGCACTGCTGGTACTTTTGTGCTATTGCGAAGACTCCTAAGATAATATCTTGCCAATAACATACATGCTTTCCAGCCGTGAGGGCAAGGCAGGACACAGATTACCTCTTCCCTTTCCTACTCCTTTTGGGAATAACACTGTATTCTCTGTCTCCATCGCCATAGATCTTCCTGAATTTGACAACTCCAGTCAATTGCCCTTGACTAATGGCTTGTTTCTGAGATTGAAATGCAGAACAATGTGGAACCATTTCTGGGGAAACACAGGACAGAGGCAGTCTAGCCAAGAAAATAATTTTATATAAATTTATATATTTTCTTAATAGCAATGCCACTCACACTTCTCTGATCTGAGCGATCTGGGAGGAATACTTTGTCATCAGAGCTGTCAGAAACCGCAAGGGATATTTTATGTTGCTGCAGGTTTTAACTCAAAACTCGCGAAAGCATATGAGGGCCATAACCCTCACAGAAGCATCTGTGTTGCTTTATCTAATGTTGGACAAACCGTTCAGTTTTAAATGGAATAAGCAAACATCTGAAATACAACAAAGAATACTATGTAGAACAAAAATACACGGCCTAGGTCTTTGTTGTTGCTGCGTACTTTGTTGTTGCTGTTACATGACATTAGAGGAAGGGAGAGCGCTCACAATGTTTAAATTTCATTTTAGTGTGTAAAGGATGTAAAGTAAAGAAACTGCACTAGATCACATGGCTGTTCAGGTGAGATTGAAGAAGAATATGTATATGGAAATGAATCATGTCAAATGTGCATGGAAACGTTGTGGAACTGAAACATTTCAAGATGTATCCCAGAAGACTAGATGTGTTGCTTTCTGATGAGATCAGAATCCACTGGAAAACTGTCCTACAATGCATTATTTTATCAAATATGCCTTCACAGGAAATTTTGGTTATATACACTTTTGTTAAGTTGTGAAGGCTTTGTCTTTTTGTTCTGTGGTGGGTTTTTATTTTTTATTTTTTTTCAAAGGAGAAGGGGTGGGTGCTTAGGTGAGTACAAGATCAGCGACTGCCTGAAGGCTTCGATAGTTTTTGTGACAGATGCAGATGACTGTGACCATAAGAAGAGTCACCAAACATTAATGGAGCCACACTTGAGATGGATTGCGATCAATGGCTGCTTTTCAGAGAACAGATTTTCATGGATTCGTCCTGTGATGCTCAACAGCACTAATTAATGTGCCACTCTCCTCATGGCAGGAGGACTGTGTTGACCTAATCTCGCTCATTAGCTCCTACTAGCTCCATACTTCAGTCGTCAATGACCACAGAAATGAAGCATTTGCATCTGATGTTCTGCTTATACAGCAAATGAAAGATTGGCAGACATAGTAGAGGGTTTTGAGTAGTTTACCCTTATTATTCACTCCACGTCAAAACACCAGTCTATTTCATCATTTATTCAAAGCTGCCATAAATGAGTAAGGATTTTGGAAGCCAACCCAGAATCTTCTTAACAAGAAAAAAACGAGAGATCCCTGGTCCCTGACTTACTAAACTATCAAAACACACACCATCTTTTATGTACACATCCTTGCCATGCTGTGTAACATATTTCCAAATGCCAAGATGGCTCATAACACCATTTTTCGCAACTCCTAATGTCTTAAGAGACCTCTCAAGCTCTCCTCGATTCCTGAAGAAATATGAGAAATTACAAGTTAGGAATGGTGATAACTTCTGCATAAAAAGCATGACCAAATTTCCATCATTCTTAGAACCTCCAAGCAGTTATTTTTGGCCAATCAAATCTATACTCTGAAACTTTTGATGACTACAGGCCTTGACTGCTACTTTTTGATTTTTGATTTTTTGTGTTACAGGGTGTTAATTCAGGTTAATTCAATCTAGTTTCATTGTCTAGACTTTCAACGTTTTCAAATCCATAGTCATTTCCCCCTCTCATATTTATTCTGCACTAATTTTAAAGTAGATGCAGGGCTCAATGGGGATTGTATGCAGGGTCAGAGCAGACACTCAGTTTTTGCCATGTCCCTAATTCAGCACTATAATTGTTCGTCTAATTCGACTGTCTAGCTCTAAATCCCCACCCATCCTCTGCCCAGGGTCATGGCCGAAAAAAACAACAGCAGAAAAACATAATACAAAAAATAAAGTAAATAGATGAAAAATGCATGTACATAACTACAGCCTCATTCAAATAGGTAGTCAAGAGAGTCAAGAATTCACTACGCATTATTCACAAGTGTAACAACGTAATGTTTAGGCACTTCAGGTTCTCCTTATGTTAAATAAATAAGGACCAGGTCTTATCCTATTTTGTATGAGACCCCTGCAAAGTGTATATGATCATTTTAGTAACAACATCACCTCCCAGATCCAACACCTTCCAGGTTAAAAGAAAGGCAACAAGCTAAAAGAAGAAACACAATTGCATTTAGTTGAAGACCCGCTTCGGACTGCACTATCACAAAATAGCTGTCAGAGGGTTAGGATCAAGTGTTTTACTCCACAGGACAGAAAGATATTCAAATATAGAAGCCCAGAAGTTGGCTGGAGTGTGACTTGACCAAAATATCATTGTCATTAGAGTGATGTGAGCTATATAGAATTTTGAACTGATTTAATATGCATTGTGTACAAAAAGAAGCATGTATGCATGAAATACTGGAGATTTCTTCACCTGTCAGTTTCCCAGGCTGCCTTGGTGTTATGGCAGGTGTTGTCAGTGTTCTGGATTATGTCATATATTATCAAAATGTGGCCTCTACTGGGAGGATTAAAACCCGAACCCTAACCCATAACACTACTGTGATTCGACTGTTGGTTGCCAAGTGATCTCTGGGAAGTACAACAACACAGCAGTGAGCGCTTATCACCAGTTGCCAAAAAAAAAAAAAAAAAAGCATATCTCACAGATTACCACTCAAATGAAGGTTAATGATGAGAGCAAACAGCAGCTGACAGCGGATGGCTAGATTTAGGCTACTTCAGTCCTCCACCCCTGGAGCCCTGCCTATGGCATATTAGGCCTGTATTGGAAAATACAGTTCTATTAATTTTACAAAACAAAAAGTTCAACACTCTTGGCCATGCCTGTGGCCTGACTAGTACAGGCTAAATATTAGGCTAATCCTACAAGCTATTCCAAAATTCATCCCAATTATTACTACTTGCATACCTCCAAGGATTTGTCTCTGAAACCACATAATCAGAAGAAAATAAGATAAAAACCGTTGGCTAAAACCAATAGCAGCAGCATAAACCAATGCTGCAAACAATCCCATGATGGATGCTCATCCGCCTACCTACTGCAGTAGTTCAAACATGTGGAAGATCTGTAGGGCCTGATTTCAATCACTGCTATGGTAAAATGTGTGTTATCAAAGTGTATGTGGCATGGTAACTTTGCAGAAATTGAGGTCTGACTAAGCTAATGAGAGATAAAAACCCCTCAGTTCTTTTCTTTTCTTCTTTTGCAAAAATTCTGTTGCCATGGCAGCCAGCAGTTTGTCCCCTGTGTTCACTCTGTTTGGATGTTTTTATTCTGCTATGTGCTATCTTTCTTTATTCTGGTGCTATACGCTTTGGGATTTTAGTGTTGTGGTACAATGTTAAATATATGTTAAAGTCATAGAAAAACACAGATGCTATGATTATGGTGAGATTTATAGTTTATGGAAATATCTTATCAATAGGATGGCGCCTATAAATACACAGGTGTAACGTTTACCAGGCAGCTAACATTACTGCAAATGTTAGCAATTATCTATGCAATGAAAGAGTTGTTTACCCTAAGCATGTGTAGGGTGAAGCAAATCACCAGTGCCTGAAGAGAGGAACAACAAGACAAGCCTAGTGATCTCCCATAACCTCCCATCCAGCTATAACTGGTAGGTACTAACCGGACTCTTTGGGTCAAAGAGTCCGGTTAGTACCTAGCAAGAACAAGATCACTTTGCAGGGAATTGAAGAGTTGGTCAAATTGGCTCTCAGCACACAGCGAAGGTGACTGAACAGGTTTCTGAGCAGAGTGTGGGGCTTTGGGAAGGCCCCTTTGACTGTAAATATAGCCTCAGTCTTCAGCAGAAGCTATACTGCCTGCTGCAAATACAACTGGTTACTTCTAAATGCATCCGGTCTTCTTCCTTTCACCCAGTCTTTGATTTTAGTTGGATACTTTCGAAGTTTGGCGAATCCATTCCAGTGTACTCTGAATGTTACGATATACGATATCTCAAATCTGCACTCCAAAGCTATAAATGTCCAACCAAACTTTCCAAACTTCTGCTTCTCAAATAGAAAAGTAACAAGATGTCAGGGAGCACATATGCATTTATCTATCTCTATATATTTTATATATTCCTGTGTGTGTGCGTGTGTGTGTGTGTGTGTGTGTGTGTCTATAAGTGAAATCAACTTTGGAGAAAATGTCTGACATGATGACAGGCTGCATGATGGGAGTTTTTTTTTTTTTTTTTCAGCGCCCTATTTGGACTCCTGTGAAATGCTAAACAGTACATTGCTCTGTCAGTTTCTGTGCCTTTGAATAATAGAATATCCGCTGTTTAGTCTTAAGAAGATTTATCACGCCTGCAAGTAGAATTCCTCATTCCATTGTTACTTCAGCCACTTCAATTATCAATCTGCTGTCATCACCCCTTTTTTTTTTTTCTTCTTGTGTATGTGATACAGTATTGATCCCCTAAGAAGCAATTCAATTTTCACTTGCCCCCATTCACAGGAGGTCAGAAAGCAGGGTCAGCCACAGAAAAATGCCCCTGGAGCTGGTAGAGATTCAATGTCTTGCTCAAGGACACTTCAACCGGTGGCTGGTTGCTGTCACCGGGAGCTTGAACCGGACTAAGAGGTCTAACGACTCTCTAACCCATCCTGCTGCCCATTACTTGACAGATGGAAACAGTATATTATACATTTTAAAGGGTAATTGTTGTAACAGTCCTACACCTGTGAGCGTCTCTCTCTCTTTTCGTCTGTTTGACATCACAGTAATGTCAAAAGCAACTGCTTCAAATAGCCACATTAACAGCAATTTAATGAGGGCTCTGACTGCCTAACACTATTACTGCTCTAATTATTCTCAAAGTGCTTGGTGTGTGAATATGATCTGATCTTCAACAGAAACACGTAGAGGGTTAGGAAATGCATCAAATCTTAAAGGAACTCGGTCTCTTCAGGGGAATAGAGACTTAATGAGCTCAACAGCCTTTGAGTTGCCTGGAGACGGTGGCAGGGTTATAAAGCATTAAGGAGGGAAATCAAGTCCTCCAGAACAGAGCAAGAGAAAGAGGCTGGAGAGATTCTGACTAAGCTGTGGGCGGCGGCTGCAGAGGGGGCCGCCGCGGAGGAACGGCGAAGGAGTCTGAAGAAGAAGGTAAGGAACGGGATCAATATAGGCGGCATAATCGACAATCCCTGAGCCAGTGACATTTGGATAAAGCCCATTTAATGCCACATCCAGACTTAAATCTTTAGGAAACAATTCCCTTTTAAGTTACTGTTCAGTGGGTCGGAGGCCCAGAAATGACATTTCAAAGCACTGTGCCACCATGCGGACCATTTCCTTTTTTAATTACAGAGTGAATCACAGCAGTGTTTAAAAAAAAAATGTGGTGTCAAGCACTATCAAGAGTTATATTTCTATTACTAATCTCTTTTTCTCTTTTTTTCCCCTCTTTCTCTCACTACTCGCCTTCACTCCTTTTAACAAAAAGTCAAAGACGTAACAGTTGTGTTGATAGTATTGTAGGATACTGTACTACCCCAGAGGCGCAAAATCCCCATAGTTTGGCACCTCTCTCTCTCTCTTCCTCTCTCTCTCCTCTATCTCTCTCTCTCTCTCTCTCTCTCTCTTTCTCTCTCTCCCTCCCTCCCTCCCTCGGCTGATAACCCGGAAAGCCGCTGGTCGGAGATGACTCTCCGACCAGCATAAATCCTCATTTGCGTCCTCCTCATCCTCATTCTTTGTACTTGTTACTGTGGTAGCCAGTAATGACTTACTTAATCAGTGGCATCAGGAACTAGAATACATTTAAGCCCATTCCCTATTATGTCTTCATTTTCATTTTGGTGATTCAAGGAGGGCCAACTGCTGATACGGATCTTAAGAGCGTTCCCATCACTAAATCTCTCAAAATGAAGACTTAGGACATCCATGGTTGCTGCTGTTGAACCTTTAAGGGCTTTTTTTAAGGTTCAGATAGTAATCATAATCTACCTGTACTGGCAGTTGTGGCATTTTGAACGATAAGCCAAGACACGTGCTGGGTGTGCTTTGCTACAAATGCATCTTCATACCATTTTAATGTATGAGGACTTATGACATTTCTACATTCTCTCTTATTCAAAGGGTGATTTGTTTTCTGAAGAAAGACCTAATTTAGATTGCAAATATTTCATAGGGCACGTCTTTTTGATAGCATATTGGTTGAAGGAAATGAAAACGGTAAATCAGAGGCTGAAGAAACCTCCAGGGGATGATTGTGTAGTCTTGTCTTTTATGAGAAAAACAAGGGACAGACGCAGACCTTGGCTAATTTGATTGGCATCTATTTTGATGGCTGCTGAAGTGTCCAGGTGCCCTCTTATCTAATTCTCTGTTCGGCTGGGAGGCTGGAGTCTATAATAGCCTCGTTATGGAAGCCCGTTAAATTCATTATGAAAGAGGGGAGCAGGAGCGACAGTAGGGACAAGAGCTCAGTTGTTCTGACATTCTTCTGGCATAGACTCCGCAGGGGGAATAGTGTTTCTGATTTTCATTAGATTTCATTAGATAGCACCTCGCTTTTCACAAGCAGTTACAAAGATGAGATGCTATTTTGCACTTTTGCTTTGTCCTCTGCCCACACAGAGCTGCTTCAAAGAGAGTCTTGTTTTAGAAATGGAAAAACTTTTTTGTCTAGTGTTGAAATTAAACTTCCCGTGCTAAAAAAGGTTGTTTTGGTTTGAATGTTGCAGAGAGATTTTGATTGTCTCTATATTTATTGTGTGCAGCAAACCAACCAATATCACTGCTTTAGCTGTGATAGCATGCTTTAGGAGAATATCATCCGGCCAAAGCAAATGTAGAGCATTTTTTTGATATATCCACCCACACCATATCACTGAATGCATGCCACAGTCTGTAGCACCTCCTCAGTCACTGCATAAATTATCATGCTTCCAGCCAGATGAAGTCGGAGATGGCACACTATCTCGCTCTTGGAAGAGAGTATGCTAGATTAAGTTTGACAACGAAACATCATGTTCCTGTTTTATTAGCACTCTGGTCCTATCAGACACAGTGTACAGTTCTCATTACTGAAACTTCAGTTCAGCGTCTTCAGTCATCACACAGACATACACACACACGCACAGCCACTGACAAACAGATGACAGACACCTACACACACACACAATCTAAAACATGCATAGGTTCCTGGGTCCGTGCAGTGAATTACAACCAAGCCACCGTGACACAATGAGGTCCGATTTCTCTTACTATCATCACATAAGAGATACAGCAATGTTTTAACATACTGTGAAATCACACTGAATTTAGATTGAATTGTTATTCAAATTCAGATGACAGTGTTATGCAATGTGAAATGAGCAAGATAGATTTGTTATTATAGTTCACCTTTCATATCCACTGTGATTTTTTTTACTATTGAAATGTAGCCAAGTGAGAATAATGTAATATTTCAAATGCCCACGGCACCGGCCCCTTGGGAATCCGGTTGTTGATTATGTGCTGCACATGTGTTGTACTGAGTTGAGGGAGCGCACTCGGACAGAAGAGGCTGCCGTTCTCCATCCAGGGTTAGCTGAAAACGATAAGCGGATAAATATCACATCAAGAGTTAATATTGTGCAGAAAATAAACATCTATCAGGATAGAAACCCCAGTACAGACGCTAACTGGAGAATATTTATTGTTGAAAGTGTTGGTCCAAACTAGCTTGCTCCAGATGAATTGCCAACCAATTAGTGGATGTGCACTTTGAGAAGTCAGATTGTCTGTACACTGACATTGTTTCTATGGAATTTTATTTTATTTTCAGTTGTGAGATACGTTTTAAGGATGAGACTAACCTGTCTCATGTAATTGTCTTGTTTATTGTTTTTTATTACAGAGGCAGGCTACTACTCCTGTTCATGTACTTACACTTTACTGTACTTTACTGTAGTTCCATGCTCTTTAATTCATTTCTGTAGACACTACTCTATGAATGCATGCAAGTTATGCACTTCGTAGTGTAATGTCTTCTATGCACCTGTTAATATGCAAGGAGAAACACCAGGATGTTCAGAATAGAGGAGCAAATAGATTGTTCACGTTCATCTTGTGCCTTTAAAATCACACTTGGGAGTGGTAACTGTTCAGTGGTTTTTGCCTCCAGTTCCTATAGAACTAGCTGGTCACATAATACTGTTTCATTACAGCCGATCTGTATCAAGTAGGCATATCATCTTCTACACTGTACAGTATGAAGCAAGGCTCCATTATGTGATTGCTATCATCAGTGATTGTGAATGTTTCAACCTTGGTGTTGAAAAATATGCTTTTTTTCATCACCAGACACATATGTTTCCACGACACATACTACAATATTATTATTATCCCGCTCGTTCCACTGTCACTCTCTCCTTAGCGCCCGTTTGACCCTAACGGTAGCTAGCTATGTGCTCCGTAACAGCCCGAGTATCCTTGAAGGATGATGAGAAAAGTATTAGCAGAGGGGGAAATTGGAGTGGTTCTTCCAATCCGGCACAAAACTACACCATTTTTCTGGCTGGTCCGCACTGTGGCATAAACCACAATGGGAATTGTAGTCCTTGACCGAGCTAAGGCTGTTATGTTCACAGGTTGTGTACACAGCCAATTTCTAATGGGTGGATTTTCACTTATTCAGCCCAAACACATTACATTCTTTCATGAAAATTTTATTATTATTATTATTAATTTAGTCAGGAATAAATATCCCAACTTGTAGTTTGTCTCCTGTGGTATTATTTTCTACACAATTTCGTGTCAGTGGTGGGATGGTTTGTTGAAGGCCATTGGAGAGGTGTGTCAAGAGACTTGGGAGCTCCTGCCTCTGTGCCGTGTCCCCATTGGATGCTAGTGGACTAACAATGTAAACTTAAATTTCAGCTGAAGGTGTAAAGTAAAATGAAGTGTTAATGATCAAATGTTATATTTGATTTCTTACTGTTTTTGATGAACATTTAAAACATGATTTTACATGCTCTGGTGCATGTTATTTTTCTCACTTTGCAATTGCAGCTTTCCTGGGGTCTGGAGAACAGAGGTGAACATGATTGTGTGTGTCCTGTTATTCTCCTTCTGCTGCAGTAAATACAGAGTGGATGCCAAGTGTACGCAGATGGAGGGGCACACGTGTGCTAATGCTCATGTGCTCAGGCATAGGGCAAAAACATAAAATGAAGACACAACTTACTCTGACTCACACAGCAGTACCTTCAAAACCCTCTCATGGAGACTGGGAGGCAAGTCAAGGTGTTTACAGAAAAGGAGTTTGAAGCAATGTAAATGTTTGAAATCTTTTTGCAGAGTTGGCTTACAATTTTGACAGCAAATTTGACGGAGAGATAAACTTAAAAGCTTGCTGTTAGGTTAGTTTAAGTACATCTTTCTATTGTTTTTGCATGTGTTGCGCTTCTCTGCCTCTGTCCTACAGATATTCGTCTGCTATATTCCCGTTTGCTCAGTTTGATTCAGTCTCCTTTCAGCAATGTGACTTTGACTTGACTTACTAAACACTCTGATGTGTCACCTTCTGATCCATAAATAACACAGTGTCTCAATTGACCCAGGAACACATTAACATGACTGATTACTGGGCTGTGGTGCCTTTCGTCAGTGAAGTGCTTAACATTCACATACTTGGAGAAGAAGTTTTAAAAATATGAACGGAAGACAAAGGAAAGAGAGAAAATTCATTACAAAGAGCAGAAGGTCAGAGTTTTGAATGACTTGGAACGTGATCATGTCACAGAATATATGAAAATATGATTAAAACATCTGATTGAAACAACAGGAGGCACCTACACGCACACACTCTCCCTCTCTCTCTCGCTCACACACACACACACACACACACACACGAACACATCAGTTACAGTCACGAGTCATAGTCATTTTCCTTAAAGAACAGTTACATAAAGTAAGAGCTTACCTCCGTCTCTAAGACCTTGTCAAAATGTTAATAGGAGTCTTTTATGGATGAACACTATAATATCCTTCAGAGGAAACTCGCAGATATTACATGAACTGTGGCCCCCGAGAAAGAGATGTCTTGATTGTACACTATGTCAAAGTAACAGACTTTGTAGCTCCGTGATTATTGTGTTTGTCTTTGCAGTAAACACTTCGGAGAATCATTCCTGCCTTAGGTAGTCTACCACCCACTCAAGGGCAGCAAGGTACAAAATATTTGAGATGTAAATTCAAGAGGTGGCAAGTTAAATCACCTCTCACTGAATCATTCGTGGGCACACGAGCCATCTGTGCTACTTCATTCATTGCCGATAC
Source organism: Centroberyx gerrardi (assembly GCF_048128805.1). Lineage (NCBI taxonomy): Eukaryota > Metazoa > Chordata > Actinopteri > Beryciformes > Berycidae > Centroberyx > Centroberyx gerrardi. The sequence goes on from NC_136009.1 coordinate 17,433,731, forward strand.
CTCTTTGTTGATGTGTAATCTTTGACATTCTTCAGAGCGTATCATTGAGGAGTAAGAAGTGCAATTTAGCTGCAGTGTAGAGCAGTTCAATAATGCACTGAATAAATATCAACAGCGAAGGACAAATTTGAGATTACCTTGAAATTCATTCCACTAATTACGCACCACAAAATGTATGAAAGAGAGTCTAATGATTCTTTGAAGTCAAACTATAGTTTTTAACTGTACCATAAATATCTTTAATCACCCACTCCGAAGAAATCTTTCCTGTCAAATGGTTCACAATCATATGATCAATTTCAAATTCTCACCACTGGAAGCGATTCGGCAGAATAAAGAAAAGCAGCAGGATTGTAATTCAATTAATTCTAGCCAGCAGGGACACATTTTCTTCTCTTGTTTATGATTGTGCCATAATTTATAAAGGCCCTGTTCAACCCCCTCAATGTGTCATGTTTAATCAGCAGTTTATGCCATGAAAAGGATGTAGGCTGGTGCTTACCTAAGACAAATGGTGCCTGTTTGCATCCTTAACTTGCATCCTCTAAGTTTGGCACATGAGGCTGCTATTCCATGTTTTCTACTGCCGTAAACAAAATTATCCTAAGGCATTTGTTCCCTTCCATAAAGCGTCTGACAGTCTGCCCGATGTCATGTTTCACACAAACAGCAATTTCCTGACAGGACTTGCTTACAGTGACAGCCATATTGCGTAAAGATCAAACCTACTATCAAGATTTCAGTCCACTTTAACTGTTTTGTTATTATGCTAATTCACAGTATGAAAAAAAAAAGGCTTTTGTGTCTCATGTTTCATTGAGAGCTGTTGTTTGTTACTTTGGACTAGAAGTTGATTTCTGAGTGTTGATTTGTCTGACTTGTAACAGACAAACACAATTATTGTTTCACTGTCACAACAAAACCTTCACAAATAAACTCAAACCTAGTGACTGCTGAGCTGTAAACAAATTCATTAAACTGTCCAGTAGCCATTACAGCTTGTCAGACCCATTCACGTACCTGCTTTCTTGAAATGTTATCATAAAAACTGCGGAATGAACAGTTATACTTAAGTATGGATAGTAAGAGTGAGATTTCAAGTCATTTATTTTACCCTCCACCTCTTCTTCCCCCTCTTCCTTCCTCCATCCCTTAGACAAGTTCCTCCAGAGCACCTAAAGGTGTCCATGACACTATCAATTGAGCTTCTCCTGACAGATGCCTCATTTATTTATTTATTTATCTCTCCTCTCTGTCATAAGCAGTATCCATGTGCTGTATGGATTTAAATGCTATAGATACAATAAACAATACATGCAAATTGTACTTGACACAAGCAGTAAGAGGCTCATGTAATCTTTTTTTTATCATTTATTTTTTGTAAATAATATTCAATTATGTATAGAGAAAGATACATTAAACATCACAATGCAATCACATGCAAAAAAAGGAAATTCAAGGGCAAAAATGGAAATGGGGTTGCTCAGGTTAGTGATAACAAGACAGATTCAATATTACAGAGGTGTGAGTAAAAGCAATCAAATTAAACAAATGATAAGAAATGTAGCCCATGAGCGGCCATTAGCAGGGTCCAAGCCAGTATGATGTGTGCAAAATTTCATGGAGATTCAATCAATTTTGTGGGAGAAACGATTATGGCAGAAATTAAAACCAGTATGTGCAATGGATTTGTCTTGCCATGAAATTTTGATTCTACGCCATACAGAAGTCATTGGCTAATATGAAGCTGCCTGTTATAGCGCCACCATCTGGCCGTGTAATTTTTTTGAAGAAGTAGAAGTAGTAATGGGGGACATTTGAAACCTATGTACCAAATTTGAGGTACAAATCATTTTATGACAGAGAAAGAAAGAGAAAGAAAGAAAAATCCTAAAGAAAATCAACAGGGTTCCAGCTCTTGTGGTGGTATTATTATATAGCAATGATATATAGATAACAATAATATTCCTCTCAGCTTCTTATAACACAACATCCAAATCGATGAAAAGAGGATACATAACCAGATATATTCAAGTTCAACAGATCAAATAACAGACTCAGAATCTCAAAATAATCAAGGCTAGTAATCATAATGATCAAGGCTCAATGACTTAATAATTATAATGGCAGTTGTCCAAGTTGCAGTATTTTTAGGGATGGCTTTATGCAATTTTGTGGCTGAATGTTCCATTACCAAAATTTCTAAAATAAGATGTTATCCAAGAAGCTTTTCAGTTTGTTTGTGCACTCAAAGACTTTTAAGATCGGTTTCCTTGCTACCATTAAAGCACTTGACAAAAGATGCATATTCATAATAGTAAAAGAGAAATGCCATTAAGCAAAGTCAGCCAAATTAACTTGACTTGTAAACAATTACCCATGCAGTAGATGTGCAAAATGTGTAGATATGAGCCAAGAGCAAACCATGCAAGAATTTGAATCGGTCAATTTCAACTGGAAATTGCAATAATGGTTTAGGTAGGCCCTATGAATAAATTTATAATCAATTGGTGGAACAGGTTTTTTGAAGATATTGAAATGTTGTTCCATATCACCTTAGGCTCATGTAATCTGTACGCATGAAAGGACAACTTCAGGTAGGGACACTATCTGAATAACACCATACCACGTCAAGGGAAGGAGGCAGCAAATGAATTATTGTGCACAGCATATGAAACAGCACTTGACAATGTGTTTGTAAATGATAATTTCAGTATTCTCGTATTGAGTCACATTCTCTCACGCTGTATTGCTGACTTCAAGTCAAAGTGGAGCAACATATTTTGTTGTGGCGGCACAATGATACCAATTTCTATCTGTATTTCATTCCCTGTACACAAAGCAGTCTGCCTCTTACTGGGAGCCCCTATTTTTATTCATACATCTCAGAATTCTGGCACGTGTTGCCAGTTCAGTTTCAGTGATTACCGCAACATTGACTTCGTTTCCCAGTAATGTGGAAATTACAAGCTTTCATACTCTCATACTCGCCAAAGTGTGATTGTCGTCTGATCTTCTCGCAGTTCTGTCACTTCAGTTGGTTCATGTTGCCTAAAGGAAATCAGTTTCAGGGCGTCTTATTGGGGAAAAGATGCTGGGTCTTACTGATATCTTGGCTATCTCCTAATAAAATCCATGCAAAATTAATGACCCTGTGGCCAGTGCTGGCATAGAGCTTTTCCATTACCTTTTTTTCTAACACTATCGGGGTGACAGTGTTGAAATGCAAACACAACAGCCAATTTATCATCACATAACACTAAGCAGCAGTTCACTCAAACATATTTTCCAAGTGGTAGATCTTACGACTGGATGAGTACTGGAGGCGATTGGAATTGCACTCTTTAATCTCTACAATTAAGATAATTATGTCTTGTTGAAATGGGGAATTCTCTGATTTCTTGCTTCCCGTTTAAGAAACAAGCTAAATTCTTTACGACTCGTGTTATGTTGTGTCATTGCCTGAAGTGGGCTTTGTCTTAGTTAGATGATTACTGGCTATCAGCGTCAAGCGCTCTCCACTTTGGAAAATATTGCCCACTACATCCCATAGACTGTCTGCTGATATGAGAATGACCAACTTGAAGAAATCCTCTGCAATCTGTCCAAACCTTATTCACATTGTCAATAGGAAGAACGCACACTCAGCAAGATGCAGACATGAGGCTTTTGTAAGAACACCACAATCAAGAAAATTCAAGTCGCACACCCTTCTCTTTTCTTTTAGTTTCATGCTTTACTGATTTACTGATACGTTTGGTGGAATCAGTAAAGCACGAAAGTAAAAGAAAAGAGAAGAGTGTGCGACTTGAATTTTCTTCAATGTGGGCCTTATGGTCAGCAGATATATTGTCTCTTAAATAACACTGATGCACATTGTACATCAGACACCAGAACCTTCTGTCCCATTAGTCATAATCAGATTCCATGAATTGCTGTTCACCATTTACTTCTCCTCTAAGTGCGTGGCCATCCATAATCCTTAAGGCTGGAGCTGTCTCTCTCTCATTTTGCTTTCAAATGCCTGCGGCAAAAACCCTTTGATTGATTACAAACAAAAGCATATTTACTACTACTGTGCAATGCTGAAGTCAAGGAGAGATGAATATGCCTGGCACACACTACTGGCAATAATGATTCTTTAGTCTCGTTTATGATATTCAGAAGTCACTTGATTACAGTCAGTCTGCTAAGATTGTGCGATCGTAAACCTAGAAGAAATACTTCATAATGAACACAAAGGGAGCCTATATCAGTAAGAGCATTTTATTTTAGGTGTAATGTTAAGTGTGATGTAAAGGTTTTTATTCCCGCAGCGGCAACGTCAAGCCAGTCAGTCGGGCCGCTTGACTTAATGTGAGATCCGCCCCAACTCCTGCAGGGCATGGCATTACGTGGAGCTAAACCAAATATGTGAATAAAATAAACATTCCAGTTAATCACGCACATCAAAAAATACAAATACAGCACACAAAAATAAATTTCATTGGAGCTGAACAAACAGCAATCCACATAATAAAAAAAAAAGGAATGTCCACTCACTTAAGAATTTATTAAACAAACGGTGACAATGAAGTTTCAACCTAACATGGTCTTCAGCAGAACGTGTTTCAACCATGTGTGGTCTACTTTTTTGAGAGCATAAAAATAGTGAAAGGACATTCCTGTTTTGATCACATAAAATAAACATTACCAAGGATTTCACATTAAAGTATTAGGAATGTGGATAGTCAAATGCCTTTCACATCCAATATTCAGTAAGGAACCTGAGCTAGTATTAAGAGTAATCAGTGATTAATAATGGAATATCAAATATCAATAAGTGATAACTCATGATGGGTGGTTATATAATCCCCTATTCAGAACGTGTGTGTAGAATCCACTGCCACTTCCTTATGCATCTTCTGGTAATCTGGTATTTTTTCCCCCTCATACATTAATCTACAGTCAGTCCAGATCACATATTTCAGAAATGTCTCACAGTGTGTTAGGTATGATATCAGTCCATATTTCTTGCATGGTTCTTGCATAATTTTTCTGCATGAATATTACTTGATGAATATCATGTTCACAATAATCATAAATAATTATAATGAGCATTGTTTAGTTCTTATCCAAAGTACAGTGCCTTCATCACTATTAAAACCACAGGCCTTTGAAGTATTGAAATACTTTGAAGCAAAAGAAAAAAAAATCTATTAATTTTATATAACAATGTATTCTCAGTGAATGTCACAAATGGTCAAGAAGTTAGTCTACACAATTTCTACTTCAGGCAAATGAGGTTTGCCACAAACTGATGCAATAAACAGTAACAGTTTTATCCGTCTTCAGTTCTAGCTGCTGATTTCTTCTGTATGAAGGTACTGTGATATTCCTCCAAATAGTTTCAAGAGAAGTGTCCTCAATCAGTAATCAGTACAAGTACCCAGTGTTGATAAAATAGGAGAAATGATCTGCGGAATACCTTTCATTCTTTTAGCTCCTTTTCACCGGCTGAAGCCGAGGCTTTCAACAAAGTGCTGCTATTTAAATCAATACATCCCTCATTACAGAATGATGAATATTTCATCAGCAAGACTATTACTTCAAATGAATAATTTAACTCTGTTATATCAGTCAGGGTTGGGGGTTCAGTGGTACCCTGGTCCCTCAGCTTTTAAACCCAACCACTCATTATGAAGCTCTTTAAAACACTGCATAACCTCACTGAAAAGGCCTTGGATTAGGTTCAGAGATTGTTCTGTCTGAAAATGCCAGGGTCGCAGTTCAAACTAGTGACAGTAAAGGTATCCTCAACTCCAATTAGCCATGATATACACAATGTATTGAAATAATTTTTCTTTATTATAATGAGCTCCCTGCCTGGTCAAATCCCAAGTGGATGGATGGCTTTTATGCTCATTATAAATACCATAAACCCCCCTATGACCCAAAACAGTAATATATCAAATATTCAAAGGACTAAAAGGAAGAAATAATGGTGGCATTGGAAATATTTCTGCACACTGGTTATATATTGTATAATATATTGATTTTTATTTCTTCCAAAATAAAGAATTTTGTTGAATAACTCTGCAAAAAGTCAAGGTTTTAGTCAGACAAAAACATGTTTGGGCTCATGGCTTTTATTCAAGTATGTACAAAAGAATAATAAAAATGCATGGGCTTCTTTTGACTTGCCGCTACCACAGCACAATGGAATAGCTCTCGACTATCAATGGATTCTGGCACTCTAAGCGACATGGACTGGGCGAAGGATAGCTCTGTTATCAATCACATCAAATTCACTATTATACATAAAATATCGAGAGAGTAGTTTTCAACACTTGGGATTTCCATGGGCAAGAGGGATGAATCCACTTCCCCCCTATGAACTTCATCACAGTGGAGATAAGAGTCCTTTTGAGTGCTGAGCTGTGGTGGGTATTAAGTAACGCAAGGTCAAATTCACCGTTCGTGTAAGATTATGGAAATGTCAATCTACTCGCCGTCTCTCAACTCTGTAGTTGAAAAGACTGACACCGACGGCACAGTGGTTAAGTATGTCACACACGGCAGAGCGATATGTTGATTGTGTGACAAGCACCTATTTCAATCAGATCCCCGCTCATCTGTACTCTTTCACTCGGATAGGTTATAATTTCTGTGTAATTACTTCCATTAGCGTGAATTGCTCTTCTGACACTTGAATATGTAATGACATATCGTGAATGCAGATAATGGAGCACGGGCATCACAAGCCCTACAATCTTTTCTTCTGAGAGGCGGCACTCCCTTTTCTGGAAATAAAGCAGATCAAGTTCATTCATCAGTAGCAAAGCACAAAAATCGAACATATCAGCAGACACATTTATCCTTTAGGGCGTACACTGGGGTGGACACAGTTTCTCAGCTGCTTGTCCAAGCATGAGGACCACAAGAGCAATAGACAACACACACGTTCATCTATTAACACACCCACCACTTCTGTGGTGACCGAGGTCATCGTAACAGTTCAGTTCAGGTCCTGGGGCCTCATTTATAAAACTGTGCGTAGATTCCACACTAAAAGGTCACGTACGTACAAAAGAGGAAAAATGCGTACGGCAAAAAAATCATTTTTATAAAACTGTGCGTACACTTTCCATCACACAAGTCTCCCTTTATAAAGGGAACTTGAAATTTTGCACACGTGAATGAGCCTCACGTCCCACCCTGTCAACTCCCATAATCAGCCATAAATGGTTAATGAAATGCCCTTCATAAATATTGATATGCATATAATTGTGCTTGTCATTCCATTGTCTGTGTGAGAAAATGGGCAAAGTCGGCATTAGTGTAGAAATTTCAGTGTGAAATTGAAGCGCTTGTTAGGAAAGCGAGGTGAGAGGTATTGTTTGGTGACCTTGGTTCAGGTATCACCAACCAAAAAAGAAAGTGTTGAGTGGCGACATGTCACAGCAGCAGTTAATGCTGCCAGCTCCGAGAGCCAGATCCTTTGTGCAGGAATAAAAAAAGAAATGGTCCAATATAAAGGTTGAGTGTCAGAGCCACTGCTGGGGGCAAGGGGACGCCGGAGCGCTCTCCTCTTGACGGACGTCTCACCTCAATAATGGGGGAAACCTTTATTAGTGGCACTGTGCCAGAAAGAGGGTCAAGCAAAAAACCACATAGCAGACTTAAGAACAGACTTGACAAGTGTTTTATTCTAATTTTCTGACTCGAGGCATCAGACAATGGCTGTGACCGGTGGTGACGAGGTGGCTGAAGATGATGTCTGTGTCTCCAATGCACCCCAGGTGCCACAAAAGCAGCCGCAACGCATCATTACACACCATCATTGCAATCTTTTATAACCCTGTGACAGGCAGTCCAATTGCTTAACACCTTTAATTTGTCGCTATTAATTGGGACATGCAACTTATGAGCCCATGATGAAAGTTCACTGTAAATAGGGAGATGCTTTTTGGGTTTGCTAGATGCCGTTTAGACTACAGCAACAAACAAATGATTAAGGTCTTGATGTTATGATCATTAGAAGTCTGTGTAATTTCACATGGAGCATAAAGAATTGATTTAAAGTGTCATTAGAACAGTTTTCTTTATCTCACTGATTTGCCATCAGAGTCGCCATTTGTGTCCAAAATGTGCGTACGCATGGGTCAAAGTAAGTCTGTCGGGTTTGGTGTTTATAAATCCCAACTTTTGCTTGGAATGTCTCCCAACTAGTTCCAACAGCTAAAGAGAGAGCAAAACCTGTTTTTTCAACAAGTAGTTTTTCTTGGTGATGAAGCGAAAGTGAAGCATTAGTTCAGCGAGCATGCATTAAAGACTGTGACTTCTACATAACCAGGGCACTTTAAAAGCTTTTCATCAAATTTACATCACAGTCATTTTCTTTTCCTAATGCAAACGGCCTTGACAGCTTCTGCCTCTGAATTGGTAAGTGTTACTCAAGGGAAACAAGTGGAAACAACATGTTCCCACCATAAGTATTAAGTGATGGCAATGAGCAGATGTAGTGTACCGAAGAATGTGTACTGGCCAGACACTGACATTCAAAGAGGCATGATCAAGGATATATTCCATCATGTTGCCAAACATCATAGCAGCCATCGACTATAAATGTGACAGGACACAGAGTGCAAATCAACAGTTTTATATTAATAGAAAAGACAAGATTAAATGAGCATTTTGGTATGCAATGTAGACATTTTCAGAACTGTGGATGCAAAGTTTTAAAGCAAAAAGCAGCGCGATTGGAGAGTGGCTTCTTGGTGAGTTACATGAACTGTAACAGGATTGGTTAAGTTGCTTCCTCTTCTTCAGATATCTGCCAAATAGTTAAGACCTTGACCTATGAGCTTCTAATCCAATGTATTCAGCATTGCTGGTAAACCTTTTAGCAGCCGGCCATTCATATCCCCTCTTAACAGTATGTCCTCAGAGACTACATCGATAGTGGTGGTGGATTCATCTTATCTGGATCCATCTCTCCCTGGACTCTCCCCTATCTCTCTATCCTCTGTCCGAGGGACCTGCTGAATGACAAACTGTACTGTTCTCTGTGGATCAATGGCTCATAAGTATAAACCAATTTCCTTTACAAACTGCACTCTGGGAAATAAAGAGACTCTCCCTCAGGAGCCAAAGGCCTGACACTGTGTCTGCAGTCCATTATTAATTCTAATGTTGTGGAACTTCTGCAACAGATAGGCTAAACTTTTGAGATGAAGTGAAAATTATGTTCCATTTCAGAATTACGTTTTATACAACACACTGATAACCTTTGTTCATGTATCCATTTTTAGAAAACTGCTTTTTACAGAATATGTGTATCTTAAGGGCATGCCTTGGCAAGATAATTTATGTTAATGTTACTTATGTTGTTTTATTTCACATTTTTATACAGTTGCTGCATGCACGCTTTTTTTCAGCACCATCTGCTGCTTTACATGCATATAGTTGCATGAATTCACATCTGGGAGCTGCCCAGTTCAACCACAGTCTTCCACTGTTTGTCACTAAGCAGCTGCACTGGAGCAATTCCAGGTTAAGTGCCTTGTTCAAGGGCAACTCAATGGTAATTGCTGATCGGGGGCAGCATTACTCATTCACTTTCCCTGCCCAGATTTCCCCAGCAGGTCCAGGGATTTGATATGGCTACCTTCTGGCCACAAGTCTGCTTTTCCATACCTTCAGGCTACTGCTACCCAGGAGCCTAAGATTTTTTTCAACTGAAGTGAATAGAGAAATAGCTTAAACCTGCAATAAGCGATATCAGACCTTATAACCAATCCTGAAACTAATGTACGCTATGTGGAGATTTCATTGAGACATAATGATATAAACCAATATCCACACACACGGGTCATTTGTGTTGCTATTCTCACCCCTTTGACAAAGCTTGTTGTCAAATTCCGCTCTGGAATGAAGCTCCTCCCGCTCCATTCAGTAGCGTTTAATTTTGTCATTTTTTTTCCAACTAGCTTGGCTCCTCCCTCGCTGTTTAAAAGCGGCCCTCACCCCCTCCCATTCCTGAATAAAATTCTCGTAACGGCGGAATCGATGAAGCGAGCGAGGAAACTTAGTAAACTTGCTACCGACCTCTTCACTTGTCATTGTGGGACATGTAACCTTCAGCAGGAGACAGTTCTGGCAAAGTGAGACTGGTAACCGGCGACACTTCTCCGTAGGTACGTTTAGCTTAGCTGTTAGCCTTTATACATGGATCTTTGCAATGTTTGTCCTTGGTAGGCCTCCGTAGTGCTGTGGTTTTGCTGTGTGTTATTTACAAATGTGTTCAACCACCATTTCCACACAAACAGCTCTTCGCTCCCATTGCTGCCCACCTCCACCCCCACTCCCACCAACTCTGGAAGACACCATGCCCCCCCGTTCCTTTCTCCAAGCCTCCAGTCCTCTATCTGTCAAACCTCAGTAACTCATCCCACGCCTGATCCACACGCTTTCCACCAACTCCGTTCGCCTGACCCACCCACCTTCGCCCCTGCCAATCTACCCAGCCTGTACCCCCCTGCCCCTCTCACAATGCCCCTGCTTTCCACTCATCTACACTCCAGAACTCCACTACCTCCACATTGATTAGCGGCAGCTCTGTGGTCTGTGACACCCACCTGCCCCCATCATGTTGCCCCTCCACGTTTCACTGTTTCCCTTGTAATGTGTTTCAGATCGATACTCTCATCCCCTAAAACTGTAAGCACGCTATCACTGTCTAGATCACCTGCTGTCCTTTAGAAATAACCTCATTCAAATCCCTTGTTTCCCAGTTGTCAAAACTGCAACCGCTAGTAGTCCCGTCAACTTTGGATTACTGAACGCAGCGTCTCATATCTTTTATCGAGACTTTATTTCCTCCGATTCACTAGACTTTTGATAATTGAAATGTGGCTGAGTGAGGGAGTCCTTGCCCCATTGATTGAAGCCACTCTCTCAATTTACTTTTACCTTCACCAACCAAGGCTGTCTGGTCATGATGGTGGACTTGCAGCTATCCACAGAATTGATTTCAAATGCTCTTCCATCTCATTTGTTAACTTCTCCTCATTTGAGTCAATGAGCTTCTTAATGAATGGCAAGACCCTTCTGTTGTATGTCCCAGTGTGTAGAACCCCCAAAGCTAAACAGTGAAGGCTGAACAGTGAATGATTTCTCAAAGATACAGACCTTGATTATGCCAGAAATCGATTCAATTCTAATACTTGGGGATTTTAACATCCATGTTTATTCACTGTCCAATGGTTTTGCATTTTATTTTATGAATCTCATCGAGTCTTTTAGAAAACCTTCTCATTTAAAAGGACAGTTTTGTCATTTGGATTCACCTCAATTCATTTTGAACTGAAAGAAATGTTTGTATCTGACCATATGGTTATTGTTTTTAATATCCTGTTGCCCAACCCTTCTCACAGCCTCTGTGCACCTGTCTACTTTGATATCTTTAACTCTGCACCTGCCAGCAAATTCTCAAAGGCCTTTTTGACAATCTCTTCCAACACTGCTTCTGTGCCTCCGCTCAATACTGAAGAGTTTGTTGATAGTTTTAACAACACTTGTATTGCTTGAGTATTCTTGATGCTGTAGCTCAAATGGAAGGCTGATATACTGTGTCAATATTATTAGTTTATTATGAATGAACTTAATGTTTTCAATTACCAGAGGCAACTCATCCACATCCTCAGTTAAACTCCTCAGGGTTTAACCAGCTTTGACATATTTGCAAGCATACAGCGACATAAATTTTCAGACGACACAGACATCTAAACATATAAAGTGCTTGTTGTCAAAGAATTGAATACAACCTTATGAAACCAAGTCAGAAATAGCCTTTTTCGCTACTGCTATGTACTCTTTTCTAGTAGCAAGAAACTTTTAACACGTTAAAAGAGTTGTGCAATTAATTTCCAAAATTAAGCAGGTTTAATCTTTCGGTTATCTGGAAAAATGATCCATGCTTTTATATCTTGTCACTTAGACTAATGCAACTCTGCAACTCTTCTGCCTCAGTCAAATGGCCCTCTCCTCCAGCTTGTACAAAATGCAGCAGCTAGGATTCTTACTGGAAGAAAAAGACAAGATCACATCACCCAGCAATCTCACAGAGCTTTTAACTCCATATGAGCCGGATCACAGCCGGAGGTCCTCTGCTGGTCCCTGTTAGCTGTCACAAGCACACATTCTTTGACAGGATTTTTTGTTTTTCTCAGATTATTTATATCCACTGACACAAGCGATTATTGAGCTCAGTGCATTCAGATTATTAACACATTCAAATTAAGATTAAGATGGAACTTTATTGATCCCTGTGTGTCGTTGCAGCAGCAAAAGTAATAGGATACAGCAGGGAAGAGACACAAATAGAATATAAACATATAAACAATTAAACAAAAGCAATAAACATAATAACAAACAATCAAATTTGTGTTGTTATATGAACATATACAGGTGACAAGTTCAACACGGTAAGTAGACTGTAACAGTGGGAATTATGGGGGAAAAGTATGAGTTTACACACATACCTACAGATGTATGAGTATGAAGTAGTGGAACCAGTATGAAAAGTAGCAATATCAATATTTTAAATAGCCCTTATATAGACCATTTTAACAAATATTCTATTCTATTATATTGTATACAGCAGTAGATGGATGTTGCCCACTGCTGACTGCTGCCCTCCACAGGTGATGACAGGCAGTGCTTCCCTGATCAAAACCAATTCACAAAGTCACACAGCACTAAAAGCTTTTGATCTCCTGCAAGAGCCATTTTCTCAGAACCTCCTACTTAATGTTTTGACACTGTTATCCATGTAAACGATCTGCACAGTGCTTATGAATACTAAGAGCTCTCTTGTGCACATGAAATGTAAGAGTGGTTAGAGATCATTCAATTCTTAGGAGATGGTGATAAACACATGCATTCATTTCAGGTTACTTGCCTCTTTGATCTTGAGATGGGAGAGAGACAAAAAGAGGGAGAGGGAGAGAGAAAGATTGAGCGGGAGAGAGAGGGAGAGAAGGAGAGAGAGAGAGAGGGAGGAGAAGGAGAAAAAGAGACAGGGATAAAAAGAGATAGGCTGAAACAGAGGGACGGGTGAGGCAAATCCCTCATAACCATGCATTGCTGATGTATGGCATTGCGCAAGAAAAATTCTTAATTAACACTGTTGATACTAAGCACAACCTTATTCAGAAGCACAAAGGGCACTTCGCATTGGCAGACATTATCAACACCGCTCTTGGCTAGACAAAGACTGGAGTGAAAAGAGGCAACCATGTATTGTACAATAAGAGCGGCCATTAATTACATCCCAATTTCCTCCTCAACAAAATTGTCATTCATGCTGCCATTGACATCAAGTTCAATTAAAAACTAAAAATCATTTTTGTCCTCAGTCGGTGTGGTATTTGTGGTGTGTGGGTGAGCGGGTATCTTCTGAAAACTGAATGCTGTAGTGAATACTGGGACTCTTTTCGGAGAAGTGAGCTGCGTTCTTACTAACGAAGAGGTGCTAAAATCAAATATTCAATTTATCCGTCAGTAACTTACAATGATAAGGCTAAGAACATTATGGGAGAGAACGAGGAGAGGAACACATAGAAGATCGTTGATTGCAGTGAGAGGTGGTGGGAAGGGAAAAGGAGAGAGAGAGAGATTTTAAATTTGATGGCCTTTCATTATCACTGCATGATTTAACCATTTGAAAGGTATTGAGTCAGTAATCTTACTCCTAATGCCTACCACCATCTCCTCCTGATAATGTCTACATGGACATGCCAGCACCTTCCTTTGGGTAAATATCTCATTGTTTTAAATGGTCATGCCCCAAATACTGATTCACAGCTAATGCAAAAGAGCAGATGTTGAAACCACAGCTGAGGTCATCTGCACTGAGTGACCTCAGTCCATACACTGTGTCTGTTGATCGGAGGTGAGGAGCAACTTAAAGCAGTTGATTTTGTGTTCAACCACATTAAAGCACTGTTTTCAGAAAGGATGCATTTCTTCTTTCCTCCTTTCCGTTTTATGTAGACAATGTTATTCTTTAGTCTGGATTTTGAAGAGGCAGCCAGTTGCTAGAAAGCCCACTCAAATCTCACAAACCTCTCTCTCTATATCTCTATTGGGTGATTCTTTTTTCGTGACACTTGTCTGAAACGTGTTCTTGTTTATTTGCAGATGTAAATTTGGGGTTCTTAAGCTTAGGTTTAGTCTGGTTCTCCGCTACGTACGGTGAAGAGACCCATTTCAAATCCTCAAGTCGTCTCTGGCCGTCCCTAAAACCAGCTCAACGAGCCTTACACAGCGAGGACAGGCTCGGCTCCACTCAAACTGTCAAATTACAACTTTAACTTAAATGGTGCCATTACTTCACTTAGTAAAGCCTCTGGCTCTGCCTTTGAAATGACACTTTGAAGATGATTCTTCTACTCAGCTTCTGCAAATAGTCACTGGCTTGTGAAGAAGCTTTGTGAGGGAGTTGTTTTTAAAACCTGTTTTTTTTACGAATGCACAAAAAAGGAGAAATACAGAGATGAATGGAATGAGAGCCAGATTAATTTGTTTTGGAAATAGTTGTGTTTCTTGAATTCATAGTAAATACGATATGTTTTCCCACTTAGGGTGATGTATTTGTGAAGCTTACCCAAACAGCCGAACTGATCTATAATCTCATTCTCTGGTCAAACCACATATAAACTTTGCGATTTGGCAGGCACATGATGTGGAATAATATGTCATTTTCTTATGTCATATGTTTACTGAGTTTCCTCCACAGCATCCCAGTGCAGTGTGTATATACTACTGTAGGTTCTGCATGTACAGAACTACACGGATAGAGAAAGCATCCAAGCTACAAATGTCTGATCTTTGTGTCTTCAAGCTTTTTTTTGTAGGAGTAAATTTTGGGCTTGATTGAATTTTTCAAAATTTTATTGAGCACCAAGTTAAAGTTGAAAGCGTCTTGTATATCCAAAGAAAGTGTTGTTTTTGGTCTTGGTTGTTTAGATTCAAGCTCTCGGGGTAGAGCTGTTCATGCCTGCAAATATAAGAATGACTCACTTAATAATTTACATTTAGATTTTCTTTTTGTGCATGCTCTAAATGTATAAAATACTGTTACAGTAGGAGCTTGAGTATTTGATAGGGGCATTACCATACTCCGTGGCCAATAGCTGCAGTGGCTGTCTGTAAATAAAAGATGGCATGTTACTTACACTTCCGACCTTATACATTCTGATTTAGTTCAAGGGATGACATTAAAATATTAATGATGCTGATGAGACAGTTTGGCTCTATCCAGAAGAACTTATTACCATTCGGTCTAATTTGTCACATTCTCAACTACTTTCAAGAAAATGCCCCTTAGCATTCATTGCAATTTATCTCCTTTCCAAGGGTTGTTTAAATTTTGCAGAGAAAATTAATTAGCACTGTTCCTTTTAGTGGAAAAGCTCTTTATATCTTACAAGGACAGTTTGACCAACAGCAGTCTTTATAAATTGAATTACCTTGAATATGGATGATAGCTTTCGGAGAGGGAGAACATATCAAACTAAATATAAAAACTGTCAGTGTGTGCCTTTTAGAGTATAACACCCGTGTCTGCTTTGGATGATGATTAATGTTCGTAATCTAAACATTTGTTGGAAATAGAAATCCAAACCGAATATTATTATTACATTAGAAAAGAGACAATATGATTTCCTTTTGTCAATATTTTTGTTCTTGGTATATGACCAGGAGAAGCACTGTATGCTGTGATGTATTGAGGAAATACTCTATGCAAGCAACCTTTTTTTGGATACCTCCAGTCAGTATGGTGTTTTCGTCGGTGACGGGGGACCCAGGGAGCAGGAGGAAGAGGTGATGGTGCTCGTATCGTCGCGGCTGCCCTGTCACTACGTGTGGACAAACTGTGCAGGGAGGACAGGGGACAAAGGAGCCGATTAGTTGGACGGAGCACTCGTAATACACTCTCGGGGGACCAGTAAGTCAGGCGGCTCAATGCTGCAGCCAGGTTCACTGAGCAATTAAGAGAGCTGGGAGAGTCACAGTGGTTTAGCCTGATGCTCTGCAGCTCTGTGCCAGTGCTGAGAGCAGAGGGTCACTTTCAACCCCTATCAGTCCACCTGTGTGCCTTAATGCGCCCGTCCACACTGGCTGCAAGAGCCGAGAACAGAGCCAGTCAAGAGCCAAAGGGACAAGTGGGGGCCACAGCAGTACATGGGAGGAATTATTCTCCCCTTTCCCCATAATTGTGTCTGACAGATCCTTTGGCTCTTCTCCCAGATCACTAGCAATACATATATTTTTCTTTATGCCCTTGTTATCCCTGGCTCCTTAATGAATTATTTATAGTGGGGGGAGGGGAGTGAGGGGGTAGAGAGCATTTCCCTGGGAGTAAACATACCGATAAAAGGAGAGATGACTGCAATAAAATGATATGGAAGACATCATTTGGCCTTTTACTGAAATGGGTTTCAAAATACGCCTTAATGTGCCACGCAGCATTTTTAAGCTTCTAAAACACACACACACACTCAGGGAGAGCCAAGCAGCTCGGCAACATGATTCGTAGGAAACACATCAGGTGAAGATGTAAAAGTGAAGTTGTAAAAACTTGGATCAAAAGAGCTGTCTTAGTTCTCCATCATAATTAATTTGTAATGCACAACCAATCGATCTTAGCTGTAGTAGTCCTGGCTACTGTATAAATTCAATAGATGAAATCTTTGTAATTATTCCATTTTCTAATGCAGTTTCACCTCTATGGCAGTGTGAGTGCAAACACAGTTAGCAAATTGCAAATTGCAGTGTCAAAGTGTCAAATCTTACCTGACAATTAAAAACTTGCTATATTGAAAGTGTTGAAACCCTTAAAAGGCATCCAAATTAAAACCAAATTACAAGCCAGACGAAACACTGATGCCTAGAAAAGGGGGAGAATTTCTCACCTACTACCAGCAGATTCATGAACACCGTATCACCTAGAGGTCCTGAGAGAAATCACCACCAATTTACACCTTCTGCAAGAACGTTGCAAATGGCATCTTGACATGAGGAATTGAGTTCCTTGTGTGCACTTAATTAATTTGGACAAGAACCCATCACCTTCATAGAAAGATCATAGGTCCAACAACAACAATTAATGGTTCTCCCTCAGCATGGCATGAGTGGTTTTATGTTTTCTACCAGCGTGCAGTCATAGCTAAGGAAGTCTGTTTTTATTTTTCTTTTCTCATTTCTGCAAAACTCTAAATGAGATACACACACAAGTGATTTGTTCTCCCACATGAGAGTCTGCATGACTTTTACATTGAGACGTACCTGCAGAGTTCCAGTGTTGCAGTATTGCATGAGGTCAGGAGAGGACAGTGATAGGTCAGAGTGGAAAGCCTGTTAATTGAAGTCCTACATTATAAAAGAAGGGGGGAAGGAGGGGGATCTGCACATTAATAATTGATCATACAGCCGTTAAATGGAAATGTGTTTGCATCAATTAATCATCCCCCCAGATGCCACTAATCGGCCTTTTCCATCGAAGTATCATAGCAGTCCTGCCGACTACACCAGTTGTGCTGAGCCTAACCCATCATTCATCATGTTTTACTGTGCTCTTAAAGCCGGCCTCAGGTCTATGACAGAGTGATTAAAACACTATTGCCGTTGAGCGCTGGAGGCTTTACTCACAGTCTCCTCTGGAAATTGGTTGCAGTGTATACTGTGTACAGTGTGAAACATGATTACCATGTTTCTACTTGTTTTTGATATTCTTTGAATTTTAACAGATTAGTGAGCCATTTTGTAACAGTCTGTGGTGACAGTTAATTGTGATTCTCAAAATGTTAAATTTAATCATTTTTTCATATGCAGTTGCTGATTAGCTGATTTAAATACATAAGTGAATGCAGAGAGACAAATACAGGGTGATAAACAGCAAGAATTATTATTAATAATACTAATACTGATGATAATAATTCTAACAATGTTACTACTAGTAGTACTACTACTGCTAATAATAATAATAATTTATAATAAAAGAACAGGATCGAACCTGGGTCTTTCTTCATTCTAACAACAACAATAACAATAATATAATATCATAAAATTTGTATCTGCAGTTTGCCATGTCTTACCTGGGTCACCTGAGGATAAAGTCGTGACAAATGCGATGTGCCGCTCAGAGTCACCTCCATCTAATCTCCCTGAAATCACAGTGCCCATCTTTAATTAAGATGAAAGCACAAACTGATGCCTTCTATATTTACTACACCGGTGAACATCCAGGTTAATCCAAGCAGGGATTATCTCCACAGAGTGAGAGTGACCACTCATGTAATAAACTCACAGGTAAGGTGAATCAGTTTCAGGCGGCCTGTGGAGTTATTGGATGGGCGAGCCACAAGTCTTAATATTAGACAATCCCACTAAGTCATGTTGGGGAATGTTCCTATTGCCTTTATTTAAAGTTTAATATCTCCAGGCTGTGTCTCAGGCCCGATGCTGTTGACATAAAAATGATCAATGACAGTAGATCAGCCCCATGGGAAGTGCAAGATACACATCACATGATTAATGGCTTTGCCAGCTGTCATGAACTATACTGGACCAATACGCTGAAGGCTTCATAAATCATAAGTGTTCTGACACATGAAGTTTTTGTGCACTTTATAAAAGCCAACATTTGGTGTGTTTTATTCATATTTATGCGTTGCTTTGTGGAGGATAACAGGATTACTTATGCTCACAGTATTCTGTATTTGTAGTTATACTTTTGTTATATTTCTCACAAAATGTTTCTAATCTGATTATGCATTATTATTATAATCTAATTATAATAAATACCTGAGAGTTAAATGAGTACAAAGATGATGTCTCTTAAGAAAATTTTTAATATGCTGTGTGATTGAATATTTCTTCTATAATGTTTAATCAGTCGTGTTTGATATCCTTTTAAAATGCTCCGTGTGAATTCCCCAAATTTCCCTGGTGATTATCTATGTCTAGATCCACCTTTTTTTGCAATTATTTTTTAGGTCAGTGTGAAAAATTCACTTCTCCTGATTATAATAATACCTTGAGATGTTATTATTCTGTTCTTTTTGTTATGCATTTGCATTCAGCAGGAATCATTTGGCTGCCATGTGGTCAAAATAACTCTCCTTAATGGCCGTATTAGCAATACAGGTCACCAGGGGTGCTACTTGGGAATGATTACAAATCCACCCGCCTACGCCTGCACATATGTATGCACAAGCACATTATTCAAACATGCATGTGTGTGCAGTCTTCACAGACACAGACAGAGAAAAAGGTAGAGAGAGAGAGAGAGAGAGAGAGAGAGAGAAGCAGAGAGATAGAGGTCAGAATTAATAGAACTTTGAACCTTGAATAGCAGTGTACAATAGTGAGGCCATTAACTTATAATTATACTCATTAGCCCAATATCTCCTCTTTCCTGTCCGGGATGATATGCAGCTCTATTGAGATCCATCAACTTTGTCTCGTACCCATGGGGACTGGTACGAACATATGGCACAATTAACGATGTTAAAAAAAAACAACTTCACATAAATCTGCAATAATTGTTTAGCTTACCATGCCTATGAGAATACAAAGCAATCCTGAGAGCACTGTTGCAGTGTTTCACCATTCAGTACAAAAGAAGCATCTTCCAAACAGAAATATAAAGGGAAAGGCAGCAATCAATTTGAAATTACCTGCTGACTTTTGTGCATAAACCGGCAAGCCCAGTTATTACCTTTCTCCAGTCTTGATACTTTACTCTAAAGTTGTTGCTAGCTTAACTAACTGAACCATAAACTGAATTTCTCAGTAGCATGGTCTCCACAGTGAAAGCCATGCTTGTGCACTAGTGGCTAGTGCTTGTTTCTGCGTGGAAATCACTTAGTGGAAATCCTCTTATTGAGGGGATGTTGTCTTGTTTTGGGGCATTAGAAATCCAGCAGCGTACCTTAGCAGCGACTGGTCCCTCCTCAAACCGCTTCGTCCATTGTCTGTTGAATCCAAACAACAGCTAGTTCTCCATGGCTGAAGTTTTAATCATGCATGGCAAGGTCAGTGTACAATTACAACCACTAGATCTGCAGCCATCTTTGCCGTTGCCAAAGGGCAAAAAAGAAGAAAGTCATTATAACTTTAAGGCAGGCCGGGGCTGAATAGTGTTTACTGTGACCAGGTAAACAGAGTATAGTAACCTGGAGTACAGTAAATCAAATTCATTGTATGTTCCCATGTCAGATGTCCATAGCTGTTGTTTGGCAAACTTGGTTTGCCAAGTCATTTTTTATTGATGTTCATTATCGATCCTGTGTGTTTCTGCCTTTATTTTTTATTTGCAATGGAGTGTGCCTGGAGAGGAGATGTTTGCACTTTCAGTTAATAATTTCATGAACTTACTGAACTGGAAAATTGTAAACAACTCATGATTGTTGTCATGATTTGGGGGGAAATGACCACAAAATCACATATTTTGAAATATCATTTCACATGGTGATTGGGGTCATGTCACAGGGAAGTGGTGTGGCGGAGTTATATTAACTACAACTGGTTCAAATATCGTCTTAATAGTCCTTCAAGATGCAAGCCATTATGCAACCATTTGAATTTAAAAGATGACATTCTTTTATATTGCTTTTTTTTTTTTTCTTAAATTTGGACTTCATTGTCAAAGATAGAGGCCTACTTTACAATAAGATATCTGCATGTTTCCCCTTAGATGGCAATAAGAAAAAAATAACTCAAGGAAATTTCAACTTGAAAGAAAAAAACCAATCATTTTTTATATATAGTGGAATGTTTTTTGGCAGATTTACTACCCCTGAATCTCAATGTGGACATGTCATTGGTTAGCCATGCAGTCCATATTATACTAGTGTAAATAATAGCCAAATTTGGCTGTTATTGAGTTGTTACTAGTGATACCTGATAGAGCATCTCATAACGAGTGTCATGATCCAGATCACTCATAAATAATTTGTTATACTGAAGCTACAGTAAGTCAAAGTTTACATCAAACTGTGGAAAATACATTATCAGCTTTGCAACCAACGGTGCCAACAATTGTTGTGTGTCACTCATGGTAAATAATTATTCTGAACACCTGCCTCTTAATAAAATAATATAATTAATTTTACAAATCAAGGCTGAATTTAACAGGTCATTTATTGGCCTATTTGTTGGGTTTATTGATTTTAAAATGGTCAGTATGTTCAGAAGACTTTTGATGTGTTGGACATTCATTTTTACATGGATGAAGAACAGTGTGACCGTTATTTCACAAATGTCACTCATAGTGCAGAAAGCCTCCATGTGAAGAATCTCCAAATATTTGGAATCAGCCATCTTTCAATGAGAGGACTTCACTGTAAAAGGAAAGTGAAATCTGAAAAAAAGATTTAAAAAAAAAAACTGGTGTAATCGGCACAGTCACAATGTCCAGTGGTTGACACAGAAGTGAAGCAGAGAGTGTGGGCGACAGGTTGCCGCGGCACACAGCATCCTCATTAAACCCAGTGTCTCAAGCTGTGAACAGCAAGGCCTGACCCTTTGATTACAGCGGAGCGGGGGACAAAGGCAATCCAAACAAACAACCCTCACCTCTATGATTAATACTGCATGGGCCAACGCTCCACCATGCTTTTTTTGATCATATCAGATCATTTCTGCCATAGTGGCTTACATGAAAAACACCCTACAAACAGCGAGGGAGGAAAGAGACCACACTCTCTTCAGATCAAACAACATTCCACAACTATGGAGGCTTGAAGACTCGACTGAGTCCACAGGCAATGGGCTAATGACAGGTTGAGTGGGCCTTATAATGGCTCATATGGCTAAATTACTTTAATATTCCGTCATTTTATATCATTAGTGGATTCCACAAGCACAGTGCATGTTTATCAACATTACTATAGATGTGTAACCGGTTAAACTTCTAGTTTATGACTGTATTCTCGGAGCAGATTTTACCAGCACTAAGCTTGTTTTTTTTCTTTTCCCTATCAAATCCACTCTACATTTTGGCCTTCTGGACTGCTTGTTTGTGGACAAATGTTTAATAATTCTGATTTCTAGATGTATTCACAGACCAGAAGTTGGATGAAACTACAGAATATGACTAAGCTTAACAAACAATGGTATGCAGCCATGATATTTTTGACTTTGACAACCAAATAATTTAAAATGTATTTGATGTGACTTTAACACGTGAAACAGAAAGATATAAGCAAGTAAGTAAGCAAATGAATAAATAAATAAAATAAATAAATATCCTTCATAAATCGAATATTAGTCTCCAGGCAGTCTAAAGCTGCAGTTGGATGTGTTCTTCAAGGCACTTTTTCTTTGTCCTTGTCCACTGCTGTGCGTGACTGTGTCGCTTGCAGATGAATGAATAAATAGAAGTTCGCCACAGAAGAAAAGTAGCAGAGGACCTGCAGTTGTGGCAGAGATGAAAGCAGGTCAAGTTGCTTCTGTCTAAATTAAATATATAGGAGCGGAGATATCAGATGTTATGGGGGGGGGAAATGAAAAGAGAAAATGAAAAATGAAAAGAGTTCAAGGTAATGCAGACAAAAGTGAAATGTTGAAGAAAAAGTCCAAGCTTCTCTTGAAGATGTTTCAAATTCACTTTTCGTTGATCAAAATTGATGCATTTGTGGAAGAAAACATGAAAAGAACATATTAGCATTTTAGCACATTCCTACAATTAAATATTGCTTATTCCTGGTTTATATGCTAATGGTTGCTTTTTGCTAACTATGAATTATCATTTTAATCCATTAGGAGCACAGACTGGTGTTGGTCTTACACAGCTTGACTATTGCTCTCCCTCTTATCTTGGCTCTTGTCAAGACGATGAATCCTCAGGCAAGAGATAATACTGAACTGCGATGAAATTTGTTACATGTTGTTGATAGAATGGTTGTGGAGTATCAGATAACATTTAAGGGGGATTACACAGGATTCCTTCGATTCATGGGAAACCTAGAGAAAGAGGGGCGAATGAAAATGAAATTGGTTAAAAAAAAACGGAAAAATAATTGTTCTATACAGCTGAGTTGGGATATGATAATAGATACTGGTAAATATGCTGCTTGTTCTTTGTGTTTTATGATAACAGTCCAAGATTAGGAGGGAGATCGACCGCTGGATCAAAACTGGACAGGCAGCGATACAATAAAAACATTTCAGGGAATAATAACAGGCATATGAAAATGTCTGCAGGAAGTACAGGATAAAGCTATCAGTTAGGCTGAATGGATGAACAATAGAGAAAACAGTAGCCGCTACAATAGCCCCAGACAGTGTTATGAGAGTAGATTTTTGTGATTCAGAACGGACAGCAGGACAATAAAATATTTGGGTGCTCACAGCTCTGGTAAACATTCACTGTGTTCACAAAGTTTGTCACTTATTTATTTTCAAGCTGGTTCTCAGGTTGGAAAGAAGGTTCCGTTTATATTATATTATACAAACTGAATTGAACTTCTCACAGAGCTAGAAAGTCGTATTTAAAGTCTCAATTTAAGTGATTTTTTTTAAATTAAATGTGACTGTTCTTACCTCTAAATATGAACTGATTATGGGTGCAAAGATGTCTACTACCTGGTTTAACATAATGTAATTCACAGTGCAGACATGCAGGATCAGCCGGCTTGTTAGCGAAGTATTTTGCCAGTGACAAAAATGCTGCATTCATTCAAAATACAAGCCATAAAATCAATGTTAGGAGTTGAAATCAAATATTGAAAGGTTGATCGCACACACAAGGAAGGTGCAGGTCAACAGTCCAGTTAAATCCAAAAGAAACAAAAACAAACAATTTATTTTGCAAGAGATAAGTGTGCGGTCTGCTACTTTATTTTCTTTTGGAGTTGAAATCTAGCCAAAGTAATAAATGGCAAATTTTGGACTAGGACACGATAAAGATAAATGCCTTGTAAATATGGGACGTTCTGAAGGAATTTGAAAAGATATTAAACTTTAGAAACGTTAGAAAACTAAGAATCCTACTGCACCTACCTATGAGTTTGTAATAAATAGATTTTGAATCTTGAGTACAGATTATACAGGATTTTCCTTTCTTTCAATTCATCTTTTTGGCTTTCACTTGTGGCCTTGTGAAATTTGTGCAACCATTTCATCATCTTGTTAAATACAATACTGTTCATCCTTGCAGTCGATTTACTGCTTTGTTGTCAGCGCTGCATTTATAGTATTTCTACAGCCATTCCCTTAGGTATCCTCTGTATAGCAAAGGGAATAATATAGTGTATTATCTGTATATTATCAATCTTTTTAATGGGTTATATTCATCATAGAATTTTACTGCAATTACATATAAAGTCAAATAATTACTTGACAAGCCTTGGAATGATATGATAAAAAAAAATATATCTGTCCACAGAGAGCAAGCCACAAGTATGAAGAGAAAAAAAATTGTCATCTCTTCATTGCAGTGGAAAATTATCTGGGAACATTGTTCTGAAAGGAGAAACAGAATGAGATCAAGCTGATGGAAAAGGTGTAAACACTGCTGCTGCTGGTTGTTAACACTGCTGTTTTCGGTGACCAGACTCTGACCCTGTCTACATGTGGCAATGATTAGACCGGGGCTTGTGATTGTGAAAAAGCACTGACCCAAACCACTTAACAGTTGTTCTGAAATAGAGACGGGGAAATACCCAGGCCAAAATGTTGATTTTCCCTTTGCTGTGCTTCCTGTTTTAAAATGTCTTAATATGGCCATCGGGATGTATTGTAACCCACACGGCTTATACACTGGTGATTGTGCAACATCTGGAATAATTACATTTTACCGTGTGCAAAAGTACCAATTTTGGTGTTTCGTAAAAAAAAGAGAGTTGTTAAAGTCACTGTCTCCAGCACTGTGTAAAACTTTTAATAAGTTGGCAGATGGATGTGACATGATATGTATGCTAATCACTCTCCTGGTGCGAAACATGAATGAATATGGAATATGAATATGGAGAAGTGCCATCCGCACCTGCTGTCTCGGTACACCTGGCCTTACGCTGCCGCACAGTGCTGCTCAGGCAAGTTTCCTCAAGTGTGCTTCTGTCCTGGACCTGGTCTTTATTTCTCTATTCAGCCTGGCAGTGCAGAGAGCTGGAAGGACAATTCCAGCATGATTGGGGGTTTTTGCTCATTTTCTGCATTCCCTTACATCACTGTAGATTGTTTTCCGGTGCTTTTATCACATTATGAGATATTTGATATTTTCCCCTCGTTTTAGTTCTTTTTTAAAGTAAATATTTTGCAAGAAAACACTGTATAAATATTAACAATGAAGGATATTTTTAAGCCGTAATGGTGTAAAATCAAGCTTTATGTTTCTTTATGGACGATGGCTGGCGGAAGCGTCTTGCTTTGGTTTGTCTGTTGGCTTGAATGGGCTGTGATTAACAGAAGCCGGGTGCTGACTTAACCACGGAGTTAGCTATTGGTTGAAAGTTTTATTTTGTAGAGGAAAATGCAGAAATCAGGGAAGCAGGAAGCATAAGTAAGAACTTCTTTCAAAAGGTAAAAGTTTATAGCCTGATATTAGTGTTCTGATGCAACTTTTCAAAATGCGATTGGCAGCCTCTCGTCTGCAGTGATGGATTACCTGTATTGACGGAGGTAAAAGTCAAATTGAATGGGAGTGAATGAGCCCGAGGGGTATGGTCCCAACTGATGAAACATATCTGTAACGTGGCGCATGCATGCAAAAACTGCCACAATTAACATTTCAGTCAGGAACACTCTAGTCACAAGATAAAACCATTTACAGCAACAAATGGTAATACAGTTATGTTTGCCGTTCATGGCTCTGCACTAAGCTGCTCCCTGCTTACCCAGCAAGCATGCTGAAGGTATAGCAGGGGCGCAATGCAAATCCCCCATGGGTGACACAGAGCAGAGCCGGAGCAGCAACACTGTGTTATCAATTTAAGAGCCACCGTAGGCTCAACTGGATAGACTACAGCAGAGTGGGTGCTGCAGAATCAGTGTAAGAGGAGGTCATTTAAATAGACAGGAACCACGTACAATAAAAGCATAAACTTCCAAGAAGTCTGATGCATTGTACAGAGATACAGCTAGACAGCTAATTTTTATCCCCATTCCTTTATGAGAATGGATTGTGATTGGTGTGTGCAGTGATCGGCTGATGGATGACTAGCAATGTGTGACTTCCATGTCCTGCCTGAACTAACACCATGCTCATTAAAGGGATGGAAAATGTAAAAAAATGACCAAAAACTCACAAAAATCATGCTGGAATTGTCCTTTAAACCTGTCCGATGTGCATGTAGTTGCTTAACAGAGGATAAAGTCTAAAGGAGCAAATTTCATAATTGTATACCACATATCACCATCTGAACTCTATCTTTTGTTTTTTACTGCCATTATACAGCATAAATGGAAAGGCTACATTTTTTTTAGTGAGATACAGGCCAACAGCTGAAGAAATAAATAAATAAGTAAAACAGATTTCATACATTTTGTCCAATTCAAAATCATCTCAGGGGAGCCATCAGGTTGCTCACTACCCATCATCAAACAGGCAAGCAGTGAGAGGATGAGAGGAGTTAGAATGAAAGCTAAAGTCTTGGAATAATTACCATCATGCTGTATCTTTAAAGTTTCCCGCAGCAGAAGCTCAGGCTTGTCAGCATCTCCACACAAGGGCAGGTTAGTATGCAGGAAACCGCCGCATACAGTACAGCTACCTAGTTATTTACTCGTCTCTATAATCTCCCTCGCATCATAATAATGCTCTAAGTACTCCGAGAAGGCCCTTTTGGGGAGAAATAATTTGATGGTGTGAATTATTAATTAAAAGAGAATAGCAAGCCGTTCGGGGCCTGGATTTAGACGCCATAGATTTCACAGTGCACAGTCGCTGCCAGGACAATGGGAGCACACATGCACATGAATGCACTCAAATCACAACCGCATGCAGACGCATACAAACACACACACACACACAATACACACACAATACAGATGCAGGAAACGGGGACCACGGATGGGTCCAAATACCCATCTAATCCTGGTGGAGTGTTTTGTCAGTACTGGCTATTCTGTAAGTCAGGCTGCTGGAATGCTGTATCCAGTAAGTGTTGCCCACAGCCAGCGCTGGGAGAGCCCCTGCCAGCCCAATGTGTTCTGCTCGCAATCACAGCCCACTGAGTCACGGGCCAGTGGAAAATGTCAGATAAACATCACACTGGGAATGAGGTTCCTCTCTCCCTCTCTCTCTCTCCCTCTCTCTCTCTCTCTCCCCCTCTCTCTCGCTGTCTCTCTCTGGCAGTAAGTGGTTTAAGAATAGCGCACAAGAGATGGAACTGCTTATTTTAAGTGACACGGTGAGAGTCAAAAGGTCAAGCGAAATATACACGGGTCAGAACAGGGGAACACAGTGCTCAGCGGGCAGATCAGACGGCTGAGGTACACGCCGATGTATGTTGCCGGGTTTCGGTCGGATTCAAAAGCCGCGCCGCGTGTTATCCTGTCTCGCGAACGTCTTCGCTGTCGCCCTCTATTATGCACCGTCCAATAAAGCAGAAACGCCATAGGAAACGCAGAGGAACTGAAACTTGCAACTATGCGTACAGTTTTTCTGCAGAAACGCTGCGTTATGAGCTGGGTTTGTCAGTAAGGGTGGCAATAGGGTATACTGTATGTGCTCTATTAGATCAAACAGCAGAGAAAATTTAATAAGGCTGCAAGCCCAGACAAGCCTTCTTTCAGGCATCTAATCCACACCTTCACACACACATTCACACAGGCTCGTCGTAATTTCCTGCGGGAGCTTAAAAAACACAGTGAAGAACAGCTCTCACTGGAGGCTGGCGTTGTAAAAAGCACAGGAGGCCAACTCTGATATTTTTGCTGAACATTTCTCTCCTCATCGACCGGTGGGAGGAAGCAGCCTGTGAAACATCTCTCACGGTTTCACGTTGTATTACACAAACTGCGCTGCGCTGGAAGTGGAACTTTTCAACAGTGCAACGTTTTTCTCAGATATAAGAGCTTTGACTTACCAGTTCATCAGAGGATATGAAAAAGAATTCCTTGGCTTTGAGTCTATTAGTGTGGGGAAAAAAAAAACTGGCTCATTTACGACATTATGCAGGTTCTGTTAATTTGGCTTAACAATTAAAACACTTTTACTGAACTTCAAAAGACTCGGCAAAGCCTTATGTCGGGTCCATCAGCCCCAGAATCTAGCATCATCCCACGTTAAATCATGCCCCTGCGCTCTCAGAAGATGAAAAGCGCAGGTTCGGTCCGTTTGTGCAGATCTACCTAATTGCTGTGCTGACTGAGTGCTGCCCAGCTCTGCTCTGCAGCTGCTGCACAGCGCGGGGGATGAGCTAGGTGCTGTCCAGTTCCCCTTCTTCCCTGGCGTTCAGCGGCGGTGGCAGCCGGTGATCATGGCAACGGAGGGTCTTTGGCAAGGCCACTCTGGTCTAGGCTGGTCCAAGCTGCAGTAGTCTGCTGGCTGCAGTGCTGAGGCGCTGTGTTTAATTAGGCCCATCCTGCTGAGCTGCTGCTGTTTATTTCCCCTGCGACGCTCCGCTGATCTCCACTGAGCAGAGAGAGAGAGAGAGGGAGAGGGAGAAAGAGAGAGAATCTTTATGCATACACTTGCGCACAAAGGTATGTACCTACACACTTATTGCTGTACAGGCACATAGAGTACCTCACATGTACACACACACACACACACACACACACACACACACACACACACACACAGGCGCGCGCACAGTACAGCAGTGTTCTCATCTACCCAGGCAATACTCGCTATGTACACATTCATTTACTGGCAAATTTCATTCTGTGCACACACAACCACTTTGGGCAGAGACAGTGCAGCAGCTCATAGTGCTCACCCAGTGATCCTCTGTTCTTAGCTTGCATTACTACATTATCACACTGTAGCAGTGTGTGCTAGCCTCACACATCTCCCCAGTCCTACATGCTGAGGTTGTGAATGTTCGATATTGGTTTTGCCATCATTTGGACACATGATCAATCCTGCCTCCCCACTCCTCCACCTCCCTTTCCCTCAAATTAGTCATGTGTCGTGTTTCCTACTAAGAGAGATGGTCCATAAAATCTATTATTAATGGAGACATCAAACACACACACACACAGAGATAGGGGACCACTGGCAAGGTCACTAGTCTAAGAGTGTGAATCATCACACTTTCGCAAAGAGCTACATGAGCACAACATGTAAGTGGATTGAATTTGGTATAAATTTGCAGGTGTGTTTTCTGCTGCAGTCTTGACGTGAATCGATGGTAGTACGCTAATGTAAAACCTCTTGAGAAACAATTGGTTTATAAATGTGAAGAATGTTTTGCTCATAGTTGAAAGGTAGAGGTATTTAAACGTGTGTGCGCACACACTCCCACACACACACACACACACAAAGGAAAATGGAGTGCACGTCAGAGGGGAGAAAGGGCAGTAGCCTTGTCTCTCTGGTGCAGAAATCAATCAAAGAAATGCAATAGCCCTGACAGAAGAAGTTTGGTCGGCCCTCTGAGTTTCTCAGGATCCCTCCAGGGCAGAAACTCCACTGAGTTCTTTTAAACATTAGCTGCTTAATTTAAGTGTGGGTCCAGTGAACTGGAAGAGAATTGCTGTTTATCTCCACTGGGTCTCTATGCGGCAAGAAGAAGCATCAGGTCAGCACAACACTGCAGCCAAATGGAGAGACAGAGATGGATGGATGGTCAGAATACCTCGGCAGCAAACAGCTCATAAGACACGTTTTCCCTACGTGCAATTTAAGGTGCTTAGCTAAACAAAATTGAGTGAAGGGAAGGTAGAAAAAACAGGATAATGTGCTGTCCACACATTCTGTCCTGGTTTTTATTTGCTTCATTGTACTTCAGGAGCTGCAAATTGAGAACAATCAGAACACATGGCGTGTTAGAAAGCCAATGTGACTATCCTGGCACCTACCAAACTGTGAAAGTGGAACTGGCAAAGAAACCATATGCTCGGTGCCAGATTCTTCTTGTTACACAAACGGAACTCAACACACACACACACACACACAATTGAGGGGGAAAATGATGGATTTTCTGCTTTTAAATATGAACGCCCACTACTTCCTGCCCTCTAGTTTTGATGTCATACAGACATACGGCTCCATATAGAATGAAATGGAAAAGATAGAATAGGTGACTCTAACAATAGCCAGGACGCCGTTCTGGGAGTCATGATATATTGGCAACACGACAATAGTATAAAGCTCATTTCGATGTTAATGTTCAGATGAGCAGTGTATGAACCAATATGAACCAATAATTCCTATTCATTGTCTGTACAACAGCTCCAGGCTGTTTTTGTTTTCTGGTTTCTTGCAAAGCCCTAGGCCATAAGAATTGGATTTTTTTACTTCTTAAAATGAGTGATTTTTTTCCCCCTTTAGGCTAAATATGTGCAGAAGAATTCATGAGGCGCATTTCTATAGTGTCTTGCCTGGGTCTGTAATTCATTGGCCACATGGTGTCATTGGCTCTACATGATTAACAGACTGAAAACGGCAAAAAGGACGTCCGGGAATTCTTTTGAAGTACACAACGGTTCCCATATCAGTCGTATGTGAAGGATAATGAGGACCCTCCCTGTCGCTGTCACCTGTGATAGACTCATCAGACTCAACATCACAGGGCTAATGGAGAGATCACCCGATGGGATACAATGGAGACATGTTATGGCATGAGGTTGCCATGGCATTTGAGCATTGAAATGGGACGCATGGCGGCGGATTTATTTTTATGGCGTTTCTAATGTATTTTAGAGGACCTCATTTCTCTATCAGCGTGTGTACTTGACTGGAGAGGATGGAGATTAGCCATGGAGTGAATGTGACCTCGCTGTCCATCATTCTTCTCTCCTTCACACCGTCTGCAGCACCCAGCTCCGGTGTTTTGGCGTGAGACCGGGTGTCCAGGATGACCGTGAACTTGGATTAGGGAAGGTCCTTGGAACCAGCAGCATTTCTGTCGGATGACAAACAGCAATCTCTAAGGAAAAGTGTTTATTTGATGCGGTGCCTTGGACTGGATCATTCGGAGAACGCTTCTGAGGAGGAGTCGATTGCTGCTGATGTTTACTTAACCTGATTAAGAAATACACTTATCATTGCAAGGGCATGGAAGCAATTGTGATTTGGAAAATGTGAACCTAGCTCTAATCTAAGTATTTCTGTTTTTTTTGTCCTGTCAACCTTAAATATGATAAATATAAAACAGATAAGAAGAAATGAGATTCATGCTGAAATAGTTTCTCTGGCAAATCTCACATAGCTCATGCTTTAAATAATCAGAATTATCAAATAATAAATAGTGTAATACCCAGGGTAAGGTGATGCCAAACAGGATGTTTTATTAGACCCTTATTGGTCCTCATTTATCAGTGTTTGCATAATGTTTGGGGCGTTGAAAGACTCTTTCAAAGATAAGCATTTGTTTGGTGTGTCGAAACGCATCGGAATCCAGGGCCAAAACTGATTTATAACACAAAGCCTTCTTGCCAAATGTTTTTAAAAATTAGCAACAATCTAACTGGCAGTTTAATCATTTCTGATTGCACGTTATTAGCAATGCTCTCTGTACACATTTTTGTGTCTCTCGTTTGGCAAATGAGGCCCATTGTTGATTTCTTTTTCTCTCCGTGGCACTGGAGTTCAGGACAACACTGTTGGCACTGAGAATGATTGGAAGAAAAAAAAAGAGCAGTGACAGGCATGAGCAAACAGACTCAGCATGATCAAAGCCGCCGGGTGGAAGAGAACACTGTGTACAATGATTGGGGGAGGAGGAGGAGGAGGGGGGGGGGGGGGGGGGGGGGGGGGGGGGGGTACAGTAGTGAAACAAATCACTCCAGCACAAAGTTTCTCTGACACTGCAGTTAATGGAATGGAGTAGAGCTGCTGTTAAAATCTGTCTGTCTTTACGTCCATACTAATGTTAAGCGATGCCTTTGTGACCTGCACTCACTTGTGGTGCAACTTTACAGCGAGCCTGCTCTTGATTTTAATGCTGCACATAACCGCCACCGCCTCATAATTAAACAGCACCCTTTATTTCCTCATCTGAAAACAACTTACCGTATTATTACCTGAGGTGTGACAACAAACAACAACAAAACAGATGTCAGAATGTGAGGTCCGGGCCTCATTGCTCTCCACTGTAATCAAGCTGACGAGGCAACTACCTCCTGTCTGTATCATATTCACAATCTGGCTACTTACATAATTACCACATGACATTTCTCCTCTGCAGCGAGCGGCCTCCCTGCAGCGGGAGAAAGATCTGTGACACCCATACCCGCCGAGCACTGTCATTAAACGTTGAGTGGAGGCAAAGTTCAGGAGACGAGCCTTGTGTTAGGCCTAATGGTTTCAAATTGGGATGAGGAGTTGATGGGGACGGGACGAGTAAAGATGTATAGTGTGGCGGGCGGCGTAATGAAATGGAGGCAGTTAGCAGAGCCACAAGTGTTTGAAATGTGGTGGAGAATGTCAAAGCTGTAAAAAAAAATGCTTATTCATTTCAAATCATATGACATCACTCTTCTACTTCTTGATGCAACAGCTCTAAGCTTTTCGGATGATTACATGAGACTTGTTGGGTTCTTCACTCATATCTACAAGGGTTTGACGGATATGGGTTTTACAAGGCAGATACTCATACCGATGTTGAAGCTTGATTGAAGCTACCCATAGATGATATTTTGTGCTGATATTCAAGATCTATTGATCATTTTTATGCTCAAAAACTTCCAAAAGATAAGTATTAAGTGTTTCCCTGACAATTTTAGGGTGGAAAAGCCTTTGAAACCCTCCATTGAAACCCATAATAATAATAATAATAAAAAGAAGAAGAAGATGGTGAAGAAGAAGAAGAAATATTAGTGCTGAGTGTGCACTCAATTGTATAAGAGAATTAGAATTGTATCCATCATATCAGAGATGGTTATCATTGGCCGATTTAATTAAAAAGCGAATATTGGTCTGATATATCGCCAAACTGATTATTGGTCTGACCCTAATACCAACAATATTGTGTCTGTAACATAAGGATTAACCATTTATGTTACTGTGATGTATTGGTCATGTGTTTTATGTCATGTATTTAGTCTATGGTCTACATTTGACTTTACATTGAATGTCTTGAATGTATGTATGTGTGTGTGTGTGTGTGTGTGTGTATGTGTGTCTGTGCATACGAAATAATAACAAGTCTGTAAATATGCATTAGTCCATGTTCTCAGGACACTTCTGGGTCAGTTCCTCAGCAAGATTAAAATTAAATCGGTTCCCTCCACCTGTAGTTAAAATAATCCTCAGGAACGCTATACTGTGTCCCAATTATATTTCTCCAAATGTTCCCGGGAATAGTTTTGCAGCATAGGCTCCTCTCTGCCCTCCTCCCACTTCAGAGTTTGGGTGACAGGCATCTGAAATACCTGGTTTGTCTGTAGAGCTTTTCACAATGCCCCAGATCCATCATCACGGGGCCATTGAGGCTCATCGTGTGCATCCATTAACTGTATCTATGGTGGAGCCTCACAAAGGGCCAGCTTGAAGAGGGTCACTGGTGCGTGGGCCCCCGCCATCATAAATCTGGTGCAGTCCACAACTAAACCTCCCTTGTGCTCAACTAATGGCGCTCTAATCGCTCGTACCACTTCTTGGGTGGGATTCAGAGGGGTGGGTTAGGGGGGGAATGGGGTGTGCAAAGCATTACTCATTTGTTTCCAAGCTCCGAGACCAATGAGCCTGAACTAATCACTCGGCTTTTTGTCTTTTCCACAAAAGTGTTTCAGAAGAGCGCAAATTGGCCAACCGTTTTAGAGACACTTCCTTTGTCAAGATATTGATATTAATCATTGTCTTTATTCCCACTCCAGCGCAGTGATAATATCCATATGAATAAAATATAGACTGTGCATAAGGGATGGTCAAGGCAGTTCTCCTGCAAGCTTTAGGATGGATCTCATTGTTCCTCGTTATTGAAATGGGTCAGCACCTCCTCACCTCTCTGCTCAGCTGTAGAAAAACATATGGGTTTTGAGAATGTCCAGAGACCTGCAATATTAATGCCCCCATAAAGCTGGGAAGATCTTCTCTGCAGTGATAGCCTGCCATAAATACAGGTTTATATTTTGTTACAGTGCTGACAGCCCAGCCCTATAGTCATTATAGTCAGTAATTGGCTGTTCTATGATTGTAGACAGGATGTTTACAGCATTGCGGCATTGTTTACAGCATCTACAGTATTAAAACCTGTGGAGCCATTTTGAGCCGTGCTGGCGTAATGTGGTTCCTTGCACCCACACACACACCCACACACACACACACACACAGTTACAATGTGTAGTGATTGCCAGTGCGGATCTGATCAGACATGATCAGCAGTTATTTTCAATGATATGTCACAATATCTCTCCCTAAGCTATGCATGGTCAGGAGCATGTGAAAGTAGATTCATAGGCAAAGTTCAAGGCAAAAAAAAAAAGAATTGAATTCAAGTGAATTTCAAAGAAAGGCTTTGAGGTCTATTATGTGAGTCAGTGGACCGAGACCATGTACATATGATGACGACATGGGCTCCAGTCCAGCTTATGGCGTGTGACCTGTGTCATCCTCTCTCTCGCTTTGGAAAAATGTACTATCTGCAATGGCTTTCTTCTTTTTTTCATCATCCTCTCTCTCTCTCTCTCTCTCTCTCTCTCTCTCTCTCTCTCTCTCTCTATCTTTCTCTCTTGAAGAAACCTGCTTTGAGTTAAGTGTGTGAAAAACTGTCTCTTTGTACCAAGGTCACAAATTGTTGACTGTTGTTTAAAATGTGTTTCCCGGAGCTCTTTGGATGCTGAGCAATATCTCCTCCAGCATTGCCATGCAGGTACAGGTGTCGCGCTAATATGCCTGCAGGGCCCTGGGAATGGCCAATTCCCTCGCGTCCTACGACATCATCTAAATTAGGTTATTTTGGGGAATGCTAAACAGGATATGTGCAGTTTCTTTAACACCCGGTATCTCACAGTTTGTCCTCTGTAGATTGGGCAAATAATTTACACACACTCCCCTGCACATTTTTCTCTCTTGCTTTTTTCTTCTTCCCTCCTCCACCTTTGTAGGCAGCTCAGTCAGAACATCTCCCACTGGAGTCTGTGGGTGTCCTCTCACATAAGAGGAGCTCCTATTGGTTTCCCTACTGCCTCCTACCCACACACATCCAAAAGGTTCTCCTCTCTCAGCCAGTCAGTCCCTGCAAACCCTGCCAGCCATCGCAGTGTCTGAAACACAAAGAGATGTGTCCACCTTAATGCTGTCCCTGGGTGCTTCATGCTTGGAGATGCAGAGTTGTGGGACTGACATGAGCAGAGCCAAAAAGAGAAGGATGTCTCTGCACAAGGACCCCCCCCCCCCCCCCCCACCTCCTCTTTCCTCCGTATGGTGGATAAAACCCCAGAGGAAGACTCAAGTCAAGTGCTCAGAAGACAATGGCTTCTTCCTGCCAAACGCTGCAGGACTACTGATGGAATGTAGCCAGTCATATCCGCCCTTAATCCACAGTTTCACATCAATTATACCATTTAGATAATGGACAATATCCATTGCTTGATGTGCAGTGTGATTATCAAGTTCACTGTATTCTCACACTGTAGACAAAGGGGATCATTAGACTCCTCTAGTCATAATGGAGAATTGAAGGCAGTCTGAGGTATGTTTAACCTTTATGAGCGTCTCCTCCCTTCCACACTATCATCAGTATCAGCAGTAAATCATCTGAGTGACCTGTTACTGATAGCCTTTATGCCATGGGAAGTGTGTGGGTGTCTCCATATGGTTAATGCAATGCATTTCCCCAGTAGCAGGTGGTTTTTTTGTAGTCTTTTTACATACCATTATAACAAAGGCATTTTTAATGGTCCTTGAGGTGCTTTGGGCTGTGCAGTTTTCTCCGTGACAGTGTCACAGGTTTAGCAAAATGTTTTCTCCGATTTAATCTATATACAGTAACACTTTATTATCAGTGAAGCATATGGGGTGATATACGCGAGAAGGCCATATCAGACATTCATTTGAGGTAATTTCTGTGTGTGTAAACATGAATGTCGTCCTTGATAAGGGTGTGCTCAATATTGCAGCAATGATGATAGATGGCCAATGATCCACCCCTGTGTTATTCAGCACTCCCCCAGACGTGCTCATCAGCTGCAGGGATTACCATTCTGCTCACATTACGGTTCCCTCTTCTCTGTCTGCCAGGACAAAAAGCCAGAGCACCACAGAACATATCTGTCCTTGCCCACCTTTTGGTGGGATTTGGTAGCAAAGGCCAATATCTATGGCTAATTATGCTAATTACATTGTTAATGATTTCAGACTCACTCATGCATACAATGCACTTTTTTTTTTTTTAAATGGAATGCCCACTTAAAAGAATTTCACTGTGTGCATTCAGTTGATAATGAGATTATCCGTGCTGGTGTACAATGGCCAGTCTTAGAAGTGGTGCAGATTTTGTCAAAATAGATTATATAATGGGTAATACATTTTTTTTTTTTTAAATATCTCTTCATTTACTAAATACACTAAATAAAAAATCTAGATGTTGTTACAGGTTCTGTCTACGTACTGAAAACATGAAGGCATGCAGGAATATTTCCCCATGGATGGCAGCAATTCATCTAAGTCAAACAGCCTGTCAGTCTGTGTCTTTGAATTGTGCTCACACAATGCAACTGAACACACTGCACTCCCACACCCTACAGGTAAGGTACAGTAATACATTTTGATGTTTGAAAAAAAAAATACTCAGAACGTCACTCTCTCTCTCGCTGGATATCCGTGGTTTTTCTACAGAATTTGTTGTGAGTCTCTCCTCCCCTTCCTTCTCATTAGTAAACGATCTGAGTGACCTGCCACTGGTAGCTATGCCTGAAGAGTTATGACAAGTTGGTCTAGGTCTCAAAATGACACCAGCATTGCCATAATAATCCTCAAAAGACTGCGAAACATGGGGGTAAGGAATATGGACTCGTTGCTTAAAAACCCACCGCTGTACAATGAAGCCAAGCAGCCACGTGTCAGAAAGCAGACGGAAAGAATGGGACAGAGATGGAGAATGAGAGCAGCTAAAAGGGAAAGCGGGTGAAGGGCTGAGACAAGCTTCACCTCTCTCTCATTAGAAGGTGTGATTGATCACAGTATCATGCCATTAATGGTGTCGGAGCTCACATCAAGACACCGGGATAACAAGGTCATGCTACCAGCATTTTGTGCTTCCCTGTTCCCTGTTAACCTGTGGGTTAACTGGGTAGGAAGAACCTCCTGCTTTTGACTCGCATTTCGAAATCCGTTGTGGATGAATTCAGCTTTCCTCGCGTTATTATGAATTACACATTTTTGAATTCTATAATGTATAATAATGTTGTGGGAATACACGTGAAATATTATCCCGCATATAAAAGTTTAAGAACTCCCTCTGATGTTTGCAGCCGACTAACTCTCACCTCTGATGTTTAAATTTTTCCTACTCTCCCCTTGTATAATGATTTCATGACCATGCGTATTAATGACATCTCTATGGTTCCTGTTCTAAGACACTAATGGGCAGTAACAGATCTCAAACTGTGGTGTGTTATATTAAATTAATTATTGATCCCGGCCTCGTATGCAATTGATGTCTCAGTCCCTGGATACCTTGTTATTGATGTATTTTCACTGCGCTCGTGAAGCATCGCCGAAACCAAAATGCATGGCGGAGCGGTGGAGCTGCATCCAGACACGGGCCAGCATGTCCAGACATTTTTCAGTTGTAACGATGCATTCTGAGTCGTGCTCCATCTTGAAGTTGGGAAAATCAATGAATCATACGTGTAGAGTTAAATTTGCAATGACGGCCAGCTCAGAAGTGAAGTGACGATAGCTCGGGATAA
Organism: Centroberyx gerrardi; assembly: GCF_048128805.1. NCBI lineage: Eukaryota > Metazoa > Chordata > Actinopteri > Beryciformes > Berycidae > Centroberyx > Centroberyx gerrardi. The sequence continues at coordinate 17,471,750 of NC_136009.1, forward strand.
TGAGCTGAGATTGTGAAGTGGATGATACGCCCTATATATATTGATTGTGGGCATCATTTCTACCATATTTTGCATTTAAATACAATGAATTTGCGCGATTGTTGGAATCATAGTTATCTAACCGCACAAGGAATCGAGGATGTAAAGGAATTTTTGAGCTCATGACTTGTGAATTATCGTGTTGATGAAACTGGATTTGAAGTGTGGCCTTATCCTAGTGGTACACTGGATTTCTAGGGTAGAAAATACAGATTCAGAAAAGGTTCTATTTGTTCATTTAACCTCATGCTGTATGTGCCGTTCGGGGCCTCGAAGCCATGGAGATGATTTATACATTTTGACAGGCATGTATTTTTGCTTGTTTATGTAATGTGAATATTTTATTAGGTTTTTACCATTGGCACCGCTGTCTTCATCTCTCTTTTGATACTGCCTGCTTTTGGGACCCAGTTTTTACGCCCCAATAAGTTTCTTTTACAGGCGAAATAGATTTTGATATGGGAGAGCTGATCTTAAAACAGTGTCTTAAAAGGTCTTCAGGACTTTAAATTTGACCATCTGTGTCAATTTTGCGCAGAAGATGCTGTCTTTGCTCTTCAATGCTCTATGCACCTAAAACAAGACGAAAAGAAAACAATAACTTTAAGTAAATGTTGGTCAAGCCCAAGTGTTTGCAGGAGATTATATTTATTTTATCTTTGGCTCCTATACAGTATATTGTACACATGTAGTGTCCTAAGAGAGCTTTTGAAATAACCAAAATGCTTGCAGCCACAGTTTCATTTGATGGGATCAATTTCTGTTCTTATATAACCCCTATAGTGTAGGAGTTTTTAAGATGGTATTATAGCTGTAATAAAAAAAAGAGAGGTTTTCAGAATGGGATAGTTCCTAAAAAGTCATTTTGTTCTATATGGGCAGACTGCATAGTAACATAAATCAACCACAGTGAAGATTTCATCTGGTGAAATAATAACAGGGTGTATTTTTTATCTCCTCCATCCACAAGAGACATGCAAATGATCCAAGGACTCCCGGTTAGCAATAAGGCCCAATGTGACACTTCTGAAATTCCCCCCTGAGTAAAATATGTGCTTGGACTTTGGACTTCTAAAGGACAAAGCTTGTGAAACTTTCTGACAAAGAGAGAGCAGAGACGTACGCAGTAAGCCACCCTGCTTTTAAAGCCGCTCTCCACTTAGAATGGAGGGTAAAGGGTCAAACCAAGAGAAGAAGGCATTTGTAAAAACGATGGCCTGAAGAGAGATTAGTCAGCTGAGGGTGAAAACTCATTTAACATCGTCCCGTTGCCGTGCAAAATCTGTTTCACACCTTTTTGAGGGTGGCCGGGGCAGCATCATATCAGCATGAAATACCAGTTTGAGCCATTTATTATATCAGGGAAATTTTGTCAATTGAATTTAAGGCCTGAAAGGATAATAGGGAGTGTGGCATCTCTGTGTTTATCAGCACTCTGCCAGTCAAAGCGGACGGGTTTGACACATTCTATTTCAGAGCTGACAAATGATTCAGAGCTGCTAACTCAATACTATGTTAATCAAGTGTAATTAATTTTTAAAAAAAGTGTAAAGTTTGCGCTACAGCTCTTTTTATACACGTCAAAAAAAATTACAGCCTGATTAAAACGCTGTTAAATCAATGTGTGCTGTCTTATCACATCTACCATTGTGTGATTGTGTGAATGGAAACTGATGTTCTTTAGACTGTGGTGGGGAGTTTTGTTCCTGTGTGGCTGCTGGCTTGTCACTGTAGCCTTCAGCTATTCATATGAATGAGGGACGACAATAGAAGCAGTAGACAGGAAAGACGACCCAGTGCCCTGTTTTTCCCCCCCTCCATATAGACAATAATACAACTGTCCCATTGTACAATCAGCAGCACATTGATCTGGTGCTGTCTAGCCTTCAGCACATTTATTAGCCGCTGTGCATGAAGTCCCACACTAGACAACGCAAGACCTTAGTAACATTTTTTTTTTCCTCATTGGGAGAAATTATCCAGCTATTGTGTGGATGTGGCCAAGGGACATAAAGCCTTAATGACATGAGGTTGATGGAACGTCGAGTGTTTACCAGTTTAAAAGGGCATGTAAATCCAAAGGCTCTCCAGGGACGACTTTATTGTTTCCTCTTTTTTCTTATTACTTTGTCGTCTAGATCCATGCAACAAATTATTCATTCATTCGACTATTATTTCGTAGGAAAAGAAGACGTTAAAAAAGTATTTCTGTTCTGTAGGGCGCAGAGATGCCATTTGATGTTTGCTTGATCCGGTTGTTCTTTGTAGTCGTTTTCAGGTTATGATAAGAAAGGAAAGGGCATGAGTGTGTTTGAGAGAAAGAGAGAGAGACAGAGAGAGAGATAGATAGATGGCCTGGGTGTGTGTGTGTGTGTGTGTGAATGAGCGTGCATGCTCTTATGATTACATGTCCTTTGTGAAACACATCAACCGTTCATGCAAGAGAATCTGAGGAGCGCTCGCCGCGCGCTCGCAGGCGGCGGAAAGTGACATTGAACGTTCATATATACAAGCCCAAAATCACACGCTCAGCCCGATATGCATCTTATGAAAGAAATAGCGTTCATCATTTTTCGTCTCAGCGCGCCCCCATTCTGTGACCACAGTGTCACGGGCTGTGTGTGGAATGAGAATAATGGCGGGATGGGGGCCCTGATAAATGAGAGCTGATGAATCGGTATCGCGAACAGAGGCAGAACAATATCTGCTGGAACAGAGGGTAAAGCCGCTCTGGAGATATCTGCCCGGAGTCAGAGAGAACAGAGGGGGCCGCAGATCAAGGCTGGATGCCGGTTTGATCGCTCGAGAAGCGGGTCCCTTCTCACTCTCTGCGGGTCGAAGCAATCCAAACAAATTGATCCAGTATCACAGTCAGAAGGCAATCGTGTCGAAATGAAATTGATTGATTCTGCATAAGTGAATAGGCGTATACGGAGACATACATTACAGGGTGCGTGTGCCCTCTGCGTGCGCTCTTTTCCTCGTCCGGCCTGCTTACTTATTCATTCGAAAAAGGTAGCGCGGCAGCAGAGGCCCGGGATACCATAAGAGATATGCTCTCGCCGCTGCGGGCCAGAAATTTATATCGATAGGCCGGGTAGCATCCATCTTCTCAAAGTCCACCAAAGGTCAGGAGCAGCATAACTTAGCCGCTGGTTTGCATCTGATTCTAGTCTGTATGCTGCGTGTTTGCTGACAGTCCCCCCGTGGTGGCGGGGTGGCTCTGTGGCCACGGATGTGACACTTGCTCAGCCATCCAGACACCGAGCCGGGATGGCTCTCTAGTAAATCTGGGACGGTGAGGGGGTGTTGGTGAAAGCGATGTTTCACAGTCAATAAAAGGGGCCCCGGGGTGCTTGTAAGAGCAGAAATGTACAGCCGTTTTCCCAAAGAGAACATCTTGGGAGCATTTGGGGGATGTAAGTTGAGTTCCTCCTTGTATTTGTCAGTTAATATTTTGCATTAAAAAAAAAACAACTAAAAATAACTAAAACAATCTCCACAGCACATTGTGCAGCATTGTATCAAATTGGAGAAGACATGGAGTCACTGGAATGCAATCTGCACCAGAGCCAGATTTAACTCCAGGATAGACAACAAAGCTCACAACGCTAGCCAACAAATGATCACACATTCATTATTTATTTACCATTTTGTATTCCTGAGGTGTTTTTTTTCGTTTTGTTTTTTTTTTCATTTGCATTTAACATTTTATATGTCAAAGACATCCGCGTAAACTGGCAGATAACGCTGATGTCATTTCCATCCAACTTAATTAGCTTTGCAAATAATTTTCTGCATATTTAAATTCCCTTGCATTACTATTTTTATCCATTGTCGGCTAGCTAAAATGTGCAAATGAGATACTGTTTTGAGCAATTAATTTATCCATCCTTGCTGGACCATATGGCAAAGAAGTGATGAAAATGTGCCACTCACACAATAGCCATTCCAATTACTGTCCAGTCAATCCAAGTCAAAGATTATAATCCTCCAAACATATTGTCATTTTAAAATTCCCTGAAAAGTGAAAGTATATTCCAGGATGTCTCACTCTAATTGAACCTGACAGAAATGTGCTTTTTCTTGCATTGCTAAACAGCCCCTAACACCGCATGTCTCTAAATGTTACACAACTATATGTTTTGGGTGTGGAGAGTGAAGGAGCGGTGTAGCAGCTGCCTTCATGTCCTGGGCTCTCTTAGACTGCCAGTATTCCTTCGGGGATAATCCATGACGTGAAATTGAAGTGCAGTGCTGGAATATCAATTCTTTCTTCTTTTTTTTTCCCCGCTGAGGGTTAAAAAATGAAACGGGACTTCAGTGCTTTGCGGATATGAAGCCATTGGAGCAATCTGAGCATCAGGATGACAATACGGCAGGGCAGGAGTGAGTGACTGTGGACGAATCACAGCCATGGAGGGGGCTGCATTAAGAACACAGCCTATACTGTAGCACAGTGCTGCATACTGTGACATGTTTTGTATATAATTTACTGGTATAAAATGCACCTCTGAAAAATTGTCCTGCTTGCCCGGTCCACAAACATTACCTTTGAAAACATCTAAACCATAAAAAACAAGGTGGACCGAACTCTGGATTTGATAAAGCTGTTTTGAGAGGGTGAGTCACTGTAACCACATCTGTGCCTGCTGGGGCAAGAACAAAGCTAAGAAAGTAGTTAGGCAAAGGTTTGGAGTGGAGAAATTTCCTTTTCCCTTATATTAGGGAAAAGGAACCACAGGAACCACATTGAAAACATCAAAGTTAAAGGAAGTGACCTTTGGTGAATCTGACTCAGCTTCAGTTGAAAAATCCCCCTCCGGGTCAGGCGGTTTGTTGTTTAGCGGTACATCTGACTTGGCAACATCAAATTTTGTGTTTCTTCTGGGAAATGGAGTGCGTGGCTAAGCACATTCTGAGATAAGTGATACGTACCGGACAAGGCCGTCTGAAAACAACTCAGAAGAAGAACTCCTCAGGTCATGTAAGTGGGGGAAGTATGAAAATATACTGATATTTTGGAGCGGTATGGGGAATTGATTAACACAGGCCAGCTAATTACACCAGTTGGAAAAACAAAAGGCAACTATGGTTCAGCGGTGATTTATAATAGCCATTCATTGTGTTTTGTGCGAGGACTACAAAAGCAAACTTGCTCCTGTCTAATTTGGTTGAATTAATAAGCCATGTCCACATCTATTCAGCCGGGTGCGAGCGGTGGCTCCGTCAAGTGGGAGTCCCAGAGCAGCAGAGGGGGGAGGGGGGGGGGAGGGGAGGGGAGCGGAGGAGGGGGAAGGGCAGGTGAAGGCTAAACGGCTGACGTTCTGTGACTTTCAGCATCCGAAAGACGGTTCGCACGTGACCGCTGGAGCAGATCGTTACCGCTGCCACCACTCCACACACACACACACACACACACACACAATCCTCATACGCCTTTTCACCCCTCCACTTGTCCCAGGAGTCCAGATACATGCAGAGTCCCTGGGGCCAGTTTTTGGGGGCATCCTCCATCTCGAGGTCAAGTCCACTCTGGACCGCTGTACTGTACGCTCCAAATCCCTGCTAGCAGCCGGGCGCTGGATGGATTTGGTGTTGCCATGGCCTTTTGACCTTCAGTTAGCTTAGAGACACACAGATAGCGCTGCAGAAACGAGCTCATTGTTTTCTTCTTAGCTTCCAGCCACACAAATTATCATCTATGGATTTGTATGAGCCCTTAGCATGTATTGCTATACAATGTGTGCAAACAACAAACTGATAATAAATAATGGTAGAAATGATTTATTCTTCCCCTCTGGTAAAAAAATGTACAATTAACTGTTTTTTGTTTACAGCTATTGTCCTGCGAGATAGATTGCACAGTTCATAATCTAATTAAGCCTCTGAAACAATGCTGAGTTTGAGGAAAAAAACAAATAAAGAGGCAGTTGTTAGCTCCAAAATTAGCATTTTATTTGGATGGTTGGGGTCAGAGATGTATAATTTGTATTCCAGTACATATGGTTATCCACAAGGCTTAAGTCCAAAACCTTTCCCAGTCTTAAAGCTGATTCAGTAATTAGTGCCTACCATGTCATACCATCCCACCCCCCTTTTTGGTACAAATTCAAACAGTTGTGCTGACAAGATCGCTATTTTTTTCTATTTTTTTTTTGGTCAGATGTTTTTTTATCCATATTTTATACAAAAAACTCTCTTAACTTCTACACATTTAATGTCACCCGGATTTTTATTTTTTTTTCACTTTGTAAATAAATTTTGGAAACAACAGTTCTCATTTTTGTTGTTGTGAAAAGATAAAAACATGCAAAAAACTTTAATTTGTAGTCCAAATTATACATTTACAAGTTTGGAACTTTTTGCACTTCTTCATATACTACATCAAAAGAAAAGATAAAGAAAAAAAAAAAAACATTATGTACACACATCTTTTTACAGTGAAGTAAAAGTTGAAAATATCAGATGATGACTAAGGCAAATGAAGTGTACATGGATTAGACCAAAACAGTTGTTTTTTTGTAAAATACTACATCACTTCAGAAATAAAGAAAAAAAAACTTATTCTGCTACAAAAGTATGATTCATAACTCCCTTTATTTGCAACCAGCTGCATAAGTTTAATTTTTTTAGTGAAAAAGTCTAGAAGTCTAGCGTACTGTACAGTGCTGTTCTTAATTGTTTCTTCCCATCCAAGCTAACAAAGAATCCTTCATCGTTTCTTCATCTTTGTAGTTTATTTAAATAATCCTTTCCAACAAACAGGAGCATTGTGTAACCAAAGAAAAAAAGCATGTAGAAGCATACCATAGTGTAACATACTTTTTTTATGTTTGAAATCACTCCAAAAGTCAGTACCATTAAAGCCTTGAACATAAAACTAATCATTCAGATCCAAAAAAATGTACAAAAAGGCACATTATATCCCAGTGCTTCTGTACTGTGAAATTCAAGTGTAACTGAGCGCATTCAATACCAACGATCCAAACGGTGACAGTCCACCAATGTTCCCTCCCATCTCCTCCAAAACTGGACCACAGCCTATGCCTAAGCCTTCAACAAGCATATGTATGCGTAGACTACAACAATAAGCCTAGGTTGGTTGTTTTTGAAAAAATTTCAGAATCATGTTTATTTTTTGTTTCTTTTCTGTCATAGTTCCATCACTCTGTCGGGGAATATCGGTATATCAGAAGCTGTCCACGTCCATCAACAGGGGAAAAAAAAGAAATCTTTCCTTTTTTTTTTCCTCCTTCTTCATCATTTTTTTTTCTCTCTCTCTCATCCTTCAATATGGGCGGGGGGGGGGGGGTGGGGGGGTGGAGGCTGTGTGTCCTAGTCGTCGCTTCCGCCGTACATGTCTGCCAGTTTTCTGAAGCGAGGGCCCCAATCGTTGAGGTAATCGTAGTCCTGGTCACCCCCGCTGCTAGAGGAGTTGAGGGAGCTTAGGGAGCCAGCTGTGGAGCCGCTGCCCTCGTAGTCGAACACCAGCAGGGAGTCGTAGGGAGGAGCGGTGGGGTCGTTGTCTGCCGCCTTAAGTCCCTGCGCACAAGGAAATAAAAACACAGTTAGATGAGGAGATTAATCCCACGTCCGCACACGGGAAAGTGACTCATATCAACAACACGTCGCCGCCCCCACCGCTTCCACCCAAACAGGCTAATCTATTCTGAACCCAGTCAGCGGCTCTCCCTCTGTACATGTTCAGGAAATCAGGTCCTTGTCCGGATTAATCAGGCTCTAATGTTCATGCGAGTTTTCCACTGTGTTTTGGTGGGGATTCTCCTGATGTTTCTGGGATGGAGGATTATCCCGTACTTGATCAAAAGCCAAGATTGAGCATGACCAGCAGCCTCAGATCACTGGAATCCTCTCCCCAGATGAGGCAGCCCCTTCCCCCCTCTGACCCCGGTGTCTGGCCTCCCATCCTCTCTGCTCAAAGTCTTGCACAGGCAGCAAAACTCTGCCACTGACACATCTACTGTCTGGATGGCAACAGGATCTTTAATATTTCATATTTGTGCAAAACTAGGAGTAAGCACTGACCGCGACTGTGGAAGGGATGAGAGGAGCATGTGTGTGTGGGCGCGCATGCGTGTGTGTATGTGTTATCTTGCGGCTCTGGGAGGTGGGCGTGTTTCCATTTTGAAGATTGTGCTTAACATTCCCAGAAGCCCTCATAGCGTCATGAGAGGTCCTTATGGATTGCTATTGATTTCCAGCCTCATTCCTTAACAGGACTCGGGAGACTTGATGGATTGCTAATCTAGCGGTGGAGATGTGCTTTGGCCATGAACCGCTTTGGATCTGGTTCCTCTCTCTTATCACCACAACTGAGGACACCTAACAAATAATAACTGAATTAAAGAAGCAGAGCAACAACACACGGAGAAACGAAACCTCCGCTCATTGGGAACTTGTCAAAGATTTATAGGTTCCTCTGCCCTGCCGTTATAGCACTGCAATGCTCTCAAATGAAAAGATGGATTGAAATAAAGTGCCTGGGCACTTAGTGATTATTTTCCACTTGTTAGCCTTCGTTAAATGTTTGCTCTGGGCTGTGGTGCTGATAATTTGGTGCGAAATATGACAGATGGATCGTTCATTACAATTACAACCATCACTGCTCTGCTGGTTATAGCCCCCTCCGTCTAGAACCAACACCCCACCGGCGTTTTCATAAGGTTAGTCAATCACACAGCTCACCCCCTTGATTCCATTAAAACTGAGTCATCCACTGTGCTGGAGACAATCGCCTCTCTTAGTCAAATAGTGAACTGTCCTCAATTCATGTTTCTGGCATCACTCACATGGATAACAATAGAGATCTGTGATCAAACTGACTAGCGTCCCCATTCAGAGACGTCCTTGCCAAGGCGTCGAAGTCCATTTGAAACAAGGCGCTACATAAAACAATGAATGCAATCACTTCATCTTTGTCTGCCTCTGTGGCAATGTGTGACCTCCCCGTCTACCTGTGACCAAGGAAGGCTGTGTCAGGTTGGTGCTAATGTACTAAATGTTACCCCCCTCTGTGGGAACAGACTACGAGTTGAATAATAGACTTTTGTTTGCCCCTCTGAGAGGTTAAAGTCCGTATGCCAAACCTATGCTTCATTTTTTCCGTCCCTCTTATTTAATTAAGAGCCAAAGGCAGGAGGGGCATGGGGTTGTGTGCACAGTCTAGGCTGAAGATCAGAGCCCTCCCTCCCTCCCTCCCTCCCTCCCAGCCAGCTCCTCTGGCAGCTAGCCCTTATTGGTCAGGTCAGATTCCAGCTCCATGTAAGCGGCGGATCTACCATGACTGAGCTTTAGCGACATTCAAATCTGGGACTAAAAACAGACCGACATTGCCTGGCTGCAATGTGAATTTCTGGGTCAGGATGCTCAGACTTGAAACGTCCTGAGGGTCTCGCAAGGAGGGGGGGGGAAGAAAAAAAAACATGTAAAAACCAGTCTGATGAAGAATGGTGCGTGTTTTTGCACTGCATTCTTTATAGAACAGTAAAAAACATTCAATCTCACTCAATATCAGCTGTTATGACAAGTGTATTAGGTGTGTTGAAGATGGTCGGTGAGAGAAAATGAGTGGGGGCTGGGAGATATATGGTGGGGGAGAAGCAGAGCTGAAAGGGCAAGTTCTAATCTAAAAACATGGGAGCGATCCAAAAACTGTGAGAGGACTCCATTTGTAATGCTGTGAAACTCGTGTCTGTTGGAGCTGGTGAAAAATACATGACCGTTCTTTTCATTTTACATTCTCCCTTCATGCTGGAGTCAATGATGGCCTCAGGCAAACGAGGGCGCGTTGAACAGCGCATTTCTACGGAAAGCCAATGTATTGCTCCTCTCATCCCCTATTTCTATGCCGACACATCTATAACTCTGCTCTTCTTTTGGTGGAAAGTGAGGAGAAAAACAATTATATCTTAGTGAGTTAGTATCATGTACTTTTTCTGACTTGGTACATGTCTGAACCGATATGTGCGAGATGAGAAATGTTCTCCTGCTGCTGAGAAATGATGAAAACAAGTTGGATAATAATTGATTCAATTTAAACTCCCTTTCTCTGCTTACAGGAGAGCGCACAGCCACGAGATATTAAACTTGCTTCATATGAATCAAATTGTTTATTTAGATACGACTTTGTCATAAGAAAAGTCATTCAAAGTTGAAAATGAACGGCACTGATCCTTTCATTTCAGCTCGTTTCCTTTTGATTTGCATTCACCATACAGGAAAACAATTGGGAGTTCTTTCGATAACTCTGTCTCATACACAGGTGTGTGTTTGTGTCGGTGCCGGCTGGTATTTTTACCTCGTTGATGAAGTCTCCGATGTCTCCAGGGTGGGGTGCTGCTGACCTCATGGGGTACTGTGGCTCGGGGTGGAGGGGTCTCTCGTCCATACGGCGGATACCGACGGGCTTGATGGCATCGGGCTCTATCGTGTCCGGCTGCTGGAGCTGGCTCAGGTCGTAATCCTGGGGGGGGGGGGGGGGGGGGCGGAGAGACAGATGGGAGTTAGCAGGGAACAAGACCAAGACCCCAAACTAGCTTGATGGAAGGGCTTGGCATGAACACAACCCCGAACCGCACCCAGACACACACTTTCTTCAATATCAGATGATGGTATACAAGGAAGAGAAAAGTTTACTTGTGTAGGGTAAAGGTTTCGAAGTTAGAAAGCAGTGTTTAATCTGAGCGGAGAGTACAGGAGGATGAGGGAAAACTTTAATCTGCTTGTTTGTGAAGCACAAGCTCAGGGACAATTTGATGCATTTAAAAGAGCCAACATTGAGGGGGTCCACGCTAAGGACCAAATCATAAGTCGCAGGGTGTTTGTACTTGCGAGGTGTGCTGCAGGAAGGGAGTGCAGGCGACTGTTTTGCTCTAATCAGTGCCCAGACACGGGATGGTGGATATGCATAAGCCATTGCTAATCCTATTAACATTACCAAGGCAACCTGAATGGCTCGCAGTTTGTGCAAAGTCATGGGCAGGGAAATAGGAGGAGAAAGAGAGAGAGAGAAAGAGAGAGAGAGAGACAGAGACATAGAAAGAGAGAGAGATGAGCTGTGGTGAAGTGCAGAGTTAAGCTGAATGGACTGGATGGCATCATGGTGACAGAGCAGATATGATAGAGAAAATGCCATCTGAGAATCAGGGTGTGTGCCTAATAAGCGTGTATGATGGATTGTCCCTCTTTAGAAGATTTTCGGTAATCCATCCATCTCTAATATCCCCCTTCAAAATTGTCTTTGCTCAGTTGCACATGTACCTACACACACAGATGCGCGCGCACACACACTCACCAGAACAAAAAAAAAAAAAAAAAAAAAAAAAGCCGCAGACACTGATATAAAAATAAACATGAGAATAAATATAAACCCTGTGATGATGCACAAACAACCCCGACACACAAACACAACCGAGCGCGCAGGCACTTGACAAACACCTACTCAATTTCACACTAATAAGTATCATCTCAAATCCAAAACAAACACATTGATTATTCATGTGTAATTTGATTTCATGGGGAATAAAAGCAACCCTCAAGCTGGCTGGAGAAGAACAATGGTCATCACACATCACGCAGGAAGCTGTCTGTCATCTCTGGTCCATTTCAGGCAGACCGCTGTGTGACCTTCCATAGGGTCTCACTAGAGGCCAGGAGTTAGTGACAGCAGTTGCAACATAGCCTTATAATGGCTGAACTAGGCAGAAACGTCCAATGACATACCAGCCCCTTCAGGGAATCGACTCTTCACACATGCACTGGCCTAGTGACATCGCTGCCCGTGGCACGCATGACCCACATTCAAACACTGGAGACCGGACGCTCCACAGCCTCATGCACGTCACCCTTTGAGAGACGCGGCTGAGGAACTAAACAACAGAACTGAGTGAATTCATCATGCCAGGGGAGAGTTTGAAGCCCGAAACTTCACTTGAAATATAAGGTGAAAAATTCAGTTTGAAGTGTCGCCCTGCAGTTCCTCCAACAAGTGAAACTTCTCTATATTTCTAGTGACAAATAAAAGAGACTTGTATAGTTTCTGTATAAAGAGGTTTGATTTTTACAACAAAACTGTGAGTCATTTATTATAAAAAAACAAAAAACTTTTTTTCAAAGCATGCCTCCAAAACCACATCATCTGGGGTTAATGTGCATCACTTTACTGTGAAGTCATTTGAAGAGGGACTCATCTCCGTGCTGAGTATTTTTTCTACCCACAAACGTCTGCACAACAGCTTTAGCAATTTGACATTATTTCTGCATTACTTTTTCTATGTCTGGCGAGCCCGGCCTGATCAGCTGTCTGCTCTTGACAAAACGAGTGCCTCACAAACCAATACAAACCAGGGCAATGGCAGCAGCAACTAAAATCATACACTCGGAGAGCGACCAATGGTCTGACACTTCAATTTCCTCCCCAGCGGGAGATAGGGAGAACAGAGGTGGGCATTATAAAGACCACATCGCTGGGAAAGTCAGGTCCATTTTTTACCCAACACTGACTCCCCGATTCCACAGACAAGACCATTTTCTCCTGGCGCCCTGCCCTCCTCTGCACCACTCAAAATGGAAGCTCGTTTTCCCTCAATAAATCTGCGCGCCCGCTCCTTTGCCTGTGAGGGGTGTTATATCATGCAACAGTTTCCTTTTCAACAAGGTCTGTTTCACAACAGTTTCAAAATCACCAACTGTGTTTTGTGCGAGTTTTATGTGTTTTGTGTGTTTGTGTGTGTGTACACAAGTGCCTGCTCTCCCTCCTGCCTAATCACTGGCAGATGTGTAATGGCTTTCCAGTCATATTGTTACCTTAGACAGAGCTTCATTATTACGCCACAGCAGATGTCTGTCTCTAAATGACATCAGCTTTCCAATTACAAGTCTCTGAGGCTAATTTAGCACTGAGCTGGGTCGGACTGGGGTCTCCCACTCATTCCTGCCATACCTGAGCCACTGGACCACTTCAGCCAGCAACAAGAAAATAGCCCATTTGTTATATTGCTGCCCATTTTATGAAATGATTCCGTTCTGCTAACAAGGGGTCATTAGGACAATTGAATTTGTGTGTATGTGTGTGTGTCTGTGTATATGTGTGTGCTCCTGATCAGCAGTCTGAATAGGGTGGTATGGAGATGTACCATTATAGATGCCCTGTGGCCTAGCTTGTTCTAGCATTTCTATTGTGTGGAGTATTAAGTGTGTGTGTGTGTATGTGTGTAGGACCCAGTTCCACTGAGGAACCAGGTCCAATATTTCCAGAATCGGCTGGATCGAAACACGTTTAACCTTATCGATTCCCATCTTCAATTCCCAGCTACTTTCCAGCTTGTTTTTGAAAAAAAGAGAAAATGTGCAATTTTTAATTCGCTATGAAATTGTCTCACTCCCCATTATTCCACGGTCTGCTGTGTGTGTGAACTGAGACGTAGGGAGGCTAAGAAAGCAGAGTGTGTTTGTTTCAGTTCTTCACAACACAGGAGCCGTTGTCGTAGCTCAAACGTACAGCAGCATAGCGAGCATGGCAAACATTAGAAACAACAGATGGAAAAAAGAGTCTAGTTTGTCCTCTTTGTCTAGTTTTTCCTCTAAGGAAACTGCTCATGTGCTGCACAGAAGAGAACTAAACACACACTTTCCTACCCAACTGAGAACACACACTCTCCTCATGTCACAACCTCACACACAGTGTACAGTTGTGTGATGTGTAGACAGTTTTGGCGGTTGGAGTCAGTTTGGAAGTAAGGGTATTATTATAAGTAACAGAATTATAAAACTGTATGTATGAGCAGTTCATATTTTTTTATTCCTTCCAAGTTGGGATTGGAAGCAGTATTTTAATTAATTCAGTTTCAGATTTGGTATTTTTGCGGTGCTACAATGGTAATGGTAATATATAAGAAAGCAACCAATAAGGGAATCTTAAATGAAATCATTTAGAGAGTCATTAAGAAAGAGTCATTAAGATTTTATCAATGTTGATTCCTTATCGTTCCCCAGCCGTGTGTGTGTGTCACACCACTCTACCTGATCTTCCTCTCCTCCACCTTCCTCATCATACTTGAGGATGTTGTCTCTCACGTCGTCCTCAGGATCAATGAGAAGCTGCTTGGCCTGACGCTCCTTATCGCGACGCTTCATCCACACCACAAACAGCAGCACGAGAACTGATGAGAGAGAGCGAGAAAGAGGGAGAGAGAAAGAGGATCTCAAATTACAAGGCATAATAACTTACATATTTTCATACAAATGTAATCCGATCCCGTGTTTTAGAGCTTGGACGGGGGCCTGATCAGGGCTATCTTTTTGGTAATCCTGCAGTAATCTAGTGGTATCTCGGATGATGTTTAGCTGTCTTTATAATCCCTGTGTGTGTGTTAGTGTGGCATGCTGTCTGGAGGGGGCAGTGAGACACTCACTCAGGAGGATGATGATGCAGAGGAGGATGGCGATGATGGCACCCGTGCCCAGACCGGCGGCCATGATGTGTTGCTGGTCGGTGCAGTCTCCGTTGATGTCGCACTGGCACACTTTGACCCGCAGGTAGGAGGTGTTGGACATGGGCAGGTTGCCTGAGTCTGTGATGATGATGGGGATCTCATAGATGCCGCTTTCAAGAAAGCCGATCTTCAGGCTCAACTGGGCATAGTCACCTGAGAGACAGAGGTGGGGAGGGGAGAGAGAGAGAGATGAGCGAGGAAAAAGCAACATTTAACTGTTCAGTGATGCATGTTGCCTCCTTGTCAGAGCAAATAAGTATGAAGTGGCGAGTCCGGAGGGAAAGAGGCACTTTAGTGTTACTATTGTGCTTAAAAATACAATAATGCCATGTTTCTTCAGCAGAGAAGCCTGAGAAAACATTTTCCATAGAGGGGATTATATCAAAACTCCAAATGCAGTCATTTGTATGGACTATGTTCACAGTAAGATTATGACCTTATTACCACAAATATGCAGCGTGAATTCCTACCTGGAAGTTGCGTCAGCATATCTAATCCAAAATACGGTCAGGATTTAGATTTGCAGCTTATAAATCTACTGAATACCTTTTGATAATGCTGCTTAGGCTAAATTCCCAGCTGCTATAATCCATATGCCTATTATCCTGTTAAGATATATTCACTGCGTTTCAACTCTAATCGCTAACACACAATAAATGAGTCCTTCCACCCATATTTGTGTTTCCAATTAGCATAAACAATTAATGACTGTTTGGTAAGGCTAATATTATATGGAGAACATTGTCTAGTGGGTCCCAGCTGTACTTGACCCTATGCAGTGTGCTATTCACACTAATTTCCTGACTGCTGTTGACGATATGTCAAGATCACAACAAAGTACTTTAGTACTTTTCGAACCAATATACTGTTGAATGATATCCGTAACATTACTGATTTTCCAGCTTTCCTGTTAATCAATGATTCAACAATCTAATCAATGAATGCCACCAATTGGTTAAAAGGTTTATTCACAATTTTTTGCTTTTCCAATAGCAAATACAAAGAAATATAGGCCAGTGCTGCCCAAAGGATGAAAATCATATTTAGCAACAAACATCTCCCCAGATGGTGGATCCCTGGGACAAAATTTGATCAAATGCATATGTAGCCTAATGTGAATCTATTCTGGGGTCCTTGATGTGAAAAAATCTGGGGACTTCTTATATTATATAGGAAATCGCTGTTCAAAAAGAGGAAGCTAACCCATGCTACCTGTTGCAGTGTGCTTAGCTTACCACTGAGTCTTGTGATGGTCCAGTTTCTCCTAACGTCTGAGGGCTTATGGGCCAGCTCAAAGGCGAATGGCCCAGCGTTGGGGTTCAGGTCTCCGTCCAGTGCAGTGATGTTGATGGCATTCGGTTCTGGCTTCTCGCATACCTCCGTCTCCTGGGGGAACACGCGTGGAGCGTTGTCGTTGATATCCAGCAGGAAGATCTGGAGAGTTCCAGTGCCACTTGCTGGAGGCACACCTAGATGGGACAAAATAAAAATGAGCGCACACCCACACACACACATACAGCACAGCATAAATATTTATGAGAATATTGATTTTTAAAAATCTACATATGGATAGGGTTTTATACTATTGAAATGCCCACTCTCATTCATTACATACAACCATTATGCAGTCAACAGAAAAGCAAAGCATAAAGTTTATTCTCTTGGTCTCATGCTAAAATAGGGCACTCTGCGCAGCTATTTGCTCTAGTGGGAGAAACCCCATCCAAACTGCATACTGATCTGAGAATCTAATCTCAAATGAGGAGGGAGACAGAAAGAGAGAGATATCAGAACATTTGGGTAGTGTGTGTGTGTGAGTGTGTGTCTGAAGAACGTCTTCCTGACGAAGGACACGGGATGGGAATACTAAAGCAGACAAACA
This sequence comes from Centroberyx gerrardi, assembly GCF_048128805.1. NCBI lineage: Eukaryota > Metazoa > Chordata > Actinopteri > Beryciformes > Berycidae > Centroberyx > Centroberyx gerrardi. The sequence continues at coordinate 17,488,187 of NC_136009.1, forward strand.
GAGCCCACTGTCGCTCCTCTCAGGCTCCTCTATGTATTCACCGAGCTAAGAGGCTTTTTTACCATTCAGGCCACGCTCAAAGGAGCTAGTCATCCAATCCTGACCCATTAATGCTGAGAAACCTCTTTATTGGTAGAGTTTTTAAGCCTATTGGCCTGAGATATGGTCCGTAGAACAGGGTAAACCTGAACAGAGGTAAATCCTGCCAGTGCAGGGAAGAGGTGAATATATCCACATGCTGGCTGGTTCTGGGATTGCTAGCACATTAACCTTCAACTAAGGTGGTCACTGTACCAGACGTGCCAAGTGCCTGGTACAAGGTTGACCTTCAAGCATGGAGGCTGCTTTTGTGTCAGTAAGGGAAAGCAGTTTTTTACAGATTCTGTGCATTTGTGCACTACTGCCTTGTACAAAACATCACAAAAGTAGTCTGGAGCTGAGTGGAAGATTGACCTTCGAAAGGCAGGATACATTGGTACCTTCTAGGCTACCTTTCAAAAAGGCAGCATTATCTGTTCCAATGCTCCAGTAATATGCCTGGGTTAGGTGCTAGTGAGTGCTAGTGTGAGAGCCTGGATAAAAACACCTAAAACATGCAGCCAGTGCATCACAGGAACTCAAACAAGGTATTTTTGGCAGCTTCAATCCCACTTGAACGGTTACGTACCGCTGTCTGTAGCCAGGAATGTTGCATTGTACAAACTGTTCTTCACATAGGACGACTCTCGGTCCAGAATGGCAATTGTTGTGATACGACCGGTGTTAGGGTCAATCCTCAGCCAGTTGGCTGGATCCGACAGTTTGGAGTATCTGAGAGAAGACAAAAAAAAGAGAGAGGTTTAAACAATAATTCATAATCCTTACCATTCATTTAGACCTCAAACAACATTCAACTTTATGCTGAATTTTCTGTAAGGGATTATCTGTGAGTAGTGAGCACCACCTGAGGAAGTTTATGAGGCTGAAATTTGTTAAACGTTCTGCGCCTGTGAATTGGACTCTTGTTGTTCCCTTTGAAGATGCATAATTTTTCCACTAGGCTGTACTTTGTGACTTGACTTTATGTACTCGCCCTCCTGCTGTTCTTTTCATTATGTACCTGATGCTTTGCTGCATGAAGCGATCGGGGTCCTGGGCAGTGAAGGTGGTCAGCGTGGACTCGGGCATCATTCCCTCCTCCAGCTTAATGAGTTTGGGGTTGGGCTCGAAGTAGGGGCTCTCATTGACATCTATCACCCTGATGGAGACAGTGGCGGTGGACTGGCGAGGGGAGTGGATGCCTCTGGCCAGGGGAACCTCGTTCTTCGCTTCCACCGTCAGTACATACGTCCTGCTGATTTCGTAGTCAATAGGCTAGAAAACAAAAACAGACAATATATATTGACACATCAAAATGCACAATAAAAAAGCAAAGTTAATTAAACAGAAGAAAATGAACACAAGCCAACAGTCAACTCGTTGTTGACAGATAACAGTAAGTAATCATCATCGGAAAATGAAGCTTTGCAATAATTTCGTAATTTCAGTGGCATGAATTGATTGATTGATTGGTTTTTTTCTGTTTTATCAGTATTGTCCTCTTAGAGTTGGGCTGTGGGACAGAGTCTGTTCAGCCCACTGAGGGGGGCTTAACACAACATTACATCTAACAACATTCAAGTCAAATGTACTTTAAAGCATTTCTGAAATATCTATCTAACCACAAAATAAATTACTTGACTCCATTACCGAGATTACTAAGCTGTTAAACTGAGAGGGCAAAGATGAAGGAGTCATCTGCTAATTCATCATAGGCTAAGCAGAAGACTTTTTTAGTTTGGCTGCAAAATACACTCCCGCCATATGGTGTAATTGCCAGATCTTAATGGATAGCCACATCATTTAAGTTTTTTTCAAAATGCAGCCGGCATCACATGAGACAAGCGCATGGATGTGGGCCGATCTGTGCCCCTCTGCCACTCAATCCATACTTTATGGAAAACAGAAATTATTGACCTGCAGCACAGCTTAGTATAGCATACATACTGTGCAGTGTAGCGGACTAACAAGTGCTATAAACTATTCATCTTAAGGGTTTGGACTTCTGTGTATGTACTATGTATTCAAGGTAAGCATCTCCCAGGGGATACAGGGGTGGAGTTTGGAGGGGCAGCCTTACCTTGACGACGGTTACCAGGCCCTCGTTAGTGGTGGGATCAGTGGGCACAGAGAACCTGCCGGTGGGGTCGCCCCCGGTGATTTTGTAGACGGCATTCCAGGCTGGCGTGTTGGGCTGGTCCTTGTCAGTCACCGTCAGGTTGGCCACAATGACATTCACACGGTTCTCAGGCACCTCACCGAAGAACTGCATGAATAAACCATGAACGTACAGAACAGCGAGCTGTTAGTGATACTGCTGCGGCAGCAGAAAATACACCGAGCTCTGCTTCAGAGCCCAGCAGGACCGATCCCAAGTAAATAGACATCTACGGCAACTTATCATGTCGTCATGGTCATCTCACTCCCTTTCCTCCCCTGATAGCACAACAACAGCATTAGACATTTCAGTGATTCACAAGCACTCTAAGTGCCTCCTTCACTCTGGTCGACTCGCCATCTCAGTAGTTGCATGTGTCAACATTTGGATGGGGGAATATAACAGTTTACGCATGGCTGGCTACTTGTATGTCTGTATGACTTCAGAAATGCTGGGCAAGCAGAACTGAGGAAGTGAGCAGAAGTGACGGTTGAGTGCATATAGCCACGCTGGGGTGAAAATGGGGTCTTTCTGGTGCTTTAGCTAAGATTACCGTGTTGAGGTCACAGATATGAGTTTGTTTCTTACCGTCTCAGCAGTGAACTCTGGTGGATTGTCGTTAATGTCAGTGACTCTGATGACAGCAGTGGCTGTGTTGGAGAGGCCGTACATGGGGTTGCCCTCCATGTCAGTGGCCTGGATGATCAGCGTGTACTGAGGCACTTTCTGGAGGGGAAGGGAAGAGAAACAGTAGCAGAATTAAAACACTTTTCATATACCTTACAACAATAACAATGGCACAGCCATGTTTGGAGAATATGGATGTGTATATATATATATATATATATATATATATATATATATATATATATATATATATATATATATATATGTACACATATACAGTATAATGCTGTTGACCTAATATGATTCAAATCAGATCTGGCTAGCTTCCTAATTGCGATGACTAATGGTGGCTCTCTAAGTAATATGTTCCCATTTATTCCCTATGGGGGGAGGATGTGAGTTTCTGAATGCATGTGTGAAACTCACACCTCTACTATGTACACCATCATGAAGCTAACAAATGACTCCTTTCACATTAAAAGCCACTCAGGTGACGGACCAGTTGCTAGGTAATGAGAATCGGGCAAATTACTTTCATGGTGGCAACTGGCGGACATAAAACAGCGGCCCCAGGGCGGAAGTGATTGAGCAGCCACCTAGCCAGATTGCCCTCACTAGAATTGCACCAACTGGCTCCAGCTTTATATATTTATTTAGTTCTTTTCTTTTTTTTTAATTTCTCAGACAGCCATGCCATCCAATTAAATGAAAGAGTGCTACCATTTATAGCACAGGAAAGAGAGAAAAAGAACACAGAAGTAAAGCTTCTAAACATACCATAAACATTTAGCTGCTCAATGATGCATGGTACCTCCACATAAGAGTAAATAAGTGTGAAGCGGCTGAGTCCTTTTCTACTTCTCATTTAGCGTTGGTAATCAGCAACATTCAGTGTGGCTCATTAGTTCTTATTAGGTCTGGATATTAGCAAAAAGCTCTATTTTGTCTTCATATTTTAAAAAAATGCACGGCTCATTTATGTAAACATAGAGATATGTTGATACACATGTAGAACTGCAACAAGCGGCAAAGGAAAGAAGAAAATGAATTCATGTAATGGATGGCTGTGCTAATGAGAGTGTAACTTAAATGCCAGTGCAATATGATTTTTATATGGCTGCATTCAAAAACAGTATTTGAGAGAGAGGAGAGGAGAGGGAAGGGTGTTTAGGACTATGTCTCTCTATGATAAAATCATAGACAGACATTCACAGAAAGGCAAACTGAAAGAAAGTCAGGCAGAAAGACAGCCACAAAGAAAGATAGAAAGCAAGAAAGAAAAAGTGAGACACACCTCTCTGTCCAGGCCTGCTGCCACTGTAATGATGCCTCCTGTCTTATTGTTGATGGTGAACATATTGGAGGTCGGACTCTCGGGATTCTGAGACAGGATCTTGTAACGCAGCATCCCATTAGCTGTTTTCGGGTCGTCTTTGTCAACAGACGTTACCGTCATAACAAACGTCCCTAGGGGATAGACAGAGACAAGATAGAGACAAGATGCAAATACTCCATTTAACCATTTTTAGCAACACAGACACAGTTTGTTGTCTCTCTCTCTCTATCAGTTATCTAATGCTACTGCACTTCTCATCTGCAATCAGAACATATTCAAAGTAGAGTGAATTGTGCTGTATTGAACTCCACCAGATTTAAAGCTTTGTAATATATACAGTACAACCAAGGTACTTTGTTGTGATGTTAAAATGGCATAGATCGCTTCGATACTTAACAGTAGCCAAGTTAACAAAGTGGCCACCCCAGGAATGCCATCAATGCTGTTTGATCTGCTAAAAGCGTGGCAGCAGGCTACACCTGATCCGCTGCTCCTACTGGGCCTGGCCTCGTCTGGGATCTTACCTGGCTTGGAGCCCTCAGGGACGGTCCCGTTCCAGATCTGATGGATGAACTCTGGCCTGTTGTCATTCATGTCGATGACATTGATCACAATGTCAATAGGGTTCTCTACCTGGTTGCCGTTCAGGTCCACTGCATGAGCTCTCAGCTGGGGAAAAAAACCCATATATAAACAAATTTGGACTGTAGTCCTGTTCAAGCAAACCAGGCATTTGCAAACAGACAAGGGCAATTATTATCTCAAGTGTGCAGAGAGAAAGAAAAGAATACAATAAAAAAAACATACTCGGACGAATTGCCCACTAAATTGCTGTGACAATCAACTCCATTAACCAGCACTAAAAGTCCTTAACTGTATGTAGCAGACCAAAGAGTTAAGAGCATCTTCTTTACTGAGACTGAGACAGGAGGCAGGGCTGGAGCTCTGCTTTTGTAAAGCGCAAATATTTCCCACAGCAACTCCCAGTAAAAGATAAATAATGGTTTGATAGACATTCGCTGTGGACTTTCTAATTGTTTCTAGTCTATTACAAACATCTGTTGAAATCAATCATTTAGTTTCCGCCTGTATCGCCTTGGTTAATGTCTACTAAGTTTCCTGATTGTGTTAAAGCACATGAATGAATAGCACTCTATGCTAAATACTATATAGTTTAAGGACCAATGCAATTTGTTGGAAAAATAGCTAGTGAATAAAGCAGCCCTAGGAGTTGGAGGTTATCTTAATGTATTTAACACACACACTCAATTCACTCAAAAGCCTCAAATCGAATCCTTTAAATTCTCAGACGGATAAGTCAGATTTCCTGGGAGACCACCATCACGCCCCGGTCTTTATTGAGTCTGAGGGGGTTGTTTGGGCCGCACATGATCCTTGAGCACATGCCAATTGGCAGGAATGTACAGCACAGCCAGAGAGAACACATTTTTCTTGATAAAGCAGGCTGGAAAAACCATTTGCAAAATATAGGCAAATCACTGAAGGGAGTTCTCCTCCATTCTTCTTTTCAAACCAGCGTGTGTCTTTACTGTTGTGTCAGACTTACATGGAAGTTGGAGATGTGCTCTCGATCCAGGGGCTTGTTGACAGACAGCTCTCCAGAGATTGGGTTGATGATGAAGATGCCAGTGGGGGGCTGGTCAGCGCCAGGGCCTGTCACACTGTATCTTAGGGACCGGTTTTTGTCATGGTCCGATCGGATCTGTGCCAGGATTAAGTGTGTGTTAATTACAGATCCAAAACAGTGCTAAAACTAATGCAATGTAACAATACTGTTGAGTAAAGGACTGCACATGAAGTGTGTGTGTGTGTGTGTGTGTGTGTGCGTGCGTGTGTGTGTGTGTGTGCAGTATTTAAGCAGTTCTGTCTTGGCTAGGCAGTCTATCCTCTTCACATTGTAAGCCAAGACCCTCTGTGCCTACACCCTGGATCCGTGCTGAGCAAACAGACTATTTCTTCATCCTGGTATCATCCAATAAAGCCCAGAAACATCCCCCATAATATGGCTGGATTAAATATAATACATACAAATGGTATATACAGGACTTAGCACTCAGTCAGGAAGTCAGCTTATGCTGAAAAAGGATCTACTTCTTAACTGACATGAGAAGGATTGCTTGTCCTCTGTCAGCCACCCACACCCTGCCTTGACCAGGGAATGGTAGCAAAATGAATGGGGCAGAGTGTGTCCTTGAGCCATGATAAAAGGAATATAATATCTCAACAGGCAACCTGGGAAACATCGCACTGGTGAACACTTTAGATTTCTCTCTGCTTCTAAATAATGCCAGGCTGCATTGGTACTGACTGCCCCAGAAAGAAAAGATAAACAATAATACAGCAGGAAAAAAGAATCCTGACCTTTAGCAAAGTGTGGTAAATATGGAGCATTTTGTTGAAGGCACAAGTCTGATGTCTGTGGTCCAGCGTGTGGGAGCTGGGAGCTGGGGGCAATGGGGAGCTACAAGGTTGTCATATCAAGCCAAAAAGCATTTTCTTTGAAGTCGTGAGCAGTGTGTGTGTGTGTGTGTGAGCGCGCTCTGCGTCTTACCCGGACAAGCTCCAGTGGGAATGGGCCTCGTGAGTTCTCCGGGACATTGATTGGGGGGATGACCCAGTCTCTCTTCATGCGTTTGAGCTGGCTGTCCGTGTGCCGCGATGGAAACACTATTTCCTTCAAATCCTTGGACATGACTGGAGGGACGGCAACTTCCTGGACCTGGCAAAGGAAATTAAATTAGCTTAGGAACTGGATAGTGGTCACATCTATACAGTAAATACACAGCATATGCCATGTGGTCGACGCTTTTGTCTAAAGCACCATACAATACCATGAGTGCGTACATTTTAAGTATCTCTGCCCCCTGTGGGGATCAAAGCCCTAATCCTGATAGTGTACCGATTGAGTTACAGCAAATGAATAGCAGAATGCTATTTATTGCCTAGCTGAAATGAATAGGATGGTAGGTGACCGATGACCCTTCCTATTTTGTGTGCACAAAAGGAATTTGATGTGATGATAAAGGCAGACTGCCATTTTCTGCAAAACCTAATAAACTCTCCAAATGTCATTTAATACCAATTCTAAATGCGTGTTCATTCAAAGGATCCATTCTTTTATGACTTTCTTTGTAGCCTAAAATATCTCCAGTAATACATGTGATGATATGCCTTTAAGCCAGTGTTTGAAAATGCTTTAGTGTGGCTACTGCGGCAGCCCCCCCACCACGAGCGCTGGTTCGCTTTAAATGGCAGACCTCTTCTTATGTCCTGATAAAATGCACCCACACAGACACACCGGCTTCCATAATGGATCTGCCATCCTCCCTCGGCTGTAATGAATGAGATTTGAAACAAAGGAGGATGGTACCTGCAAGCCAGACACTAAACACACAGATGGCTCAAATTGCCTATGCTGCTCCAGAGACTGAGAAGACTGAAGTAGTGCCAGAGAAAGTTAAAATAACCTTGAACAAAACAAGGCAGGAAGGAAGAGAAAACAGAAAAACAATATGTAAAACCTGTCAATGTCAGTGAATGACAGCTGGAATTTCAGTGGAATAGTCACGCCCCTTGAAGTCTCTTCTTTACTGTTGCCTGTAATTACTGACTGTTGATTTGGTTACAAAGTAGCCAAGTCCGACAAACTACTGAAAAGTTTCCTGTGCAAACATAGAAATTAATTACCACTTAGCCACCTTACAACGTGACCCATATCCCGCTCTCCCCCTCCTATAACATCTGGGGAACTGTCGGAGTGCTTCCACTAATCATGTTTGAAATCCGATTATACTGCTTTCACACATTTGAAATGCAGAGAGGCAAGCGGACAGATAGCGATGGAGCATGCTTCAGAAATATCTATTACCCTATTAAAATGGGCGCGAGTGAGAGCAGTAATTATTTGCGACCTGTGTCTGGAATGATGAATGGCATGGTGGGTTTGTTCAGCCCAACACACATCTATCTGTGGAGTGCTGGAGGTCTGCACCCATCTACACTCTCCAAACCCCCTCCATCTTCTGACTAGGAGACTACTTCAGTCCAAGAGATTGTTAGGTTGAGTGATGGCCTGAGTGTTTGTGAGAGTGTGTGAGAGGGATTATGTATGTGTGTGTATTTGCTCTCTTAGAAAATTCCCTCTTTCACATTCTGAAATGCTTTATCCTAACGGACTGTGGTGAAGTGGAAGTTCCAGTGGGAGGTGGTGATGGTATAGGAGGACACTCCCATGCTAATGAGGATATTGTTTGGTTGTCATTGATTAAAATGTTTCCCCGGGGCTGATGCATTCACAGCGCTAATAAAAAAATCTAATCGCTGATGTGATTAAGAGATGCATGATGATTCATGACAATAATTGTGCTGGGAGAGAGATAACTGCTCATGACCTCATAAACTTGCAAGATAGGGGAAAGTCAGTCCCTAATTTCATTACAAACAAATCAAGGCAAAACCAACTGTTGTCTAGAGAAACACACAATTATAGCAGTTGATGGTGGAGTCAATAATTGAATTTCTATATACATGTGAATATGCTAACCAATGTGGCGTGCTGACTTCTGTTTAAAAAAGCTGTAGCAAACCTATGTTTATCTGTTTGGGACAAGTATGTATTTCTCTTTGACCAAACGACAACAGTGACTAATGGTATCATTAAAATCACATACCTGCAGGAGTCCCTATAGTAAATGAGTGTCAGTGGCTAACGATGGTGTTTTGAAAAGCCATGGTAAATCATTCCCTGCTAGAAGTTTAATTTCAGCCCAGCAGACCACTGCGCCTGCAGCATTGACAGTAACTAGACATAACTGTCAGCATTAACTTTTAATCTGCACCCACATAAAATACGACGTCCACCTTTCCTGAGATTACCTGGCGTGCTGTAGGCCTACATTTTGAAATCTCGTGCCGTTCATTTGACAAGTAGTCTATATTTCTGTAGGTAAAAAGAAAAGGCACTGTGCTCTTTGTAAAACAAACATGATTATTGTATTTGGGGATGTTCATTAAGACATGAGAGGGCCCATGATCTAAGATGTTACTGCAATGATCACTATCGTATCGCACATGGACTCACTTATAACCCGACAAACAGGGTCAGAATAGAGACTGGAGGACAGAGAGGAGAGAGAGAGAGAGAGAGACAGTGTAAGTTTAAAGCAACAGATATTATCTAATTGAGCAGGATCACTTAATCCACTGGCACTGAAGTTAAAACCTCAACAATAACACAGCCGTTAGAGCTGCTTTTCATTTCCTGGTTACAAAGCAGGGGGCGGGACATGTGTGCGGTGCTTTATTAGTGCACTTCCTCTGATCTGCGGCCAACCACAATGTTGACACATGAGCACATGGTCATTCTAACTAATTGCAGATGACTGCGCAACGCGTCCAGTGGAACGGTTGAAACGACACTCTGAAGCTGAGACAGATGCTCCCCATCTTCCAAAGCACCGAACGGGGTGTGTCCCCTTTTGGATGATAAGGCAATAACCTCACTAACACGAGACAGGCTCGCTGAAATCAACTTTATGAGGAGCTATTTTGCATCTGCTCTTGCTACCCACTGACCGTGTTGAGTAGATGTTTGTGCTCCTAGTAAATTGACACATTAAGTTTTAATTAGCAAGCATCCATCCAGTCTCTCGGAACACCTGCTACAATTTAGGGAACAAGTCATCTGTGAATGTGCAGTGCGGCTAATAAGCGAAAGTTATTTGATGCGAGGGCAGAATTGATTATTCCACCTTTCTACAGCAGCAACGCCAGTCAGACAATCGACAAGTCAAAAATGTGATAAGTGGATGAGGGTTACACACCTGCTGGCTGGAATGTGTGGGGGGTGTCAGCCTGACTTGGGTCTCCCATTGCTGCTGAGTGGCGGTGTCCCTGGCCTTGATCACTACTGCCGATGATCGGAGCGCAGAGAGCCGAAGACTCCTGGCGGCGTAAACCACTCCGTCGGCCTCTATCCGGAAGTCAGATGGGTTACTGCATTCGAACCGCACCAGACCGCCTCGACCACAGTCCAGAAACCTCACTGCAAGAGACACAGACAGAGATATAAGATGAGGGAATTAGCAAAAAAACAAACAAAAACAAAAAATAACAGGAGAGAAAAACTAGACAAAGGAGTAGACAGACAGACAGACAGACAGACAGACAGACAAACAGACAGAGGGTCCACAAAGGTTTTCCGATTCTTCCTCTCGCTCATACATTATTCACTCCAAGCTGTGCCCCAAAGGTATTGCTCAAAACAGGTGCAGTGGAGGAGAGAGAGTTGGAGGGAGAGAAAACTATAAAGAAAAAAAAAAACCGACGTGGCCCTTAAGGGCTGTTACAGAAAAACCTAAAATAACAAAACATTACATTTAAAACCTGATGTGTAAATTAGTCTGTGTCTAAATGCCTTGTTGTGTCTGGGTTATACGTTTAATTCCGCTAGATCTCGTCTTTTCTTATTTTCTTTTCGACGCGGGCCATTGCATGCTAGCTTTGTCCCCAATGACATACAGGGATGCCTTCCGTGGATGGCTACCGATCCTCAGCTCCTCAGGAGGCAGAAGAGTGTGTGTGTGTAATGTTTATTTCATCAGTACGTAGGCACACAACACACAGAGAAACTCACACACACATGCGTGCGCACATATACACACATACAGCAGACAGGTGGCTCATGGGGGCTCAAACACAGTCCCAGGGCACCTCAGTGGCAGTGGTACAACACTGGTTCATGTTACAGGTGAGTGACAGTACAGCACAGCCTACGTAGCTACACACACACACACACACACACACACACCTCAACACCTAAGAGCTTCATCGTCTGATCTTTTTGTGTGGATATGTTTCCCTGGCAGGCCCCCCTCATGTTTATGGCACACAAAAACAGCATAAAGGCAACGGTGAACTTCCTCCCGGCCACAGAGATCACAACGTTAAGATATATCGCTTCTGTAGAGGCTCTGCTGGTGCCGCTTTGAATTATTAAAGCAGATGTGGAATTACTTAACAAAAGCCTTGAAGGAGGGTACCTAATCTTCCTTTGTGCTGCTACCTTGGGGACACAACCATGTCTTCAGAGCATCATCTACAGTCAGCGCACATTGAGCTCCTCTGGGTCTGAGGAGAGGGTGCAGTTGTTCAGCCTGGGGTCTTAAAGAACTCAAAAGTTTAACCCCAGGCCCAATTTGGTGGGAAAAATGGTAGCAGCCAAACAAATGCACACACACACACACCGGCATGCACGAACACTCCACAATGTACCATGACCTGCCACTAACAAATCTCTCAGTGATGACAGGGTGAATTTAACACTTGTCTAGCTGATTTTAACAGCAGGCAAAGCAGACCTCTTTCAGCTAGGATGCATCTGGCCCCCTCACTGACAAAATGTACCTGTTCCTGTTTTTTCATTGAGCACTGAAAGGCAGACTGGCTGAAAGCGGCACAGCAGGAAAGGCATGGCAAATCTTCCCCCTGACAAAAACCTATTATTGAAATGTGAATATGGTGAAAGAAAAGAGTGGAAAATACAAATACTAGTCTTTAGCAGGCAGGCGTCCCATACAAACTAACATGTTTTCAAAAGTAGAAAAGTAGAATGCAAGTGGAAGAGAGAGACAGAAAGAATGAGAGAAAGACAGAAATAAATAAAGAAAGAAAGAGAGAAGAGAATTGAGGAAGGTTTAAAAATCGACATGCAGCGTATTCACAATGTATTCGTCATGATGAATGAAAATACAATCTTGCCCCACTTTATCAAAAACCCAAACAGAGGAGAACAAATCTAGTGCATTCCATTACACCCTGACAAACAATTTAAACAGAACAATTTACAAACAAGAATATAGTATTGTATGCTGGTCCATTTTACCTGAGGAACTGCCATTCATCTCAATACTGATGGACAGCACACAAGGGTTTTGCCTAAGGTGCAGTAGCATTGAGGGAGAACCAGGAGTTTAAATAATGAAGATATAAGATGACAGGATCTTTCTTCTATACTGGAACACACTTGATATTGACCATCTGCTTCCTGGCTGCTTTTGTTCAATCGCCCTTGACCAATTAGTTTTTTCTTTGTCTGTTTGAACCAGGCAAAGCCAACATCAGATAGATGACCTTCACTCTCTGAAGGTTTTGCCTTCAAGCCAGCCGTCTGTAAATTCAAAGCCTTCAGGCAATCACCTAGCCGGCCCAAGTCAGCAGATAGTCAGACAGAGGTAGAATACAGAGTAAGGGACTGTCAAAATAACTCAGCTCACAATACACCAGAAGACAGTCTATAGATTTGAGAAGCTTCACAATGTTGAAGGTGAGGAAATCTCATTGACACAGACTATCCCTAATGAGGTGCTTGGTTTATCATAAAAATCATCTACAGTGTTCTACAAATGTGTGTGCATTGTGTGTGTGTATTATCTAACTGAATTCTAGTTGAGAAAAAATGTATAGCCTAGGCTACGATGCCTGGAGCTGTAAGTATGGGCAGTGCTTGGGCAGTACTTGAGGACTGGCCTGACACCTCAATCTATCAATTAGAGGATGCAGGGCCACCCAGCAGTCTACTACGTATATTGAGCTTAAGTGTGTGTGAGCAAAAGCAATAAATGAGAGTGTGGGTGTATCCACTGATATACATATGAAACGGATAGAACAACTGATGTGATCAACTGAGTAATTCTCGCTTTGACCACCACTAGATGAATTAGTGTGTGCCAGGTCCGGCTACTGCTGCACCGTTCCCCCGCTCTGTCGAGACTTGGCTTCAAAGACATTCCCCCTTCCTGGCCCCCTAGGGTGCAGCCCATGTGTTTCTATCCTCTGTTCTATTGGCACCTTTGACTGCACATCTTTGCGAACGTGTGTGTAATAGCAGTGGTGCACTTGACTGCAGCGTTTCCCCTGTGAGTCTTTGTAGCCAAGCCTCTTGTTGAGCTGAGCTCTGGCTCTTTAGCAGTGCCTGAGATTTGGCCACTGGCCTCTGGGAGGCCCTTCAGCAGTCAGCCCCCATGGCAATCACTGCACAAACTCCCAGCAGGCAGCACTACTTCCAATGATAATGAATGGGGATGTCCAGCATGTGTCTATTCATTTATCACACACACTCTGGTGACTTATAAAACCACAGCAATGTATGGTGTGGTACTGCTTAAAACCTGGCTCCTGCAAGTTATCTATATCTAGATGTATTGGCTCCCCAAGGTAAAGGGCTAAAAGAGATCTTGGCTGCCACGCCCTATCAGACATGTCGTCATGGACACAAAGATAAAGGCCTTTGGTTTGGACAGAAACGCCGATGCAGCAGAGGGGGGCTGTTGGGAGTTAAAAAAAAGGGGGAAAAAAAGGAAAACAGGCCTGTCAGCAGAAAGGCCGGTCCAACTAATGCCCTGCACCGGGGCCCAAAATTACCTCCGACTCAATGATCCTATTCACAGCTTAGAAGCCCCCCTCACTGACAAGCAACACAAAAACCCAGGCTAACCTCTCCGAAGTGCCAAAGTGCCTCTCCATTGTCTGCTGCGTCACGTGATAACTCTAACTCAGACAGCCACAAATAGAGAGAGAGAGAGAGAGACAGAGAGAGAGAGAGAGATTTAATTTGGAACATGGATTGTGGAAACGCATATAGAGTCCTGTGATTTTACAGAAGCAAAGAAAATGTTCCACAGTTTCTGCTTTTATGCCTGCCTGCCAATACACTGCCTGTAAGTGAGCAGGCTGAAAGTCCCTCTAATGTGCTGTAAATGTGACAAGACTGAAGCCCCTCATGTGAGCTCATCCTAATATATACCATCATTCATCTCTGCAAAGTGAGGTCACTGACAGTTGAGAAATACTCAGCATAGGTGTTTCATCAGTAGCCGGGGAGAAATGCAGACCCAGGCAAATACCCCAGTGGCAATCCCCTCGGGCAAATGGTACGACACCCCTGACAAAATGCATTATTCACAATGCATGTGACCAGGTTGTGTACAGTGGCCCGCACTGGCAATGAGACAATGCAATATGAAGCAGGGGCTCCAATTGAATGGGCTGTGGGAGACATCCATGCCAGCACCACTGTTTATAAGATCCTGTTAAGCCCCAGTGGGGGTTGCACTCTGGTACCTCAATTCAAATTGCTGTGATATGAAATTCTAATCCTGTTCAAAATTGGGGGAGAATGTGCTAAATTAAGGTCAGCATTCTCTAACAGCATACAGACGTTGTGCCTGCCCACAAAAATAACCTTCACAGAATATTCTATAATTGTCCAATTATTACACAAAACGCTAAAAGCACAATATACTAATGCTTTTAAAACAGGATAGCTGCATGCTCCCCGTAATTGTGCATGCATATGTTATTCTTTCTAAACATGCTTGTTTTTTAATATGAATACATTTTCTACAGCTTCAAGGCTATAAGTAAACAAATGCCATTGTACAACTAATGTTATTCTTTACTTTCACATTATTCAACTAAAAATCACAATCAGGGATCTTTTTAATATTGCAATTATGGGTGTATTAATGTAGCAGGTCCATTTTTCCCCAGTGTTTATAAACTATGCACACGTAAACAAACCATTTACAAAACGTATGGAACTTATGCCACCATAATATGGTGTCATACCGTTAGCCCCTTTTGTATTAAGAGCTAAGTCAATAAATATGAGACAGAAAAAGTGTCATCAATCCATATAGATAAAATAAGTAAAATTGGCAGAGGGACAATCTTGGCACCAGAGGCGATGCTACGGTCCATTTCTGGATTGAATCGAAGACATGTTCAATTCATGCTGAGATGCAGAGATGCAGAGATGCAGAGATGCAGAGATGAGGCTTAGGCAGTTACATTCTTGTTTTCAGTAAGGAGGGTATTCTTCAGAGAAAGTAAACTGTTTGTAGCTGAAGCTTGGATCTGGGAATGATGATGCTGCCTTTTGCCAGACTAAGCCCTTGAAGGCGTTTTACTAATGCACTGCACTTCAAACGCGCAAAGAATTCCATGCATTTATAGCTGGGCCTAAAATATGTAAGGGATTTGCATGAAAGAAACATGCAGTATTTGTACCCCGTTCAGTGTCTCTGGCAATTAAGAAAACTAAAGAGGCATTGCATCAGAGCATAAACACACTTAACAGGCAGCTGGCTCATTTTCTTAGCTTGATTGCAGTGACCAATTCCCCTAGCACTTAGCTTGTGTAGTTTATGCATATTGTTGGACCCATTTGTCCTGCCTGAAACTGCTGCTTCAATTAGAGAGGTATGAAGAGGCCCCAAAAAGTGCATTGATACCACCTCCCCTTACCACACCCACCCACACTAGCATACACACTGAAAAAACATGAGCACCAGCAATATATCCATGAGCTTGCTTAATTTCAGACAAGGATTTTTAAGCTTCCTTATATAGCAGATTGGCCCCTTAGGTGAAAGAAATAACATTCCACCATTGACGTGATTTTGTCCTGTTCATTCTTTTCTTTTTACACTCGCATTTCTATCACATTAGCACATGGCCACTTGCTCTCCCAGGGTGCAGCAAGCCTGTTTGACAGCCATTGTATTCAAAGGACAATAACAAGGTAAGCAGACTGACTCCCCACCAGGCCTGGAGTCACCTCCATTTCCTTCAGAGTGCCAAAACTTCTCCCTATTAGCGTACAAAGGTTGTGTGTTCTGCCTGAGCAATGGCTAGCCGCAAGGAAATTAGCATTAGCCCTCTCCTCTGGTAGCCTTGTGTCTGCACATAATCTACAAGCTTGGTAGGTACCTGCTGGGTTCTGACTGAGCAACAGCTAGCCGGTAGCAATTGTCCTCAACCATCTCTCCTAAACTCGCATTCAGTAAGAGCCTCTTATTTAAGTGGCAGAACAGCTTTCTCTGCGAAGAATGAATGGACGATAGCAGTTGGGTTCTTTTGAGTAAGAAATACTTGGCCTTCAAAAATTAGCAATCTCTGTGGGTTAGTAGTGAAGGGGAAGCACAGGGGAATGTCGGAATAAGTCTATGGCCTTTGTTGGGTAAATGAAATGATTCTGTGTTTTCCAGTGCAATGACAGCCTAGCATTGTGTGGATTACTGTGTCACTGGAGCCAAGAGCTGATAAGGCTAAGCTACATCCTTCTGCAGTTATCAGCGCATAGCTACTGGGATTTTGTTCTGTGAGCTATCGAGACGAGTGGCTTGATACAGAGGCTTTAGTAGGGCATTAAACTGACCACATTACCAGGATGTCAAATACTCTCTTACTCTTTATGATGCCTTTCAGTAAAGCTATACGGACCCTGCAAGTGCATACAGGTGAAGCTCATTATCAAGAGCATCATATTAATACGCTGGTAATTCAAACAGCTACAATGACGAAAGCAGACGGCTTAATGTGGGAGAAATAGCCACCTAACAGTATGTTTCACTGTCCTTTTCCCTTTGAGATCAAAGGAAGATAATGGATACATATTTTTTGAAGAATGAAAGCAGTAATTTTTACTGTAGACCCTGATGGGACTAAGTGATAGGTAAGTGTGGCCATATAAAACCAACATAGCCTCCTCTTCCCAGGCTTTGTCTACAGCGGGCAACGCCCAGTTGGCCGAACCCCTCAGATGTAAATCAACGTTATTAGAAATGAGGTGTTGAACTTCATGTCCATAACAGCTGTCCTTTAACCTCACCCTGCCCTCTCATAAAGGTCATAGGTTTTTAATTGCTCTCTATCCCCCCATTCACCTTATAACTGCTGGCATTGCTCACTCTGTTCAATCTGCACTGGCTTTTGTGGTCGAGGGAGGGAGGGAGCAAGGGATGGAGACGCAGAGAAATGAGAACAAAAGAGGGTGGGAGCACGGAAAAGCAATCTGTGTGAGGTTGGAGGCCAGAGGCGGGTTGAGACACGGAGATGTCTTTTCAAAATCAGATTGTGAATAATAAGCCATTTTACGTGTCCACATGCATCACTTTTTACTGTACTGTGTATTACAGAGGCCATTTTCTGGTGACCACACAGTTCAGTAATACGTGTTTTGGGAAATGCTCCACTGCCTCCCGCATCCATCTCTGCTGTGCCACACTACTGTTACAGTGCTATTGCCTCTGAGGCATTTCCAATTGGACACAAGCTAACCTATCTCTGGGGTTCTGGTGGGATAAGAAATAACCATGAATATGAAACAGTAAAGATTGGGCACTTCTGTTATACCGCTAATGCCACAAAAACAAAGACAGTCCTGCAAAAAAATAGAGACCTCAAGCATTATGCACGCCAGATTCACACACAAATGCAAATCAATTTTTCAGTACAAAAAACACATCCATTCAATCACTTTTAGATTGTAACTGTTCCAGTGCCATACGTGTTGAACAGTAGTGCATCAAACACAGGCCTATATACAGTTTACAGGTTTATTTAAATTTAGAAGGGTGATGGTGGGCATGTTAATTGTAACTTCCCCTAAAATCTATAGTGTTTCTGTGTGTGTGTGTGTGTGTGTGTGATGGGGGGAGGGGGAGGGGAGGGCGGGGGTAATTTGTGCTAAAATAGAAGATGCCCTTTTATATACTGAACAAAAATATAAACGCAACACTTTTGTTTTTGCTCCCATTTTTCATGAGTTGAAATAAAAGATCTAAGACTTTTTCTATGAGTGAGAGTGGCCTTTTATTGTGACCAGCCCAAGGCACACCTGTGCAATAATCATGCTGTTTAATCAGCATCTTGATATGCCACACCTGTCAGATGGATGGATTATCTTGGCAAAGGAGAAGTGCTCACTAACACGGATTTAAACAAATTTGTGAACAAAATTTGAGCGAAATAAGCCTTTTGTGTGCATAGAAAAAGTCTTAGATCTTTTATTTCAACTCATGAAAAATGGGAGCAAAACCAAAAGTGTTGCGTTTATATTTTTGTTCAGTGTATATAGTCCTTTATATGTTGGTATTTCACTGCATCCACAGGTACTGCCTTCAACATTACCTCAATAGAATTCCAGGAGGTAAGAAAAGCATGAAAGAAAAGCAGCCAATAGCCTTATCAGCTGATCACTATGAACTCCAGACCTTCGGTGCCACGCTGAGGATATTTTCTGAGGAGGCTGGATCACGAGGGCTGGGCACTAAACTGCCTGAGTGCAACCTGTAATGGGGCATTAGAAGGTCCTTTTGATCTCCAAACCACAGCCTCAAAGCTATTTAATTCATCCCCTTGATCATTCCTGTCAAAATACCATCATAAAAAGCAAAGGGAGAAAGAGAGAGCCAGTGACCGGCAGTGAGGTATCCTCCATAGGCATGTTCATGGGGTCTTGTAAGACTTTTTATCACCGCAGCAGAATGGCGCCTGTCTCTGGCTTGTTGTTCACCGCAGGCCTGACTAGTCTTCGTATCGCTACATGTCAGCGAGAGTTACAAGAAACACAGAAATAGTGCTTTCCGTCCAGCACTGTGCCATTCTGTCTTCCGTAGGGAAATGCTGGATCATTATCCCAGGGGTTTGATAGAAAAAACAGGATATTTGACATTAGCAATGACGGCAGTGTCTCATATTCCTATCACTGGGTGGAAGCTGTTGATAGTGTTAAAATAGTGCTGGAGTTATGCACTCCTCTTTCAGTGTCTCCTGCTTTAGTGCACCCTATCTATCAAACATTGCGTGGCCCGCCACTGGCACAGCGCCTCTGGCATCTCATTAGAATATGAAGAGTTCGGTGCATGTTTACGGAGAATGTCTCATACCAAAAATCTCCAAAACAACCTCACAGGTTGTTGCATCAAGACACTCACTTGTTTAGATAGAGAGCACCTAGGCGAGTTCAGCTCAATATTGGCCAGAGTCAAAAAGTAATTTTGCTTGTTGGCAGCCTTAGGTTTGGGTCCGTAAATTACTGCGTACCAGCCTCTTTGAAAATGTTCAATGTATCACTCAGTACTGGGATGTCATTTCCGTTCTGCCAGTGCTGTCAGTTTCCACACATTAGTCAGGAAGTCAACATGCTTGTCTTTTTGGCCAGACAAGTAAAGGTATACTAGTCTATATTAGAATGTTATGTGTTTGCTTTTTGTTTGCGTAGTAACACTACTCGGCTGGAGCTCTGTTGAATTTGAGCATGTTTTGACTTCCATCACATCCTGAGAAGAAGCTGATGGAAGTGATCGA
The DNA here is from genome assembly GCF_048128805.1 of Centroberyx gerrardi. Lineage (NCBI taxonomy): Eukaryota > Metazoa > Chordata > Actinopteri > Beryciformes > Berycidae > Centroberyx > Centroberyx gerrardi. Next base: position 17,507,557 of record NC_136009.1, read on the forward strand.
TTTCCATCACATCCTAACAAGGCAAATTCCACAAACCTTGTTTCTGTGTGATGTCAGTGATCTTATTTGTTCAGTTTGTTTTGGCTGACTAGACACACTAAACTTTGATCTTTTTTTAAATTTTTTTTTACTATTTTTGGTCCCACTGCGAATTAATAAAAAACAGTTAGGCAACTGGAACTAAGAAGTGTGTTAAGCTATGTTATTTGTTGTTCATGTAAATTTATCATGTCATTTATTTTTTAAATTCATTGCTACCCCTGTGTTGATTATATTAGGCTTTGTGGACTCAAGTAAATGTCAGACTTGATGAGTTTTGTGAAGCATATGCTGATGTTAGGCCCCACCGCTTTGAAAAACATTCAAACTAAAACTCTTTGAATAACAAGAGCTGTAAATGTCTTTTGGTGACAAAATAAAACATTAATTCATCATGTCTGTACTCCAATAATTAATAATTTACCCCTAATTCAGGACGTTAAGACATGCAGCAGGCGAGCTTGAAATTAAAAGCTTGAGCGAGGGAAAGAACCCAGTAGATTTCCAACCATGTAGCGCAGCCAGGCTTTGCCACGTACAGGCGGGAGACGATGTAGCAGGAATTTAGCGTCTACGAATACAAGCATAGCATTATGACTGAATCGGGTCCCAGGGACATTAGTTTCACAATACTGTGGAGAAAATATCATGATATGAAAAATTTGATATCGCCAAAACACTTGGAGGTATTCTTATAAATTTGTCCAAAGAATTTATAAAGTATTTCCTAGGCCAACCCAGCACTCCTTCAGAACAAGTATAGAATCGGGTCGGAGGTATCTGTAGGCTCTTCCAGACGTGGCATGCATCGCCATCCAATTCAAATCACCTCTCAGCAGCTTGTTGGGGATTTTAGCGTGGGAGTAGACATGGGTGTTCAGCACATTCGTTCAGTAAGCATGTGAATTTTAAAAATGTGACTGTTCACTTGCCACAGACAGATACCATCCCGAGTGTTATAGCGATGCCATGCTCATGCACAGCGACTCTTAAGATGCCTACAGGACAGGGAAACTTCACACAACAAACAATCAGTTGGGATGGCGAGGGATCATTTTGTCACTTATGCTATAAATGCCTGGTGAGTGCTGAGAATTAAATGATTGGTTGTCTTGGTTGAGAATTGAGAATCAAATTTGAATAATAATAATAATAATAATAATAATTAAAAAAAACTTTGAATACTCAAATTTTCTAAAAAGCCTCTGCTCTATGTTGGAGTTTCACCATAGAAATCGTAATAATGGTAATGGGAATTTGGATCAAGAAATGTAAATGAATAAAGATTTAATTATGAGGACAATTTATCTTATATGCCGATTCAACTTTGGAACGTGCCCCGAGGCAGTTCGCAGACAGAGACAGAACCTTTAATGGGAGAAAACAAACCACACAGTTCATTAGAACTTTGATTTGCACTGGACAAACGCTGTGGAAATTAAAGTGCAAAAAGACAAAGACATTTCCCAGGAGCTTGACCGGCCAGGAAGCTATTCGTACGTTATCAATTTTGATAAAATTAACACGGCTGTATATTAGGACGTGATTAAATTCTGACAAATTGTCTAACCTCCTGCGCCACTGCTCCAACATGCAGTTCATTAAACGCCGCAAGGAGCCATCTCTAGCCACTGCAAATAATAACCATCACACGTGACGGGGGTAGGTCCCCTGTAATCATACAGATGTGACACTCCCCACACACATTTATCCAACATAGGCTTAATGCTATCATACCAATCCTAATGTCTTTCTGTCTAGTGACACACACACACACACACACACACACACACACACACACTGCTCTCATACTTTGCACGATGGCCCGGACATCACATGATGTCCAAGGCAGTGTGACAGAATATGAATATTCCAATTTACATGCACTAGTTCCCACGATCTGTTTAACGAGTCATATTCACACATTCACAAGAGTATGGATGTCAAGGCAGCCTATTACAGTGGGTGTAAATAAAACATCACCCACCCTGAATATGACGACTATAAGCAGAAATAATAACTACAGTAGAAAGTAACTAAGAAAAAAAAAGAAAGGCAATTACACTTTCTATACTTAAGATTCCTTTATCTATAAGAAAATTCAAACTCATTCAAATTTATTTTTCAATTGCTCTTCTGTATATTACCCTCGTCCAAATGCAGTGAAATCTCCAGCAATAATGACTCAATACTAATTAACTAGAAATTGATAGCTAATGAAAAAGGCATGGTTTGTGCAGCCTCTCTGCTTTCACAGGGAGTAATATTTGTGCCTGCTTTGCATAGCTCTGTTGTCAATCAAACCCATGCAAATGACTAGCACAGGTAAAGACTGATACGGTCCACTGCATCCAATTACAAAACTAACCACACACACACAAACATGCAGGTTCTGTTCGCTTTCTTTCTTTTTTTCTCTCTCCAACTCACACACTCTCACACACACACACACACACACACACACACACACACACTCCCTTTGTACCTCTGCATGCTCAAAACTAAACAGAGCAACAATTGCAGAAGCGAAAATTGAGCAATTTTATACAACATACAGTGTCGATAAAAAAGACCAATTAACAATCCTCAGGGGGATGTGTTTAATTTTTATGCGGTGATGCACTCGCCATAACGTACTATAAAAGCTATCGAAAAATTAATGGGGGTATGGGACCAGTCGCTGTGCCATTATGTCATTGTGCACCAAGTTGCATGTTCATGCTGAGTTCTGGAGAGCAAAGCTAATGGAATTCCTGCACTCTGCCTTTTCCTTGGGAGAAGTCGAGGCATGGGGAGAATAGAAAGGGATGCATGCGAATCGTCTTTGGCTAGGAAATAAAGCGGCAGACAAAGGAAGGTGAGGCTGACAGCCTCTGGAGAAGACAATTATACTGTAAGATAGCGGCTAGTTCTGCTTCTCTCTCAAAGGGAAAACTGATTTACTGAGTAATTTTCGCATGCACACACCTCACATGTACACACACACACACAGACACTCACACAAAAACAAATGCATACTCATTTATTCTGCCTCACTGCTTACCCCAACCTCTGTAAATTGACCAAATGGACATTTATGTGGTAATCAGTTAAAAAGCACCCAAGGCATGGATGCAGAAATGAATTTAAAATGTTATCCAAAAAGAATATTAAAAATAAGAATAAGAAAAAAAAAGAATAAGAATAAGAAATGGCCAAGATATTTAAATATTTCTTTTTAAACAAAATAAATGACTCACCATGGTGGGCAGATCATTGCTAGTCACCTAAAGCTAACAATCCTCAACCTCCAATTTACTCCCTTGCCCTATGGCACACATTGCGGGACACTAGAAAATCTCTCATCAAAACTCCTTAAATAAAGCAAACCAAGCAACCAGTAGATAGATAAACTAAAGGCTGTCAAGGCCCTGAGTTTAGAAACCTGCCTGCTCTGAAAGGCAAGAGAAAACAGAAAAGAACAGTCCTCAAAACAATGACGCCAAGGAAAGAGGCTTCTTCAAAGAGAGGGATTAGGGCAGCTGCCAATACACAGGGTGTGCGCATTTGCCACTGCACATTTGAATCAATAGGTGTCAAATTCCGCTTGAAACACAATTAGCCCGTGCTTAAAGAAAATGAGGAAAAATACACATAAGGAAGATTAAAGACAAGCACAACGTTCCTCTCAAAAGCTTCAAATTCAACACATACACAGCTTTTCAGACACATGACAGCTTGTTATGTGCCGCTCTAGTTGAAGAAAGCAAATAGAGAGGAAAGCATCCATTTGTGTGAATTTACAAACGCTGTCGTAATGTGTCGACTGAACTAATCCCTTTGTATGCCGTTGGTTCCTGAAGATATCAAGCCGCAACTGAGATATATGCATCTCACTACTAACCTACTTTGACCTGCTTGACCCTCCCCCACACACAGTTGGTGCTCAAAGGAGATCAACTGAGTGGAATGGAAAGGAAGGGGTGACGGGAAGGGGAACTGCTGTATGGAGGGGGTAGTATAACATCCATCTGTGCAAAGCAATTAATGTCTATCTCAAGGCTGAATTAATCATATTCTTTTCAAATTGATAGCACAGACTTGTGTAATTGCACTGACAGTCTGGTGCAGTAGACAAATAAAGAAATCCCACGTAAAAGCCGTTTAGGATACTGTCAGTGTGTGGGCTTTGAGAACTAAAATCGGTTGTCCGGAGTTAGAGGGAAAGTTGGTGGGAAGTGATACAGAGATCTCAGGTACAAATCAGGCTTGTTATAGATCACTTTTACTGTTTTTGTCTTTGATGCATAAGTTCAGCTTCTGAAGCTCAATGCAGCATCAATTTGTAAGAGACACACATCTTTCCATTAGGGCTGCTCACTTTCATATGCATGACTTCTTTTTACTTCTGAGCAGAAGCAATTTGACACAATCCAACCCACTAAATTGACATACTGCAATGGAGGAGTGAGGCTCGCCTTCACATAATGCAGTGTGAGCAGCTAGCTATTGCTCATTGAAATTGCACAAACAATTTGATCATTTCAAAAAGGTTTTCCATTCCAACATGCAAGTGAAATGGACCACATTTTATCTTTTTCAAGATGCCTGCAGACTTAAAAATAAACATGCACACATGCAATCAGGAAGGCTGCAATACATCTTTTTATACTTCACACTGGTGGAGCATGCACAAGACAATGATAGGATAGTTTTGCTTATGTGAGCAAATTCTGTGTCACGCGTCACAGAGATGGATATAGCTATCCAAGCACTATAAAGGTGCGGTGATGCCCAGTGCAAATGCAGCATCATAACAGGTGTGAATAATTAGTCCTGGCTGACAACAGTCCGGCACAAGTGAGTCTCCCTAATCACATACAACATTATTACTGGTAGAGGAATAGTAGGGCATCACCATGCAGGAGCATGACTGTATGACTGGGCTCTGTGAGAGGAGAGCCCTCTTACCCCCATGTAATCAGCTGAACTGAGTGGGTTCAGAGAAGGATCTGTGCAGCTGTGCTTTATTACAGACACAATGAGTCCCAGATTAGGGGAACTGGAAGGAGGGGGGAGGCAGGATCAGGGGGGAGGAGGGGAGTGAAAAAGGGGAAAATGACTCCAAACACATCTGTCCTCAGTTTGTCTTCAGCTAAAACACCAAACCACACGCATGGCCATGTACAAATCTGTCTCCACTTGGACGGCCCGCCTGCGGAAATGTTTCCAGACCGTGGGTTTTTAAAGCTAGGACTCGTGGGAATTGTCTGTCGCCTCACGGTGATAGCAACGTTCGACAGGGTCACAGTAACATCTACAATGGTGCCACAAACAAGTCAGGGTGTACTTGCTGGTGGCTGGTGTAAATGTGAATGACTACAGACAGCTGCTGGCGTTCAGTGTGTCCCAAGCAAACAATCAGTGTTCTCTTATCATGACCCTGAGTGAAAAATTAACGTTTATACTGAAAGAAACATGCTGATTTCCTGCTGTTTCTATTTTTCCCTTTTGCAAAATCTCTTGCTTTGAAATATCACCAAAGCAGCCTGATCTGTTATTAAGCAGGGTAATTGTTCTGCAATTATACAATGCTTTCAGGCCAGGCCTGACAGTGCATTTACCCAGTTGTTAAGTGGGCTTTCAGATTTCAAGAATGCAAGCAAGCATGATGCCTCCACCTGAGTCACCCTAACAGACCGACTGAGAGAGAGACAGAGAGAGGTGCTATGTTTGGTCGGCGCTGTCCTGTCATTCTGCTTCAATGCTACCTCTCAGGCAAACAAAGATGCAGGTTCACAGCATGTTATGCCAACAGAGGCAAGACTCACCAGGAAGACATCCCACTGCCATTACAGCTGCTCTGTGTTTACTGAAAAGCCTTTCTTTTCCTCTTTGAACAGCTCACGCATAAGGAGTGATTAAACATCAAACCACACTGTTGCACCCTAATCCACCACCCAACTCCTGATATGGCCCCCCGTTTATCTTGCTTTCTTCCTTCACACATAAGTATTGGCAAATGCTGATTAAAGCTAAAACAAAATATTATTTAGAATTAAACCTACAATAAGATGTCTTTGAAAGAGGCAGTGAGATTTTATTACAAAGTTGTGAAGCTCTTCCTGTATTACAGTTTACTTGCTAACAGTAGAAGCTCCGAAACAACCTGAAAAACAAAATGTACTTTCGGTTTTGATGGATACTGAGTCTGCTTTTTCATTCTTGAGGTAAGGCTGAAGGCGGGGAAATCTAAAGTTGGCAACGACTGGCCGGCAGGCATCTATAACATTCGCAGGGTACAGCATTGCTTCTATGTTGAAAATAGTTGGGAGGATTAAATTGTGCCAGGTGGCGTCCCATTTTCTTCAAAAGTCCCCTGCTAGGCCTCCAGGTATAAGAATAGCAATTCTGGAGACTGGGATTGATCCTATTCTTTAGAGCACGTGAACAGGCGAACAGGAACGATGGGCGTCTGCATTACTTGGGACTGTGGCTAGTCCTATTACTTAGATTGCTGCTCAGCCTCCTCCTCTCAGGCTGACTCCCTGCACTTACCTACAGGCCTCTGATTCACTGGATTGGGCACAGGACTTATGTGTTTTACTCGTTTAAGCTCATTGCTTTTATTGCCTGTTAAAAGTAATGTTATCTTTTTATCGTTTTGAGCAAAGTTTATCTGGACCACGTACGTGAGCGTGCTCAGATGCACGTACAAATTCAGAATATCAGTTATCCATGTGTGATAATAACACAACCTTTTTCCCCTTCCTGTTAATATCTTCTGTGGTTAGGGTATGACACAGCTGCTTAACCAATATCATCTCCTCCGCTACTCTATTTCCTCTAGGACCACCTTGGACACATCCAGCAATATACATGGACACTCAAGATGTACGGCCTAATAACTCACATTATATGAATTCAATAACACATGCCTATAGCCCTGCATGGTTGTTGATGGGAGCAGTAAAGCAAACTTTAATATCCCAGTGTGTTAGAACTGCTAATCTTCAGTGCTGAGGGCAGTGAGGCTGTAACTCACTGTCCATGGCCACCTCACAGCCACTGCAGACTGTATTTCTCACACTAACACTATATGGCAGTGTTGAAGAGGTGTTCCTCCAAAACACAGACACGGCGTCCATAAATAACACATTCGGTTGACAGTTTTACAGGCTTACCAATTCTATGATGTCAGCAGTGTGCCTCTGGAACCCTAAACTTTGCAACACTGTCTGATTCACCACCTCCTATTGTTTTCTCAGGAAAATATGACACTGATAATTTTTGAAGGTTAGCCATCAGTATGTGACTTGGCACCTGAGGGCACAGAATTAGTTACCAGAGGTAGGGCTTTGGCAAAGTTAGCAAAGCGTATTTGCAAAATATGGCATACAGTCCTATGAGGTCATAGAATGCAGGCCAAGCCTAGTCTGTTGATGCTGTGGTACCCTTTCAATCCCCCTCAACAGATGGTTTGAATTACATGCGCCAGAATCATACTGAGTTTTGAAAACACATAAAGGTCCCACATATGTGCAAACCTCGTGTTGATTAAATAAATAAATTGAAAAACACATCATATCATGCATCTTAAAATATTGACGCTGTTATTTATTTATTTACAAATGGAGCTGGAAAGAGAAAAAAAAAATGTAAGTGAGCTGTTACACTGTAATCCATCAGCTGTTTTGTTTTAAATTTATTTTCCCAACTGCACTTCCTGCAGATGTCCGAGTAATGTTTGAAAATGAGGGTCCCTACAACTGCACAGTACTGTGCATTTAAAATCAAGACTTTGACTCCATGATGTGCCATTGGAATATCTGGGCACACTTATTTCCACCTCTAAAAATATTGTTCAGGTAAGGAATGTTCAAAACATCAAAGTGGTTTAAACAACGTACAGCAATCCCAGCCCATTTTTAGCAGCGCAGGTAGTCATTGTGTTTATACAGCTTTTATTGCTGGGCTACAGATTGTTTAAAGACTTGAAAAGGGAACAAATAAACACAGCCTTGCACATTTTGCAAACGCAGACACATACAATAACCAACAGCTGCCAATCAAGCTGAAGCTAAAACTTTCGGAAGGGTTCCTGATTTTGAAGGACATGCGTCTCCTTTTTCCATTTCAAAGCATCTCATTCTACTGAGCAGAATCAACATAAAAGCGGAAGAGAAGTTGCACAAAAGACAACTTTAAATACCGACAGCCATTAAGTCCACCTGTGCGGCTTCCATTACTGAGGTGTCATATACAGCACTCTCATATGCATTACGCCTGCACACAAAGGGACGGGCAGACATATGTTTTCGGGCTTTGGTTAAAGCAAAGGCAGCAGAATGGCAAATGAATGTTAACTTGCTTTCATGGGAGCAGTTCAAGGCTATTGAGTTGCTCAGTGGAGACTATAACCCCTCGGACCAGTAATGGTCAGCAGGGGATACAATCTGGGAAAGGGCGTTGTCTGTGAACCTCAACACGTTGCCCCATCTTGTGTTACAGGTCCCCCCCATCCTTTATGTACTGGGACAATAACAGCTTTTGGGAGGGGGATCTGCAGGGCCGAGTGGGGGATCTGGTTACCTTCCCTAGCAATGCCATAACACAGGGAGGAAGCTCAGTTTCATGACAATAAGTTCATCTGGTGTATTTCTCTTGGCCGTTTAGATGCCTCCGGCCACTGATTTGTAAACAGTAAACACAAATACCAATTCTCATACACACACACACACACACACACAGAGAGAGAAAGAGAGGGACGAGAGAGAGAGAGACAGTTTAGCAAATGCTCAAACTCACAAACACACACACACACACACACACGCACTCAAAATAAACTGTGTGTGTGTGTGGAGGAAAATGATTGTATCATCCCTCTCCTTTGTACACTGATTTACATAATGTGGGCGTAGAGGGGTCAAAGATCATCCCCATCACAAATCCCTTTGAGTGAGGGCTCACAATGGGCAGCAGTTGAATGCCTTCGGCCTAGCCGCCAGGGGAGAGCAGCTCCTCCCTCAGTTCCGCGTTCCTCCGTCCCTGCCCACACCTCTACAATATCCCGTTATTCACTGAGTTTACCTTTTGAAAAGTAGCTTCCAGCCTGCACTGTAACCCGAAGCAGTCTTTTGCATATCAGTTTTCAACCGAGAGTAAGAGGGAGGAGAGCGGTGGAAGGAGGGAGAGGGAATAATAAGGCAGAATGAAATGCCACCCGAAACAAAGAGGAAGGGGTAAAAGCAGAGCTCTGCTAGTAGCTGTTTTGTAGTGTCCTGGTCCAGGGGGAAACCATGGGGCTTCTTTCAGTTGTCACATTAAAAAAGACCCATCCGTCAGACACAGAGCTCAGTGTGATCCCTGCTGACTGGCCAAGAGGGGACACTTTCCACTGCACTGGCCAAAACCCCTTAACACAGCTAGTGTAAATAAGATTTCCATTGGCACTCATTATGGCCAGCATACAAAGAAGGCCGTAACATTTCACAAAAGGAGGAAAACAATGAATTTAAAGACTTGGTGGGAGGGAGCATTTTTGCACAGTAACCAAGCGTAACCAAGCAGAGAGTACACCTTTTACCCTGAACGGCATCCTAAGTATAAATCGTCTAAATATGTGTGGTTCATACAAAGTTCATTCAGCCCTACTAGGGGAGCATGGCATTACGAGGGCATTAAATCAGATTTCTTCCTTGAAATCTACAGTTGTTGTTTTCCGGTTGGGACTTGAGCCTCAAAGCGGACTATTGTGCCGGAAGCCTAACGATTAAGTATGCAGGCTTCTGTCAGAATATTAGCGGATATCTCAGAGTGTCTGCAGCTGGGATGCTAGCAGATATTGTGTTGCATTCGGAGCTAGAGGGGCCGGGCAGGAAGGAGATAACATGACAGCTGTAGCGACCCGGGATACCAGGAGGACCTGGAACCACAAACATTTGCCTTTCTGCCTCACTGGAATCCACATTAGGAGGTCATCACCATTACAGCAACCCCCAGACATGCCCCCGTGGCAGCTGTGCATGGGGTTTAGGGCCCAAACACAAACAAGAGATAGGGTGTTCAGAGAGGGACGGGTGCTGCCATGCATATATGACACTATCTGACACACTATCCCTAGCACAGCAGCTGAAGTAAATTAAATCGCCATTTCATAACAAATAGTTACATAAAACCAAGAACACATTACTATCTATGTAAAAAAAGAATAAGGGGAAGAAATGAGAGAAGTGGTAACATAAGAAACCCCATTTGCATCGTAAATCAATCATGATAATATCAACAGGGCCATGTGATATTACACCAAATACTGAAATCTTTGATGTTGTCCTTGCATATGTCCTACTCAATCAGTCTGAGGTCTTCTTTGGAAGAAACACTCTTGAGTAGACCAGTGGGAGCCAACCTTTTAAGATCAATGTTACATATGGCACACACCAAACTGTGAGGGAGTGGCGCCCAAGGGTTAGATTTAAACATGGATAGACAGCTGGTGCCGAGGGCTATGACAGCAGAGAATTCTTAGGGAATTCAGTCCCTTTTTTATGGCTGTGGAGCTGTGGGCAAATTGTGGAGCTTCTCTGGTAAGAACATTAAAGGGCTTTTATGGCCCTGCTAGCAGAGCCTAGGTCACTTTAATGAGGGACAGTGTCCAGCCCATGCTCCTCCTCCCTTTAACTGCATTCTGCCTCACATCTCACTGTGGACCCTCAGCCACATCAGGGACATCTGGCCCCTCCATCTACAAACATGCCCCTTAATGGGCAATTACAAACTCCAGGGCCAGGGAATATGCTTCGATTTATAGTTCCAATGTATCCAAACCCAGAATCCTCCGTCTATCATGGGCACATTAGGTTATATGAGACAGGAGGCCCATCAGACCTAATAAGCCTTATCCTTTCCAGAGGATGGCCATTAAACTCCCCCCTACCATGCCAGCCTAGCCATCAACTCCCAGTCTAGTAAATTAAACAAATGAATGGCTTCCTCACTATTACAATTAAAGCATAGAATAACATAACTATGAAGCTCATTAAAGCACTACTCCATCTACACTCCAAGCAGGGCCTGGACAAACTTAATTATAAATCATGTATAAAGTGGGTGTGGAGTCCAATGTGTGCATGCATGCTGTATTTTGTTTCAGCTTTTCAATGTCTGGTTCGTATTCAGTCTGAATATACGCCTGCAGTCAAGCTTTCTTGCAGGAGGGGGGGGCGGGAGTGAGGCAGGTTACACAGGGCCCTTTTAGTTGCCCCTGACAACCCACGGCTTTTGCCAAGTTGAGCCCTCTTCATTTTAGTTCTCTCTTCTTCTTTCCAGTTTTCCTCCCCCTTTTTTCATTTGGGGGGCTCCTGCCTTTATTAAGCCCCCTCCCCCTTTCGTTACAAACACAACAGTGTTATCCATGTCAAATCCATTGGAGACGGCCTGGGGAAGTCAATATGGAGCCAATAGATTCTCTGCTTTCACTGTGGAACTCCTTGAGGCTAGAAAGGCGAGTAGAGCTGAAACCATCAAGGACGGCTCAAAACAACTCAAACAATTCTTTATCTTAGAGAGAAATTATTTTTTGGGCAGACCTGGTATTTTGAAAAATAATTCAGCAGCTATTTCTTTATACACTCAGTCAAAATGTATGCAACCCACTTATAATCCACTTGCGTGTTCGGTTTTACGCAGTTGGCTTCTACGTTTTAAGGTGTTACAGAAATGTCCCAGTGAACTTTTTCTTCCTAGCAATGTGACAAGTAAATTAAAATTTCTGGAGCCCCCATGCTGAAAAGAAAAGCTGGACACGTAGTGAGAGAAAAGAATGGAACTCTTTTCAGGAGTGTTGGTAAGCTCAGAGCCACTGAAAAGAGGATTTTTGTATAAACACGTTAATCTGTGTACTGTATTGAAGTGCTTAACAAGCTGAGCGCAGAGCAAATTCCAATGCAAGGCAGGCAGAGAAGAACAAAACAATCCCATCTGACATACTTTATTCCTCCCATTGAAGTCGAGACACACAAAAATAAAAATACTGTGAAACTGTGATTATTCTTAGGAGTGTGAAATATTAGCACAGGAGAGAGGGACAGAAAGGACAAAAAAATATAAATGCTAGCCTGTTTTCTAGAGTCTTTTTAAACAGGTGTCCTTTTTTTTTTTTTTTTAGCAATTAACACCTACCAACAGCCTTTCACCCTCCTGTCCGGAGCCGCAGGTGTGAGGAGACCAAGGTGTGACCTGATGAAAGACACACTGCCAGTGTAGTGCCAAACAGTCATTTCCCCTCACTGATAGGCCATTCTTTATCTAGCCTAGCCTTGGGAGGTATGTTTAGCCACCACCTAGACCAACACACAACGTCACCGACACTAAAAATAAACCATTACCACCAGCACAGGCAATGCTCGCACATTAACAACCACAAAACTGGCTAATCACTGAATGGTATAAGTCCTGTAATGAAATAGATCAAACAGAAAACAGCAGAAAGACTAAACGTGGAATCACAGGTTAAGAGTATGAATCGCCACCTGTGCACTATTTCACCCGGTCTTCCTTGTGCTCACCCAATGGCCGGAACTCTAGAAGTGACAGTGAATACTAACAACGGGAGCCAGTGTCTCCTGGGCCACCGTACGGCAGGCACGGCGCAGAATCATAAATGAGCGACTTTGACAGAAAACACATAGGCTTAGAGAAAAAATAAGGTTGAAGGATGAGCAGCAGTGGAGGCAATGAATTTAGAGGTTGGGGGATTTTCGATATGACAGGGGGTAGTTATTTGCTGGCAGCAGCAAGCCCTCTACCAACAAAGGGCCTTTCATATTTCCTGTGAACAGAGACAGAGACTCCCATTAATCCCTGAGGGAGGGCTCATCTCAGGCTTCTCCTCCGCACATAAATTACTCTTCTTATGCCCTTCCTCCTATTACTGCTCAGTGTTTACAGCATAGAGAGTAAAGAAAGAAAGTAAAGGAGCCAGCCACACATCTTTAATGTGTTAGGCCACTCTTAAAACAGTTATGTCGGCGCTAACTCATAACACATGTGCCAACATTTGTTTTGCTCCAAGCCACAGCCAGGAAGCTGTGGCAACCCCTCTCTTTATGGTCCCCCCTCTCTCCCTCCGTCTCTCTGTGTCTCATTTCTGTGTCTCTCATATGGGAGGAGTGCAAAAGCTCTGCCCAGCTGTCGCATTTTTGAGCAGATGAAACCCGCTCTGACGGGCAGAGAACATGCCAATCCCCACTTATCCCACACAGAATGGAGTTAAACAGTGGTGCACAGCTGCCTGCATACACATGCTTAGACCCCTTGGTGGTCTGGTGCGAGGCATGATAAGCGGCTGAGGAACCATCGTCTCGCCTGTATGGCACGCTGAGGATGGATTTGCAAGAAGTGGAGGGGCGAGTGAGATAGCGAAGGAAATGGAGTGAGAAAGGAAGGAGGGAGGGAGGGAAGGAGAGGGGAAAAACTCCCACTTATGCGTGTGCCCAGTGTCTGGACCACCTTATTTCAAACAGACACAAATCGATGGTGGTGCAATCACATTTTCCAAGCGTGCTGCGGACGGACCAATAAATAAAGGCCAGGGATAATCAGAGGCTGGGATTGGAGGGGATAGGCTGAGGAGAGGTTACACACTGCATCAGCTGTGGCCAAGTTTCATGGAATGCTGTTCCAGCTGTCAGCGGGGTCCAACACCTAATACTGCACACGCCACCCCTTTAATGTCTGCAACAGCCTTGTCAGAAGGTGCCAGGCATGAGGGAGCTGTGGCCTCCGGAGCTGTAGCTACTTATTATCATTAAAAGCAGCAATGGCCATATTGTTTGCCTGTGAGATTATACTGAGTCAAGTAGTGTGTGACAGGTGGGTGTGGACAAGTCATCGTCATCATGGAACACTTTGCCAGCCTTAGCACTCACGTTATTCATTTAGGCAGTTCCTACTTTAGTACCAGCCCTGTGGAAGTGCAGCCGTTTGTATGATTCAACACTATGAATTATGGGTAGTGTGCACAGCTGCAGGCATGACAATCCGGGCAGGGTTGAATGCTCGCATGTAAATCCGTAGTCTAGAATATCAAACGCAAAAGTGGATTTGTGGAATGTACTCCATCTTGTATTCATCAAAAATCTATCACTGTAAAGCCACAGATCCTCGCTACACATCAATATGTATTACTGGACTACAGAGCATAGATCTTCTTGTGTAGAGAAGAAATTTTTTTTTTTTCCAAAAATGCAAAAAGTCAATATATTTCTATTCCAAAAGATAGGAAAGTGTGATCAAAAAAATCTAATTGCTATACAGCATTTGTCAGTGCTTACATCACATTAATCTAATTTATTTTCAAATAGTCGATCATTCAATGGATGCATAAAAGAACAATGGCCAGTGTTGCCCACTACAGTCACTCGGCACAGAGTGGCTGGCAAATGCAACACAATGCCTTGTTTGTGTCATTCTGACCTCAGCCGTCCTGGACAACACATTCTTGGTAGCACACAGAGGGAAAACAAGCATTTCACATTCAAATGGGTTCACAGTTGTCTTTCCACTCATCCAATAAGGTCCACTTTAAAGGACAAGCTGTGTGTGTGTGCGTGTGTGCGTGTGTGTGTGTAGGTAGGTGTGTGTGTCATGGAGGGGGTCTGCTTTAAGCAAACAGTCGGTACCAAAATAATAATGCCATGTCAAGTAGATGGTTTATGTTCTCGGCCAGTCCTCCACAACATATAGAGCCTTTAAAGGACGGGAGAGCAGATTTATCTAAGTGTATGCTACCCCATCAGCTGGCACCCACTTGTCCATAGTCCCTGCTGGAGGAATGAGCTCTGTGATATGGAGCTTTTGAGGTCCAAAATAGACCGCCCACCCATGCATACCTCTGCAACCCATGGGCAAAGATAATATTTTTCCATGTTGTATATACATTTTTAATGAGTATAGTCTACCTGAGCACACACACACACACACACACACACACACACACAAACAAATACCTCCCCCAACACACAGGCATACAGTATACACACACGACACACTCGGATACACACAACAACATCCTAATACATTAGTCATTTTACCTCATCCTTTGGCTATCTGGTTGCAAATAAACAAACACTTGAAAAATTCAACAAGCTAATCTAAATGAATACCACAGAGGATGGCTGAGCCAGCATCAGTGATTGTGTCTCTGTTCTTGCTCTCCAAATGAGGCTATAGCTAAGCCCACTTGTAATATCTGAAGTATATGTATGAATCACTGAACAAAGGAACAGCCTAAGCTTCCGCTACATTATTAAAAATGTCCTTTAAGTTGGACCTCACCAGGGACAGCCTCTAATAACAAACACACAGATATGGCATAGCACCAGTTCTGTTTTTCTTCATCTATTGCTTATTTCCACCGGGATGTGATAGTGGTCCTATATACAAACACTTTAACAATGCATCAGGCTCAGATAAGCTTCTCCAGAGTCAATAAAAATGGTTTTAGTTGAACCCCATTGGGGACAGAGTGTGATTACAAACACAAGTAGTGAAGTTGGAAAAATGAAATCATAGCATGTTGATCCAATATAAATGCATGCCTCCCTTGCCTCCCACCAGGTTTTACAGACTGGGAGCTTTGAGGGAGGACAGGGCTGAAATAACATGTGGTCAATCTCCTCTATCCATGGCTCTGTTGCTCCCTAGTCCACACAGCATTCTTTACATACTTCATTTTATTCAGATGTTCTGGCCTGGCTCAGCTTTCCTCCTTTGTCTTCCAGCTATAAATGTACAAATCAATCACTAGCAAAGACCATGGATAAAAAGATTTCTGATTGAAATAAAACTGTGAAGCCACTCTAGCAGTTTAAATCCCCTTTGCATAAAGACTTTGATCAGTGATTTAGAATCCACAAAATCCTTCATCTGATAATGATGACCTCGGTTCAACATGAGCTGCTGTAATATGTTTGTGCTGCAAGTGTTAATCCTTCTATCAGTTCACGCATTTCACCCTGATCTCTCACAGACACCGCACATGCAGGGGAGCATTGTGAATCAGTGTAACTCCTGCTGTATGTGCCCTCAATTTCTACTCTGGCAGAAGACAATTGGTCAAACAGTGTAAAAAAGTAATGATTTAAATTTCCACTGAAAGGGAAAATTGGAGAATAAAGTTGCCCCCTAGGTTTGATTCAAAGCCCAGCTTCTTAATAAGCCCAATTCATTTTCCTCTTGGGCCTGACTCCCTCTATCACTGGTGACAGGCGTGAAAGGTCAATAACCTTGGCTCATAGCCCTCATATGGTTAGCAATGCCATAAATTAATGGTTGAGGCCGTTATTCCAAACTCTTCAAGTCAGCCGAAGGAAGCTTATCTTCTACAAAGGTCACAGTGCTTAGAACACTTAGTGTGAGAGTGAAGGGCTGACACAGAATCTATATAAGATTGAGTGTATTGCTCTCTGGTGGAATAAGCTGGGAGATGGGGTGGGGTGCTGGAAAGCACCTGGAAACCTGTGTTACTGTTGGTGACATTACAAACAGAGTGTGCATAGTGTTTTGAGATAAAGTCAGCAGATCAATAGGGTGGGCTTTGACATTTCTGTCAGTTTATTGAACAAAATGTTAACTCAAGTTGATTAATGACCACAATCATGCCATTTTTCAGTAACAATTGGTGGATAACACACTTAAATTATTGTATGCATGCCAGGCTCCACATGCATGGAGCACTGAACAGACCTTCAGCTTGTAGCAGCAGTTATACCCTCCAGTAACCCTCTAGCCCCCCTCCAGCCCCTCTCCTGCTGAGCAGGCAGTGCTACAGGAAATAAAGTGGCGACATGCTGCACGCTCTTTAATGCCTCAGTAAATATCGACAGAGGGAGAGAGAGATAATATAAACCCAGACAACGTAGGCCGCAGAGCGATATGTTGCTCGCTGCCATAACGTACGCTGAAATGGAGACTAGAAATCGCTGCAGGTCAATCATAATATCCGTGCTGTGATGGCAGGCACTGGTGTCAGCAAGGCCTGGTAATATGGTTGGCTACATACACTCATCTGATGAGCAAACAGTTTGGGTGGGAGCTAGAGATTAATTGAATATAAATCAAGATAATTAATTTTTTTGGTGGTTGTTTTTTTCCAAAGACATGATAACAAATATCAATGACCGTCACCTCACCAGGTCCCCGGAACGATACGATCAATCAATAGTGGATGGCGCTCAGCTTTACTCACATCCTGTCTCTCCCCGGGCTCAGACACAGGTTTAAAAAAAAAAAAAAAAACCTTGCCAGAGGGAAATATCAAAAACACCAGCTCCTCAAAACAACTGAAGGCCATCTATCAAAAATATTACCAACACCACTAAAACAGTGCTTCACACACATGACTGAAGTTGTAAAGCAGCCAAGGTCACCCCGAGAAACAAAACCGGGTTGTTTGGGCACGTAGAATGTAGGACTAAATGCCTCAATACCGTCGATGCATTACTCAATTAAAGCACATCAATCATTGTATGGAGGCCGGGGGGGCTCCTCCATCTTCAAGCTCAGGAGTGGCAGGGGGGAGGGGAGGGAAGGGAGTGACGGGGGGAGGATGAAGGGAGGATGCATAAAGGATGTCACGAGATACGACCTAGCGAGTCATCAGAGGCTAGAGTCCAGAGAAGCGCTGGTGCGTTGAAATTGAAGCCTCTGCTGGAACACAATAGTTGGCGTGGCCCGCAGGAGGTAGCCGTCTCTTCCCAGGCAGGATATTGGCCTTTGTGAACATGGTTACAGTATCTGGGTCAATTAATGTATCCCTGCCTCAAATTTCTCTTTTGTTGTCAGAGGAATAATGGTGTGCCAATTCATGTAGCCTCTTGAGCACAGCGTGGGGCTCGAAACCGTGAGCTGTGCATGGCACTAAAACGCAGCATAAGGCTAAACATGCATGGGGCTAGTTCTGTCTCACTGAAATATTCTCTACATTTGCTCAAACTATCTCATTAATATATTCATCCGAGTATTAGTTTCCCTCTTTGACCCTGCAGACAAAGAGGACACTACACTGCCTCTGCTCACTGTCTCTGGTTCACAGCTATGTGAGACAGGTACTGCTGCTGAATCAAACATTTGGGCAGCAACAGACCACACCCATGTGTAAAAGCAACAAAGCTGAAGCTAAATGTATCCCCTCACGAACAAAAGATCAAACTAGAGAGAAAAGTAGTACAGACTGGGAGTGGCTTTTTTTTCCTCTTACATGCCTGGCGATGTCTCAATGAGGGATGCAATGGAAAACGTGAGGGCTAGGCTCAATACCCTCGGCTAGCTTAACATAATGAGAAAAACAAGCACAGCGCTGAGAGAAAGCAAATTGGAGGCGGGCAAAATTGAGAGGGGGTCTGAATATTGCTCAATAAACTGCTTGGGCAACACTGCAAACAGGGCTTTCTTTGTAGAGCAGTGGAAGAGATACAGAGTTGTTCACTCTGCTAGTCGAAAAGGCTGTCCCACAGAAGAAACCCACAAATAAGTCCTTTAGAAAAATAAACAATTCACTCCACGGTGTTGATCTATTGTCTGCCATGTGCAAGCTGGCATTTTCTTTTCCACACTGGTACTGGCGTTTCACTGGTGAAAAATAACACTAGCCTAGTTATATGGAGGCATATATGCAGAAAGTCAGGTCAATACTGCTATTTATACATGACCTCATTACATAGTGGGGTCATATTATGCACTTTCCGGATGTCTTTCATGTTAAATAAAACTCACAACTGAACCAGAGCCAGAGACACACCACACCACAATCGGCAAGAATTATTCCAGCCCCCTCTCATGTCATGACCAAGTGCTTACAGGAAAGGATTGTTTTAGAAAAAGAAATTAATCTTTTCCCTTTTGACAGTCTTTTAGATTGAAGCGCAAACATCAATTTCAAAACCTTAGCAGTAGTGCGTCAAGGCTGGAGGGGCCCAGGTGTGATCTAGAACCAAATAACCTATAAAAACCCCCTAACCTTCACATGACTGGGTGAAGCAGCAATATTATGAAAGGCCTGCTTTTCAACTCTGTATCCAGTCGCTGTGGATTATAACAGACTATGAAATTTTCATTAGCAGATATGGTTATACGCAACCTTGTGAGAGACAAAAAAACAATCTACATTTAACCATTTACAGTCCGATTATACAGCATGGTCTGAATGTCGGTTGTATATTTGAATGCTAAATCTTGTGTTGACAGCGGTGGTCTGGGGCGCATACTCTCTACCAACAGCTGGGGCTTACAGGAGCGTCCGTTGAAGGAGTCCCCACACACACATGCACACACACACACACACACTCCACCACCACCACCAGGAGCTGTCTGGGTTGAACAGGCTAATTATATGCCAAGGACAAACACCCACACACACTCACAGGCACAAAAGAGAGGCACCTTAACTACTGCCCAATGTCAGAGTCACACACACTCTCGGGCGCCAATAGCAGGGGGCAGGACTTGAGGCTGATATGAGCGATAGGAGCAGAAGCGTTGAGAAGCCAGCCGGGCAATGTCAGCCCCTCTACAAAATACTTTATCTGCTTTTAGGCATTTCACAAGTCCCTGTCTGCCTCCAAATGTGGAGGGACAATATGCAGACTACCTGTTTGATAAGGAGGCGCTGGCTAAAAAGGTCAGACATAAATAAAATATGTCCTCTCCTGTCACACCACCCAGCAGGCTCTAAAAGCACCCACCGCCACCCCCCACAAATTAGCCACAGACGGGTGAACTTGCTTTAATACGCTAACAACATTATTATTTCATTGTTATGATATGGCCTTAGGACTGCAATGGAGCCATGACCATCTGACAAATGACTGTAGTGGCCCTACCACTAGCACTGGACGACCCTACTTCCTTGTAATATTGTAGGCAAAATTGCATCAAAGGTTGTGTTCCAAAATCACATACCACCAAGATCCAATCAGCTGGCACAATATGTGGCGGTTATCTAGGCCATGGCGTTCCCAGGAAAAAAACAACAGTGACGGGCAACGAAAATTTATAGGAGCTCATAACAATAAAGAATAAAGCAAATTCAACCCAAACCTGCCAGTGATGCTTTAGCAGGGAATTGGAGCGCAGCCTTCATTACAACATATTGATCAGCCCAAACAAAGACCCTGGATTTATTGATCCACTTCCAGAAAAAAAGAAGGGGGGGGGGGGGGGGGTGAGAAGGAGAGCAATGGACTGGTCTTACAAACAAGTTTACAGTGGAAGTGCTGCCTCTGCTTTAAAAAAAAATGAGGAAGAGAGGGATTTAGAACCCCATCAAACGGAGAAGCACGGTCATAGGGTTACACTTGATGTCCCACTATGAGAAGGAGATAAGAGAATATGTGAAACACACAGCAGCCCCTATCATATAAAAAAGGGAAGGGCTTCTCAGTGTCTCCTGCTGCTCTTCTCGTTTTTCTCATCTGACTGCATGATGGCTCCTCTGTGCTTATGGATCTCATCTTAAACAGGGATTTGAATATTAAGGAAGTCATGTTTGACTATTGAATTATTCAGCAATGGCACAGACATCAGTACTCACCTCATATGCCTCAAACAAAAAGACCTCAACAGCACAGCGAAAGGCTTTAAAGACTCTTTACCAGTGCCACTGTATAACACTGGAAGAAACATCAAAATGTCCAACCTTCCAACCTTTTCCTCAAACATATCGATCATGTGTATCTGTCTATTGAATATTTCAAGAAACAGACAGAGAAACAGAGCTTGTTCAAGCTTCAAAAAAAGAGAACATAAAATTATACAAAATCCTGCAATGTTCCATGTTGCACTACAAGGCCCATAGTAGTTAGTTATGATTCACCATGCCAGTGGAGGACAAAGTCAAAGATAATATAACTTGCATCGCTGCCTGTACACTGCCTGTAAACCTCAGGTTTAAAATTTGGCTTGGTTCTGGTTTTCCCAATGATAGATGATCAACTTCATAGGTCAGGACAACATGTGCTGAGAGGTGCTGTGCATTTGGGGCCTCCCTGGTGAGGGTCAGGACCCCCTTGGCTGGTCTTCCATTCATCTAGAGCATGCCAGAAAACCCCCACCATCCTCATCCCCAATCGTAGAGCAGTAAAAAGGGTTGAGTCTGTTGCTGAGCACTTGGCCCAGTGTACAGGAGAGGGTCGAGCCGGGTCACGTCTGACCAAACACTGGGGCCTCTCAAACACATCTGAGAGTGGCCCCAGCTGTACCAAGGGCCATCAGAGCCTTGACAGAGCGCAGAGAACCAGAACAACAACATGCAAATGGACTGAGTCAAAACAAAATGTAGGATTTCTCTCACAGAATGTTTTTCTTGTCAAAAGGGTCAAATCGTTGTTTGTTTTAAAGGTTTGCCTTAATCAAATAGAGCAAAGAGAGGTAATTATACTTAATGACAGATAAACTGAAAATCTTGTGATAGCTTTTGCCTGAGAGATCCTTTCAGTATATGTTCTCATTGGTAATGCTGACACTAATTGTTTCAACCACATAATGAAACTGGTCAACTGTGAATCCCTCCCCCAACTCATCTGTGGCGCCAGCTCACTGGACCTTCTTGACACATGGGCATTAAAATCACTTGAACCAAGGTTAAAGCAGGCTAGAAACACACTTCTCTTTCACCACTAGAGCATGCATTCATTGTCAAAAAAAAAGAAGTAAAACAGAGGGCTGTGGGGTGGAAGAAAGAAAAATGAAAGTAGGATAGATGGTTGGGGGTAGGGATGGCAGAATAGCAGCATAAGAGAGTGTATTAAGCTCAATTAGGCTTTTGGGCTTTTCATTAACCCAGTTTTGGAGAGGGAAGCCTCTGCTGAATAATGCTCAGACTGACTCACTTTACAACCCTGCTTTAAAGGCCTCATCTCAAAAAACAGCACAATGTGTGTCAGCTCTCTAAAGCCACCAGAATTCCATTAGACACCCAGGGGCAAAGCGCCCGCAGCCGCAGTATACCTGAAATTAAATACAATTTAGTGAAATGAGTCACTTTATCAAGCAACTAAACAAGATAAGAGGAAGCACATCATGAATGTTTAAGAACTTTAGCCACTTGCTACAATGGAATGGTGTGGAAATGAATAACCGTGTTTGGTCGTTTCTCTGCACTCACTATCAGCCCAGAGCAAATATTCCAATCTTTAAGGCAAGGTCACACGGGCCCCAGAGGGCAGACAGTGGGAAACCTCCTAAGCCTCATGTGGTTTTGCATCTGCAAACAATGAGCTAAACCTCCCTTTAACGGATCATTGGAGAGGAGGTCTCATAGATAAATAATTGTCCTCCCTGGCTTTCCTCTCTGCTGCTCTGCCAAGCAACTTTGAAAAAATGCACGTTAACAATTCTATTGAAAATCAATGGGGCATTCACTTGGCCAGCTAACAGTTAAGTCTGGATATTCACCCCCAGGAATGTGATTAAATCTCACAATCAAATAACTACGTTAACTGTGCTGGCTACAATTGTCGTTATCAAATACACAGGATGTGCTTAATTTAGGGCATACAATGTCAACTGTTTGCATCTGAATGACTCCTATTTCCAAGTTTTGCAGACCTCAGGATGTGTATTCTCTTAATCAATAACAAAGAGGAGCCTGCAATTAGATGGACAGAGATATTTAACAGCCCAACCCCCTTCTCGTGCATATCTGGGGTCAACAGCAATACAGCAAGAGCAATGGAGTCACATTACTGTCACCTTATACACTGTACTGATAGTATTACACTCATATTCCAAACAGATCCCATTTCAAACAAGCAAACTACTCAGGCTGCAGAGAGCTGCTAACCACTCACTTATTGCTAGAAGCTAGGTTATGCTAGCGCCAGGCAAAAATTCAAAATTATCGTGATGATATGACATTTTGATATCTTGTTTCACAAGTCTGTTGTCTAAATTGATGATAACAAGCAAATTTTATTTAAAAACGTTGACAAAATGAGGTATAAAACATTTTAAGTCATATTATTTGAGCTTTGTTTGACATCACACTTAACATTACCATACAGTTCAATGCAAGGAACATAAATTTCATTATTTAACATGTGATATAGGCTATATACGTATGTAGATATTGAAAAAAATCCTTAGAATTATTATTATTTCAACCATATTGCCCGGCCATAGTTTATGCATATTGAAATTAGCTGACTGGATTATTTTTACCATAACAAAGAAAAGGTTTTCTGCTGTAATGTGCATGGACACTCAGGTATGTTGAATAGAATGACTCCCAGCAAGACTCACTCAATCCCTATCCATTCATTATTTAAGGCCTTAGGGTACAATTAAGAAAGATAATGAAATGCAAGGAGGCATTCTCAGAGTAACGCATGGTGGCATAAAGCATTAGCCTGCTGCATGCGGCTATAGAAGCACCCTGTTGAAAAAGCCCTCAGCTCCTGGTCAAAAACAATATTCAAAACCAGCATGGTGAAAGCAAAGTTGAAAAACTTGGGGCATACTCTCCACACTGTGGGAGCTTTGTCTTTCAAAACATGCCACAGGAGCTTTTCATTAGCGAATGGAGTTTCATTAACATCATCCCACGCTGCTGAGCCCTGCTGCATTACAATGACACAGGAGTGCCTTTCTGTCAAGGAACCCTCCACAGAGCAACTCACTGGGGGAGGGGAAGGCAGAGAAAAGAGGAGAGGGTGCAGTGAGGGGGGCAAACAAAAGGGAACCTGATTACCCCTGGTCACGGCTCATCCACAAGCCAACAGAGAGGGAAATCCATCACCTACAGGATCAAACGTTAGCTTGTGCACAAGGTAAGGCCCAGTGAAAGCTCTACCCACCCACCTAAGCCCCCTCTTCCCGTCTATCACTCTCTTCTTTCCTTTCCCGTCATTGCTACCTCCCCCTCCGTCTCTCTGACTCACACCAACGGCTGCGTGTGAGTTTTAGGCACATACTGTGAAATCCAAAGCAAGTGAGAATGTTTTCTGGTCCAAATGACCTCAAGGCTCTAACCTCTCTAATGGCACACTGGTGATATATTCCAGTTTTTATTACCGTCTGTAGGCCTTAGCACCGTTTCACGGTAGCTGCATCCTCACTTTGCCAATATTAAACTCCAAAGAGGCAGTATTGGTCATGCCTTCTACAATGTAATGGCGTACTGCAAAAAAATCATTATTTTTCGCCTTCTTGTTTTGAAGCAGGTTATAGGTTGGAAAAATAAAACAAATCAAAACCCACTATAGTTGGATTTCCTACAGAAGGACTATTGCTCCAACAAAAGATACTTAAATTGCTGTAAGGGAGAATTACTGCCAATGAGTGGGCTTAGTAGTATGAAACTGCATTGCAACTGAACTCGTTCCAATATGGTCCTACCAGGACCCTTCAGGCTTGGAAACAGTAGAAAGGGCCTTTTCTAGCAGAAGCTAACAGACAGAAACACTTACTGCATACTGTTTAAATATGTCTACAGGTTCTGTGTGGTTAATGCAAAGCAAATGCAAAACATGTACGTAATATAATCATAACCATTCCATCCACCAGCACATTGCACAGAATATTATAGCTAGGTTATTTGGTTGATTAAAGTTACATACAAAGATTTATCTGTGTGTGACTCATTTCTATTAATTGCAACGTGTGTCCCTAGTGAAATCGACAAAGGATTAAATTTCACTTCAGTTTTCCTACTTCTGATGACAAAGCCAGGCAATTAATGTCCATCTCAGGAAAATAGAAACTGCAGTAACAACACAAACTCTTTAGCCACAATGTATGATCTAGCATTTAAGTAACAATCTGTTTATGCTTTTGTTTTTTCTCAAAGAAAAAAAACAAAGTAAGCAAAATGGACAGAAGCTGTATAAAGTTGAACCAGATCTGAGTTGGTTTACAAGCCAAACTACATGACTCGTAATCCCACACTACTACACCGGAGCTAATTGCTTAAATATGTCAGGCTTGTTCCGATCCTCCCCTCAATGTAACACATGGAGTGAAACCCACACATATGCATGTGCGTGCCCACACACACACACACACGATGAAACACACATAAGAAGCATGCAGCGTGGAACAGCACTGAGAGAATTTCACCACTCACCGTTGAAAAGGGGCTGTCCTTTCTCTGTGATATCTGGTACCACCGTCTCATATACATCTTCAGAGAAGCCTGGCCTGCATGGAGGGGTGCCCCTGCCCTCTGCTGCGATCTGGCGTGGTGGGAAGAGGGGGAGGCGAGAATGAGCAATAAATCACCCCTCAAAAATGCAGTCTGATACATCCAGAAACCTCTCGGTCACGTTCTGAAGTCCCCACAGTTGTACAAAAGCATCTGTTGTTTTTATAGCAGGGACCGCAATTAGGATAATGAGGCCAAAAGGGTTAAGCATTAGCCAAAAAGCATGGCTAGGCAAGAACAAGCTCCATTTGTCCCCCAGAGGGGCCCAGGCCCGGGCTAGGGTTATAGCCAATGCCCCCGGCCGGCCCCTGTGATCACTACACTACTCTGGACAAACACTCCACTTTGAAGTAGCCTACAGGAACAAGGAAATAAAGAAAATACTAACGATCCACTGTTGTGGCAATAAAACCTTTTGTGTGCGAATGGCTGAATAATCACGCATATAAAACAGTCTGTCTGAAGGAAGTACATAGCTATGACTGTGCTTTATCTAGTGTTTGTAAAGGGAAATTGTGTGCTTAACATTTCAACACTGAACATATCAGGGAATAATAGGGAAACTGCAGAGAAACAAAAACATACATCCATTGGGAATCATTGGGACTGGTGTGTCCAAAAAGCCTGAAAATTGGAAATCTCTGGACATTAGATCTTAAAATCAAAGTAACCAGCATAATAAATTGAATTCAGGAGTAAATAATGGGACAAACTACTTTGAAGCAGAGATGGACTAGATTCACTGATTCAGTAGAAGCATGTGCTAAATCTCCTCAAACACACAGCATCAGCATTAACCCACCTCCCAGAGCAGAGGCCTAGCCCTATTTCTTTGCATGCACCCTCAAAAGAATGTAAAAGGAGAGGAGTCCCGCTGAAAAAGAGCATTGTGGGTATCCGTGCCACTTGCCATTCTTAATCAGTGGAATTTAAATGGGAAAATGCTCAGAGAGGGGGGAGGAGCAGAGTTGGTTTTCAAGCACGTTACAACAACGGCACCACAATGCACAAATTTTGGACACTGTGTTAACATATGAGCCGATCCAGTGCAACAGCTCCAGATTTAATTTTATTTGAATTGCCAAAATGTCTATTATTTGCTGAGTGACTGCTACTCTTTGGAGAATCCATATTAAAACACGTTGCTGAAGGAACGGGGGACTTGTAAATTATAAGCTGTAAAGCTACACAATTTAAACCAAGTGCAGCCAGGAAAATAAATCAGGACAATTTGTAGGAAATGAATTGTGCTTCAAAAGCCTTGTATACCACCGAGACAGTTTCCATCCTTAGGGGTCGACAACAATCGTTAACTCAGCATTGTTCCTTTTAGTTGTATGTAACCTATTACTAAAATATTTTAAGAGTAGGCTACTTCCCGTGGCTGTTCGTAATGGCTTTTACAAGAGAGCCCCAGCAGACAGGGAACGTGTTGAAGCAATCTACATAAATATTAACAAACCTAAACTAAATATAACCGATGAGTAACGTTACTGGGTTAACGTCGGCCTATATCGCTCAACTTCCAGACAATAAAGCTTCAGCGGTATGAACTCTTTAATTAGGCTAACAGCTACGCCAGTCGTTACAAAAAGAGATTCACTGAGATCGAAAACGCTCAAATTCAAAATGTTTTTTCGTAGTTTTTACAACACAGCATCTCGTCAGTATAAAATAGAACAATATATCTACCCGGTGCTGCTAGACCCGTTAAATCGTAAATTTGGGCGCACACACATCGCATAGGTTGATTCCCAAACTGCGTGCTAACACGATTTAACATGTAAAGTGTAGCATGTTTACAAGGCTAACGGCTGGACAGGCTCGCGGAGTCGTAACTCAACGGTCAGCAGCATCGCCACAGAACAACAAGCACCCCGAACTGTCCGGTGTAACTCCGCTGAAAACAGCCGACAAAAATACATTTACCTGCAGTCCTGCCAAGACCGCCAGCAGAAGCAGACCCCTGCCCTCGTGTAGTAAGTACATGGGTACGCCCGTGACTGTTTAATTTCCCCCCTCGGAATCCGCGATAAAAGAAAAATATCCGTCTGCCTCAAGTCTGGTTGCGGTGAAGAAAGGTCCCTCTACGACAAAGGCAGCAGCAGCAGCGGCGGCGGCGGCAGCATGTAGCAGCAGCAGCAGCCTCCTCCTCTATCTATCCAGTCGGAGTCTGCACTCAGTACTGAGAGAGAGAGCACTGCCTGGTACTGAGGCTGCTGCTCCCTCCCATCCAGTCCAACACAAACAAAAAAAAAAAGCGGCCACTAGGCTATAACCGCCCATCTCACTGTCTCTCCCTACTGGTCACAGAGCCAATTTCACTGTTCGGATGAAGCGGATCTCCTCTGTTATCATCCGAAGTTGATCGTCCCAAGCAAAAGAGCACTATAGTATTCCCATAATATTCTCCTTTGGTGTGTCGGTGGTACTCATTGCTGAGTTTAGAGTGACCTTATCGTACTTCATGGCATTTTTTTTTTTTATCGATTCACTGTGGTATAATTTTGGACCTATAGTAGCTGTATGGTATTTTAAAGGGTGGCTGTGATATTTGTAGCCTATATTGTCCTTCTGAAATGTATTATAGGGTTACTATTGTTATTTTTCATGAGGGATGTAGTGGTAAATATTATAGATTCGTTTAAAACTACTTACAATGATGTGTGTGAAGTCATGTCAGGCTATAAAGGTGGGTAAACTCTATTCTGCAAATAAAAAGGTGGATAGAATGAGTTTAGGTGGCTTTACGCTCCACTAGAATAGCTCTTTGTTATTACTATCTTACACAATAAGATAGGGTTGTACCATTCCAGACTGCTTCTACACTCTACAGTAATTCTCTACACTTTAAGGTCAGTTTGTTGTTTGGTTTCACTTAGGCTTGCCTTTCTGCCCATACACTTGATTTATATGAGGCTCTCGCCTGACATTCAAATAGGAATACCGAGTAAACAGAGCTAAATCATCAAAAGAGCCATTACTGTATGTGAATATCATACAAATGATCTAAACCTCATCATAATATACACTGCAGGTCACATTGCAGTAACTGTGGATGGTCTGATGATAGTGTATCATCATCAGGTTATTATTTGGTAGTGGACTATTTCAGATTAAGATATACAGTATATCTGACATACATACATATACATACATACAATCACTATATCATATACTGATTGTATGTACAGTATATGTATATATGTATGTATGTCCAATTCTATTTGTCATTTAATTTTCTTGATATTCTTATCAGCTACAGACTCCATTAGGAAAAATGTTCTCCGACGGTCATGGGTTTCAGTAATTCAGGCTTCAGTTTGATCATGCCTCTCAACCTGCAAAGAGAAAGAGAGTAGGCTCTATTGATCAGTAGATGGGAGACTTTGATCACAATGCCCTCAGATAATTGTTTACTACACGTTTGATCTTAAGGATTATTAACTGTCAATTGATTGGTGTGTAATACTAAAAAAAAAAGACTCTCTCTCTCTCTGTGTGTGTGCGTGTGACTCCCTCGGAGCTGTCTAATAAGCCTACTCTGTTTCACAAATGTCCCGCTCAGTATGGAATTTTAAATTTTGCATTCTATTCATTCATCTTCACTTAAGCCTAGAATCTGTAAGTAAAGCCTTTTTTCATGTTCTTCTAAAATATGCAATGAATAATTCCCTTACATTATCTTCTCATGTGATACAGCCTGATGAAGGTTAAATTACCTCAGTTGTGCTGCTGACACCTAATTAACTATCAAGCGATAGCTCTATGGAATAGATCTAATCTGTGGCTCACAGATATTTTAGTTTGGTTAGACTAGCAAATACTTATTCCCTCTCCAAATAATAAACAACGGCTGACTTTTGCTTCACCTCCTCCTGGGCAATCTGATGTTTTCCAAGTTATTGGTGTTTTGAGGTGCAGGGGAGTGTGTGATGAGAGCAATGCTGCTCCCCTCCTTCTACAAATCAAACCATCCGCTCCAGAGAGTCTATTGTAATCCTGAACAAACAGGAGGCACTATCACATCTGACTTAGGGCTCAGCACACTCAGGAAGAGAGAGGGCTGAATAGTTTTTCAAAGTGCTCACTGAGAGTTCTCATGACACACAATGTAAATTATGCTGTAACGGCACGAATGACTCATTTTCACAGTCTTCTCATTGAGTTGCACATGTAATCATACATATTCTATAATAGTTGGAGACCATCTGATTAATTGAAATGAATGCAGCAAAAGAAAGTGCAACAAAATGAAGATGAAGTACAGACTGGTTTTTATTGTTCTGTTATTGTATTTACATAATGAAAACCAAGACTGTATATACTCCATTTACCTCACAGCAATGAAGAAACATAACAGCATAACATGCAAATAATCTTGTTTTTTTGTTTTTTTTATTCTCTCAAGGGAATGAGATTCACTGTGCAATTTTTCAAGTTGTTTGCTGTGACAAAATTGGGCAAAAGATCAAGCTGGATGACCTGTTGATAATTCATATCGCATTCTCGACAAATTGTTAAGTTTACGTAATCTAATTTAATTGCGAGTGGGATCAAAATGCTCCATCTCTTTGATTAATGCAGAAGCGGTTATCTCTCATCAGTACTTGTCTAGGCAGGGAGGGGAGGAGGCGTTAGAGGGAATCCAATTAGGACTTGGTGCATTCAATCAAACAATATCATGTTTCATATTTCATAAAACCAATCTGAACCCCTGAGAACTATGTGTGCAGCAAATTTCTCCTGGGCTGTATGCCTGTTTTTGAACATGAAGTCAAAAGAGAAATGTCCCGATCGAGGTCACTGTGCAGTGCATGGCCAATATATTCTCAGAGCTGCATTGTTTAAGTGTGGAAAGATAACGTTGTTTTCCGGGCGTCTGTGAGGCTGCTGTATGATGCATGTTGGCCGCGGCGCTGACACGCCGGTTGACTCTCATAAGTGCAGGTGTCCGAGGGCTGGTGGCCTGGAGGAGCCTTTGATTCCACACCTTTTACTCTGCACAATTGAACACAGCGCGGAGCATTGCAGCATGGTGGCCTTGATGGCACTGGAAGAAAAATGGACGAGGTCAGCAGCACTTTCACATCCGCGGCACTTCTTCATGCTGACTTTGTGTTGATACAGGGATATCACACCGTTCGCCGTGCACACACACACACATACTGGATTGCATAGCTCAGTCATTTCTTCTGAAAGCGGAACATAAATGACATCATGCTGCTACATATAGGCATAGATACATCCTCCTTCTGTGAATTTACCAGACTGCTACTGTAAATTGTCGCAGAGAGATGCAGTATTTTAAAATGGCACTGTCCCTCAGCATTCAATCAGTCAGAAAATACGTCTGCTCTTTTAGTATGAACACACATATTTTGACCCCTCTCAACAGTTGGCTAATTACCTTGTCAGCCATTGGCAATTCCATGCATGTCAAAGGTTGCTCTAGAACAAATTAGTGAATGGAAAGGAGCAACCTAGCCTTCAAAGCGTTATCAATTCCAATCAAGCCTCATTGTTATGCATTCAATAAAGGATCTCTAAGGGCCACAGTAATGCTCTGATTATTCTCCTCTTGTGCCAAATCGGCTCATTCAATCTTTTATGCCATTTGAACAATGGAGCCAAATAGAGTTGTGTGTGTGTCTGTGCGTATGCTCGCACACATGTGTGTGTGTTTCTGTACAGTGTGAGAGTGTATGACTTGTCTGGCTACAGGGACTTGTTTGTGGTATTCAATATGTTTTAGCAATATCACTGCATGCCATCCTTTCTAATGCATACGGGTTAGACAAACATATTTTATTCATTACTTTGCAGAAAATTATGAATGTGCAACCTGACAAATTTTGATGGTCTGACTCAATTGTGTGCGAATCCAAAAATAGTTTTAGAGACAGCTGAATGTTTTCATTGTAATTTCTTGTGAAAAGACATTTCATCGGAGCAGCTGAGTGCCACCCCCTTGTCGACAAATAAAGGAAGGATGTTGCTCTGCTGGCTCTGGCAATCCCCCTCATCTTCCACTGAGTCACACGGCTCACACAAGTGAATGTCTGCCCCAATTTAGGGATTGTAGTTTTAGCTGGGGGCCACATCTGCCTGCTGTGTGCTGGCGTGGCACAGAGATCTAATAGCGATTGATTGCCTGATTAAGGCAAATTGTGTTGAACTCCAGAGCAACCCAAGGAGAGAGGCAAGCATCTTTAGTGATGCAATAAAAGTGTGGCTATTGATTTTTAATGGCACATGTGCCACAAAAAGCTGTTGTCTCAATTATTGTTTGTTCATTTGATGTCATGTATTTTGTAACAGACCGTGTCCCATAGGTTATTTTGTGTGTTAATTATTTCTTGTCCATTTGTTCATTATTCCAACACAAAATTATACCAAAAATTGTGTATGTATGATTGAATTTGTCAAAACAAATACAGAATATTATGGTTTATTCTATTGGACTAAGTGATTTAGTTGTGGTCCAAAAAATTCTACTGTATCGTCTACGCCAGAAGAATTTAATTTGTTCTCTCCTGTCTGAAAATGTTCACTCCACAGATTGCTATGAGTCAGTGTTCCAGAGTAGGACATGAGGAGTGGAAAGCATTTGAACAAGTTTCTATTTCTCCCTCTTTCAACACCAAATGAGAAAATAATAAATGGCTGTGCTGCTGTTGTCTCAGGTTTCAGAGTGAAACCGGAAACCTTTTTTTATATAAATGGCTTGAGCTTCTGTACATTACGGGTCAGATGGTCGAGTGCACATGCACACACACATGCACGCACACACACACATACACACACACACACACACAAACACACACACACACACACACACACACAGCACATGCATGGATGCACACAGACACACACACACACGCACAGGCACATACAGTTACACTTACACTTACACACAAGTACACATTTTAGAATGGTTTAGAATAATATTTTTTGGGCTGTGTGATCAGTCACAACCTCATTTCCACTAAACTAGCATCACCATCACAGCAAAATCAAAATGTGCATAATATGGAAACCTAAAGAAAAAAAAAGATTTTATGACAAGTCTGTCCCAGGGAGACGATCAAAGTGATGCACTGCTGAAATTTGTTTTTACTGATATTCTGATAAACAAAGTTGACCAAATCATCATCATCACTCCCAGTGTGCAATATTCCCACCATACCATTCAAAGATACATCCATATGGATCTCTTTGCAACCTCTTTGATATTTGCAGCTGGAAATCTATTTCCCCTTATCACTATTGATCTGCAAGAAGACAAGCTGTCTGGCCATGACAGCCTGGCCGGTCTGATTTAGCAGTGGACCATCAGCCTGTCTGAACACAGGGGCCTGGATGGATTTATATAAAGGCTGCTGCTGCTGATCATCCACCAGTCTGCCTCCCTCCAGCTCACACTGGGCTTTCTTATCAAGAGCTTAATTTTAGAGGCAGTCAGGAAACAGCACTGTTTTTTTTTTAATCACAGAGGTAATGGGATTAGAAGTTCATTCAATAAATGCTTGATTATTTTTTTTTTGCTGTCTTAATGTTTTCAGCTGGGATAGTTTAGTTTTCACATTTATTAACTTGCTTTCATGGAAATAGTGCAGAACCCTGATTACAAATACATTGTGCTAATAATTACTGCGGGCTTAAGAAAGTGGCAAAGGGCTGGCTTATACTCTCTGAGTTTGTAAGATGGTATAAAGAGCTAGAATGTGTTCACTGAAGGGATAAAATTCATTATGAACAAATATAACAACTAAGGCACCTTATTACTGTATCAAAAAATAAGTTTCCTTTTTATCATGGCATGCTAACCAGCTTATCTAAAACATAGTACATTTAAACATTGTAGATGGAAATTCTTAATGGGGTTTTGTGATAGCCGAAGTAACAATATTATTGACTTTATTTAATCAATGATATGCATTTTAGACCAGACAGTACTGCTGGTTTGACACACAATGTACTGTGTTAATGAGATAAAAATATGATCCTAATCAGTGGAAATTGCCATACTACCTATTCATACACACTTGCCTGTGGGTATCTGTTTTTTCCTTACTGTCAACGTGAACAGGATTATTATCTGGTGCATAATGCTATTCTCAACAGCTCATTAACAGTCAGCAGGTTATCATATGCTGCAAACGCTATTTTTCTTTCATTAATTCTGAAAAAAAAATCTATATTTTCCAGTTGAATCATGCATTCGCTGAAATAAAAAACAACAACAACAACAACAACAGAAAAGTAATAATCTGCACAACAGACGGTGCATGCAAAGTGCATTGTTGCTATTCGTAGTGATCCTGTCTGCATTGCACCCAGAAATAAGACTTCGCAACCTTAACAGTCATGAAAGCACCACTGTTGGCTTGTCCTCACTGTCTCAGTAATTAGTAGAGCCAGGACCCGCTTATCCAGAAACACGATATATGTGATTACAAAGACTAAAGAAGGATTATGTGTAATAAGTATATTGTTTTCTTTGAAGTTGTTAACCTCATTTCTGTAGTGATACTGCTAGGTGTGTGTGTGCAGCAAAGGTTTTAACTAATAAAGTAGAAGCAGACGGGGTTTAGACAACTTAGAAGGGCATATGCGGCCAAAGCAGCAGATGTTAGTGGCAGGTTGCTGGGAGCGAAGGGTGCCTCATTTGGCTCGCTCAGGAGGTGATCATGAGACATATTGCCTTTACTCTCGCCCTCCACATGGACACATGACTGCATTCTTCATCCCTTAGGGAATTGTGCAAGATTGTAATATCAAAGGGTCAGTAGCAACCAGCAAAATGTCTGATTTCGACAGTTTCTAGTTACAGTATTTCAGATGTTTCCCAATGGTTGTTTTGAAAACTTGGAGTAGTTATCTTTTGACTATAATATCAGATGCTCTTTACAGTCTGCAGAGTTTGATTTTGTTCAGCTAAAGCAGAATGACACATAGTTGTGACACACACAGCACACACAAAGCATACAGTTCCACATTATGCTTTGCCACTTCACCCACAAGACATGAGTGCATCTGTCTCCAGATATGGTAATCTCATTGTAGTTATTGCAGATATTTCACAGGCTGCACTGCTTTTAATGTATATATAGCGCTATCTCGACTTACATGCCGTCATCAGGTCTTCAATGCGCTAGGTCACAGCATCTGTCAGTGAAACAGAGAAGTTTGATTCACTCTCAGGTATTTTCACAAAACGCTGCTCAGAGGGAAAAGGTTGAGGATCAGTTCTAGTTTCACTCTGTGCTTTTTTAGCCGTTCAATTCCTCTCTCACCTTGGCTTTTCTTGGTGTCTAATTGGGTTTCATTGATTTATACTCCATGATGCTGGCTTGGCCAAGTCTCTGCTGACCCTGCAGAAAAACATCAGCCAGGCCGTCTAACAGCACTCTTCCTGCGCCACTCCCCCAACACTCCCTATACAATGAGCTGTGAATGATTGTGTCAGAGAGCTGGAACAGAGTCAACCTGCCGCTCCGGTAGCCCTCGCGGCAGAGCAGTAGATTAGCGTCTCACCAAAACAACAAAAGGCTCTGGGGTTGGTGTTTGTACCCGCTGTTCAGGGACTCTCGTCCGATTGAAGAGGGAGAGAGCGCGGGGGCCAATTGGCTGGTGTCACGAGGCCCGGGGACGCAGCCACTCATCTGTGCCTGAGCAACCATGTGTCACCTTGAGCTCTCTGGAGGAGGCGTCCGGACACAAACCTGCTGGGCCAGACGGGGCGTGAAGAAGGAGGGAGAACGAAGGCAGAGAAAGTAGAGCTCCAGCTTTCCATATGTGACAACTGTGACTCAGCGGCTGAGAGAAAAGCTAGGCAATAACCTGAAGGAGATCCAAGCTGAGAGCGGAAGATAAAAAAAAAGAAACCCTCACCTTTTCGAGTTTGCATGCAGCAATAGGGAGGGATAAGAAGAAAAGGATATAATACAGACGGAGCTTTGATACCAACTGTGTCCTCGTTTCCTCCTCTCCACTCCTGTCCCCCCTCTGCCATGCATTATAAACGGCTGATTATGACAGTGACAGCTCCTCAGGTGTGCAGCATGCTAGATTTGTTATTCAGATCACAGGCATTGCTATCCCTCCCTCTTACCACCTGCACAGATACACACACACACACACACACACACAAACGCACACACCCACACCCACATGCACGTACACACTGCTCACAGCTGCTGTGTCAGCGGGACTCTGGGGCCAGAGAGAGGAGGATATTACATGAATCAGCTTCACACTACTGTTGTGTTCATAGTGCTATGATCCAAAATAGCGATACAAATTGTGCTTGTGTTGCTTGATTAAGGCTTTCATAGGCTACTGATATCTGCATGACCTTAGATTTGTTTAATTGTCAACGCATTATTAAATTTCACAGGGCAAGATGGGCAAATCAGCATTCTTGGACTGTATCGTGAAGACCGCTAAACATCAGAGCCTGCAGCCCTAAATCTTCTATCCATAGGAATACTAATCTGGGATCAAAGAGCAAGTCACATGACTACATACACTCCACTATGACTTAAGATGCAAAATTGTCTCAAATCAGTATTCTACTTCTAAGCTGATTTGTGAATATGGCCTCTCATGATAATGGTTATGCATGTTAGATTCATCACATGTGAAGGTGATGTTACAGAAGGCATGTTGTGATTAAGATGAGCTGGTTTCTGCTATGATTAAAGGAGAAATCCTACCCTAAAACACTTTAACACTGTGAGAAAACAGTCATTGGTGATGTGCCTTGCATTATTGGGCCCATTATGTTGTTTGGTGTTGTATTTTTCTTGTTCCTGCGGACAGCTGCCCAGAAGTTGACAACGTCACGTCACGTCAAGATATTTCCAGTGCAGCTATGATGGAGTTTGATATCAGAAATTTCTCAGCTATCCAAAACATCCACAGTAAACATCAGATTTTGGTGTCAGTCCCTCAGAATCAAGAGCAAGGGCTTCTTTCTAGACTTACCAATTTGCACCGACATTCAACAATCATACAGAGAGAAATCCATCGTAGAAGAGGAAGAGATACCAATTTTTAAACCATCAGTAGGCGATAATGCAATGCAGCCACAAGACATGTTGTGTTTTCATAGACGCGCCCCAGTGTTCAAGAACTACTTGGCTAGCTGGTTATATTTATCTGCCCATACACCCACCTTTGACTGAAAGCAGCAAGTTCTCTGGAGGTTGTCGAAAGTCAGGAACTCACAGTCAACAGGAAATCACTAACTGAACTAGAAGTTGACAAGGCTGTGGTAGTGGGTAAACCTAAGAGGTAAATTACAACACTTCATCATAAAACAACACAATGTTATTGTGTATCTGAGGGTGGATTTTTCCTTTAGGATTCTGCAGGTTGTCAAGGCTGCTTTGCCTTCTCACTTGTGTGTGAATATAACACTGAGCATTTGCTCCCGCGGCTTTCGTCATCCTCTTCTCATTTCCCTTTAGCACTTACAGTATTTTTAGGATAGAGAGAGACTGGCTTGAGAACTGAAAATGAAAGCGCAGGGACGGAGGAAAAAATGCTTTGTAAAACAATCAGGGTGAGTGGTTTTAATTTCGGGGCATGTTTAGCAAAAAAAAGAAAAAAAAAAGTGAGATTCCTGAGGTGTTGATTTTGAAAAGTCTCCTCACATGGCCTTTCTTGAAGTGCCAATGTTGTTTCTGCAGAGCCTGTGGCTCAGTTCTCTAATTTGCTCCAGCTTTGGCTCCACTCTACCATGTAAATGCAATCAAGTTGCTGACAAAGTATTTCTGTTGGCAGAGCTGCCGTCTGCCTTCTCCATTAAAAAAAATAAAGAAATAAATAAGTAAAGCGGGAAAATAATCTAAAAATAGAAACATTAATCACTTTGCCAGGCCTCGCCATGGGAAGCAGTAACTTACAGAGGGTTACGGCTTCACCTTTTAAAAGCCACATCGATTTCATTGAACAGTTGGTTATATTCGCGTTTCTTTATATGTCATGGATATTTTTAACCTAATCTAACTTGACAAGGTTAATTTTGTGAGGCCCAGCATACAGTAAGACAGATTGCTGACCTTTTGACTTACAGATTCATAGTCAACTTTTAATTAGGTTTCATGTTTAGTTCATTACTTTGCTTTTCAAATGCAGGCATACTGCAAAAGACAGATATATTAGATGTGATCTAACCTGAGTAGGTTAACAGAGCATTGCCCCCCCCTGCATTAAGACTGATTACCCAACCTTACACATTAAAAGGTTACATCAACCTTCAATTAATGCCTCTACAACTTATTCATGCCTTTCTTCACGTTTCTCATACTACACAGAGTACAGTGCGGTCGATGTTCGCAGAGTGATGGCTAGGTCAAGAGCCCAAACGTTAATGCCCTTGTACCTAATTTAGTCTGTTTCCTTGAGAGTCAAAAATTACCTCTCATAAATGCATCATTATAGGTCCTCATTTCAGGTTTGCCTTGGGGGCCAAATTGGACAGACGTCACCTTGATGGGAGGTTGCAGTTACAAGGTTTTAGCTGTATGGGTCAGTAATGCCTGCAATAGGAATCAGAGATGTACATGGGAAATTAATTTGTACGATTTAAAATATGTTAATTGTTTCAATTACAGTGTCTCTCTTACCAGCGTGCAAAGAAAACATTGAAGGGTTTGCATGTCAAAATGACAGTTTAAATCAGGGAGGAATCTAAAATATGGAGGAAATGCAGACATTATGTAAAGGATGCGACCAGCTGTTTGTCGGGGCCATGGGCGCTCTGGCTTACTCAACAGAAATGAACCTTGGGGACGCTGTTTGAGCATCTGTTGGTGGGAATGCCAGGGCTCAGACCTCTTAAAACAAGACTGAAATGGATACTGACAGAGAAGCTCTTACGAATGTCATGGATTCCTGACTGCAATGACAAATTGTATACTGGGTAGAGTTTAGGATTCTGGTGACAAAGTGTCATCTTGCATTAGCTTGGCGAAGATGGGCGGATCGGGCTAAACAAGGTGGCAGTGAGGTGGAGAGAGGCAGTCAGCAGATGGGACCGCTCACTCCGATAGCCTTCCGCTACTGAAGTACTGAGAGGAGGAAGTGCCAGCGTATCCAAGCAAGTTATAGGTTCCAGAGTTTCACACTGCTCACCCGGAACCGGTCAGAAAACCAGAGACCCGATCCGCATGATCTCCCATTTCAGTATTGGCATTTTCAGTTTCTTTGGATAGACACGTGTAAACTCATAAGCACCACTTTATTTTGATATTCGAAAACATATGATTTAGACTAATGCATTGTGCCTCCATGTTACACAGCAACAATAGGCTCAAAACTATAAGCTCCTGTGCTTATCAAACCTCAGTCATCCACAGCATGAAGTCGGAATAAGCCTCTGACATCCATTCTCCCCCTCTGGCATCTACTTGTCTCGTTGGATATCACGCAATATGGTGGTAGGTTGGAGAAAGACGCCGGCCGAGATTTACCACTTCACGTTACCAGTACTTTATTGGAGCCAAATGATTTACGTCAAAGCCATGTTAATTTTGACGCCTGATCCCCCTAAAATATTTTTGCAAGCCCTTTTTATGATTCACTGTTGAAGTGCAGTGATGAGTGGATGCCTCATGTCAGACAGGCAGAGCTGAGCAGAGCAGAGCAGAGCAGCAACTTCGTGGCTCCCTGTCATCATCTGGGGCCTGCCAAAGCTCCGAGCCAACCAGCTGGACAGCTTTATTGTCCTTTACCAACCTTCACTGAGAATTTTGATAAAATAAGCCAGAAAACGTGGCTGAAGATTTGCAACATGCCCACATCTAGTGCCAAAACACATTCCTCCTAGCGTGTTTTATTCTGCTTTCATGCATTAGTGTGCGTCTCCTCTGTTTCTTAAACACATCAGACATTTGAGATGCGTTCCATCATAAGCGTTCACTTCAGCCTTGATGCTGAGGGAAACATAATGAACACTATTAATAGGATGCTGGAAATTGTCCCTTGCAATATTATGATGTTAATTCAATTTCTACCCTCATTTAAGGATTTGAGAGGACAATCCGACACGTGAATATCTCCCTGCATGCAAAATAGGAAAAATGTGTTATCTGATAATGGCTAATTAGATTTCATATGTGAATCCTGACATGTTAAACAGATTTCTCCTACCAGTGTCCTTCATGGGCCATCTTCATGTTTATGATCACCATTAATCCTGCCAGCAGCGTTGAGACTTCTTGCTCTATGTGTGTTGGTGCAGAACAGAATTTCAAAAATAATTTATTGCCTTGATAGATCTATTGATGCTAAGCGTGAGGACAGAGGCTCTTTTCCAAAGAAACAGACTGAATTCTTTTTTCTTTTTTTTCATTTGCGGACCAGAGTCTTTTTAAAGCGGCTGAGGCGGGCTTACGAGATGTATTAACAAATATGCAGTGACATTAAAATGGATAAATGCTGTGCAGTCAAAAAGACAAAGGCCAGTTCCAGCAGCATATATTGATTTAACAGAGAGTGTTTGCTATGGTGGGTTAACTTCTTTGTTGAGAACTACACCATTCATATCAATGTTGGTGAAGATCTTATTTAATAACATTTTATTCTCAGTTTGTGCTTCTTTAAAGTCTGAAATCCACATAAGTTGTTGCTCTCATTCTGCCTCTACTGCCTCTTAACTCGACCAGCGTTTGATGAAAAGTTAAGACGCAAATCATCTCCTACAGCCATATCACCGAGCAGAAGGGTGTCAGGACATATGAGGCAAATTGACAAATTAGTTGTCAGCAGTATTGATTCGTCAGCATCTCCACCTCAACCCCTCCTCTTAACTCACAAACACAAAATTAATCTGTCTTCCTTTTCAACAGGAGCAGAGGATTACAGGTTGAGGTAAGACTGACAAACTAGGTTTCCATATTATTTTTAACCAAATTGTTGTGTCTCTGTTGGTAGAAATGTGGCTAAGATGCTGACAGATGCTGACAGATCCTGTCCAGTCGGGCCAAGCGAGGGTCTGTGGTTGTTTTGTTTTGCTCCTACCTCCTGCTCTGTTAAATAGGATGTCACTAATGCTGGCACACTAACAAATTGACTGGTGAATTTGCATACTGTTGTTGCAACTAACATCATTGCTTTCAATAATCACCCCTGATTCGCTAACGGACCTCTATTACAGCGTCTCCATATTTGTGCAAGGCAGATTATGTGTGGTCATCAGATGGAGACATTATGAAAGTGTAAGTGAAAGGCGCACAGCTGATTTGCTTGATCAAGTTAATTTTGTTTAACGGATGAAAAGGTGTGTTGCAAGTTCATGCGGCCTACAATACAGGTTATCACAAAGAGAGCAACGATGTTGGCAAATGATTTGTTCTGTGAATGAGGGTGACTCAGCCTCCACTGGGTGAAACTCACCCAGTGGAAATTGGTCAGCAGGCCCTCCTGGTGAATCATGCCATGCCACAAACAGAGAAACCGGATGGCCTGTTATTTCACCTCTCTTAGCCTCTTTTAGCCTGCGGGACTGCCCTAAGATACGGCAGTAGATAATAGTCCTGTGTAGGGAGGGAATGCTTCGCATAATTCAACCACACTTTCAAGGTCAGACAGAGGCATTTGAGGCAAGAGCTAATCTCATGCTAAGTCATATTGACTTCGCTGCACAACTGACCTCCAGGAGACGATTTCCCACTGCGGTTTTAGTTGGTCAACATGCAATGTCAGTCGGGGCTGCACTTCACAAGCCCCATTAGGAAATCAACCAATTAAATTTTGTAACATAGCAACACTAACAACATTTTCCATTCACCTTTGTCTTGAAAGTTGAAATGCCTGTCAACCTTCACTGCGGTGGAAAAGTGGAATTAAATTGTACAAGTACAGATAAGGGTATTCCTTTGCAGTGTGTGTTTACACTGTTCTGTAGTTGCTGTATTCACAAGCTCCAGATTTAAATATTTGATATTAATCTCACTTTGCTTCCCTGAAACGATGAAACTTCTGGGCATAATGAAACAAACAGGTGTGTAATCACAGTCAGATAAGCTGAATAAATACTACACACATGCAACACCTCTGCCCCGGCTTTTGTTGAGGTTTCATTTGAGCTCTGGCTGAAACTACTTCAGTGACATATGAGACTTCACCATGGTGCTGGCAACTCCTCGGTTTCGCTCTGCGCCAACACCCTGATATATCTCAAAAGGCCTTTGCCCCGGGTGACTTTACTGTGCCGCACTGGACATCAGGGAGGAGAGAGCTGGACCTGAGTATCGGCAGTGACTCATCCCCCCTGATCTGGCACTGCCCCTGCTGACAGTCGTGTGTTTTAGCTCAGTTTTATGACAGCAGGGCAGTGCAAGGAAAACAAACAGGCACTCAAAGAACTGTTCCAGAACTGGCTGGTATGTAATGACATAGAGGGTGACTAATATAACCTTGAATATATTATGAAGAAGCGTCTGGAAAGCCTCAGAGTCAGTCTCCTCTTCCTTATCTTTCAATCTTATACTAACACAATGGAGTTTTTAAAAAGAAATAAAAAAGTTACGCCTCAGGGTAGCATAGTAGACTATGGTGAATCAGCAGAAAATGGGTGAAAAATATGTTAATAATGTAAAAAGATGTTCAACGATGGTCTGGATATTTATTCATATGAATGTAATAATGACATAGAGCCCATAGCACACAAGTAAAAAAAGAAAAAATATATATATATATTTTTTAACACCAAAGCAGCCGATAGTGACAGAATATTAGTGGCAGGCTCTACGTGTTTCCCATTTCACTCTTACTCTTACATCTATTCTCACACAGATCATTATTCTCATTACACACAAAGACAACAAAACAGCTAGAGAAAGCATAATGAACAAATCAGTGGGCTACTGCACTTAATCCCTGGTTTTAATTGTTACATTGCATTGTATCATGGGGATTATCACCTCCCATTTCTTTGAGTAAAAATTACATTTAAAATACAGTTTTCACAAAGAGTTGACTGCGGCTGATATGGCATCGTAGTACGTGGGAACAGATTAAACATCAAACGAAAGGATTGGCCACCCCTGGAGATAAGAGATATTCACCTCCATTGCTTATTGCATATTGTGAGTAGATGTAGCTTATTCAAAGGAGCAGCAAAGCATCTTTCTGATGCCTAAATTTAGTTGAGCACGATTACCATCAAAGCCGTTCTGACAGGGGAAACAAACAGAGGATGCTGATGGGAGAAAAGGACTTGTTAAAAAGAGAAACAAAGTGTCTTTGGGTGTCAAACTGTCACTGAACACTACTGATAAAGGTGTTACGAAAAAATATGTTCTCAAACTGAAATGCTGTGGATACCGGTGCTGTTGTCACATGCAATGACAGCTGGAATCTAGAGGGAGCTATCACGAAAAAGGATTTTGTTGTACACCTGACATGGTAAATCTATTCACCTAATAATTGATGTGATTAAATTTCCTAAATGACGATATTGAATATTCAATCAGGACATATTGATATGCATATGCATTAAAAACTGGCTACACACCCCTCTCTCCAAAGCAATGAACAAATATCTCATGTTACCAAACGTGAGACTGTAAAGCAGCTTTCTGTTTCATCACAGGTAGAGAGGGAATACTGTGCACTCCTTTATTTTTGTGCAAAATCTGTGATAATTAATAACACTAAAATGATAGAAGGGGACACATGAGAAAGACCAGAAATAGTTGTGTTATAGCTGCTATGGTTTTCTTGCTGGCTGATTGAGATTAATTTACTTTGAGATATAAGATAATGAGCTCACAAGGGTTTCTGCAAATTCATTGTAGTATTAAGCAGTGTTCTCTCTGTAGGAAAGCTAAGTCTGCAGCCAGCCATCATTTACCACTTACCTGTGTGTGAAGACCATTGAAATCAGACATTGTAATGGTACTGTTGTGCAGGAGGCCAAGGAGGTTTCTTAGACTACTGCAGAATTGCAGTGGTAATTACAGAGACAAATCACTGGAGCACATGCTAACTGAATTCCACATGGAAAGCGGGAAACCAATTTACGAGCACATTATAGCATTCACTGGGGCTATAGCTACACATGCAGACAGATTCTCAACCATGTGAATTGCTGTTGGTGGGTAGATTCTCAAAAGCATAGTCAGATTTTATGACATTATAAGACACTATAAGATTCAAGATAGTATATCATAAGTTATGTGCTAACGGTAATCACTCAGTGACAGTACGGTACCTGCTTACAGTACCTATTTGATGTAAGTAATTACTATTAGGCTACACTATGCCAAATGTGAGATCTTCTTAATATGGTGCAGTGAAATTAACAAGGGTGGACTACTGTCGTTACCGTAATTTGTGGGTGTAATTTTTGAGTATTTTTTGAAGTCAGTAATTTTGCCATTTCTAAAGCATGTTTTGGCTTAAGTATTATAAATTGCATCCATTAGATTGTGCTCAACTAGGGCACTTTTCTCATGCTCACATGCACAGTGCAGCTGCGAGCAACAGAGAGAACAAGAGCCTAAAGGGTCCAAAAAAGCTTTACATCATGCTTGTTGAGATGTAACTATTTAGCTAGCTAGCTGAGTTAGCAAGGGGATAACGCTGAAAACGAAAATGGACAACAGAAAGTTCGCAAACGCTCTGCTTACTTTTGAATAAGAGGATGAGGAGCCCATCCTGAAAAGGAGGAGCTACAGTTAATGCTACTCACAGGGAAACTGCAAAGCTGCTTACTTCCCTCCAGGTGCTGGAGAATGTTTTCTTTGTCTGACATTAATGTAATGCACGGTGCAGCTAAAGTTAAAACATGTTCAACTTGGAGCGCCCAGGAGAGCCTCACGGCCGGGCTCCACCAAACGTGATTTACAACGCGATGATGGGACAGCTTGTGATGCGAACCAAGCTTGCAGTGTGGGGAAAGCGGTGGGATAAAAGTTGAAGTTCAGTCAACTTTATGTAAATGAACACGGTGTTCAGCATGTGAGAACCACTCCATTTGGCCAAAGAGGTTGACGTTGATTGTGCAATGCTTCTACCAGCTTTCGCCCACTACTTTCTCGTTAGCTGTCAAAACATGTCTTTTGTGGGCAAATTAATTATAGCTGTGCTCTATAACCTCTCTCTCTGTACACACTGGCAGGAAATATGCTGCTTGGATGAAGAAGGTAGATGTTGTTGATGGGTCTATACAAGCTATACTATGCTATTAACATAGATTTACCAGTGAATTCAGCAATCATTAGCAGTAGTTCATTTA
This sequence comes from Centroberyx gerrardi, assembly GCF_048128805.1. NCBI lineage: Eukaryota > Metazoa > Chordata > Actinopteri > Beryciformes > Berycidae > Centroberyx > Centroberyx gerrardi. The sequence goes on from NC_136009.1 coordinate 17,552,028, forward strand.
ATGTGGATTGATTGACTCTAACTTCTCCAACTCCATGCCCTGTTTATTAAAAAATTACACAGCTATCTAAACTTTTGTAATATCAAATTATTTGGATTGGACAAACTTCCAAAAAAAAAAAATTCGCACTAGTTGACATGCCCAGAAGCATCCAGTCTGAAGGGGTGGCTGTGGCTCCAATGTGAATACATTGCGTTTGGTGGGGTTTGAATATTTTGGAAGAAAGGCACCTGCTGCGACCAAACCATTGAAAATAACTGAAGAAAAGGTGCAGGCGTGTTCAACAAGCATCCTATATGATTAGAGCTATACAAAGTACAAATTTTGTAGGCTCTCCATAAGCAGTGCATCACAAAACTGGCCAATCATACATTTTATCTGCATCAAACCTATGCAAGCATGCAGAGGTAAGTTGCCTAAAGTAAGGTAAGTTGCCTAACCTTAACCAAAGGTTTAGTTGACTAAACACATCCCTAACATTAACCCTAACCTTAACCAAAGTTGTTTTACTTGCCTAAACTTAACCATAAACTCTTTCCATGTGACAAACAAGTGAAAATGGGTTGTCCAGTTTGTGTTATTGTCACATAATTCCTTTGTGGTAAAGAAACGTAATCTTCACATAATTCGTGTCCACAACACATAATCTGCATTTCAGAGTTTGTGCTAATTTCATGTAATTCATGAGGCTGTGTTGGCCTTGCTAGCTAGTTGGATAGCTGGTAGCAAAAGAACGTCAATGTAGTAACGTTATTCATTATGAAATGGACAATGAAATAATAGCAGTGAAGAGGGGAAGGAATGAAATTTATCAATAGAAAGCAGCTCTGGGGCTGTAGAGGGTAATTGAGAAGGCTGTTATGTCAATTTATTTGACATGATATGATTCATTTAGAAAACAAATCATACATAGGTTACCCTTAACTATTGCTTCATTGACAGGGTCATGACTTGCAGAAGGAGTAACTCTTGGTTACTGGATCTACAGCAACATTTTATTAGCTAAAATACAACTTTGGGGTCTTAGCAATGTGTTGATATTTTCATTCTTTCATACTGTAGATTTTGGCTCTTCACTTTTTGTACACATGGTAAAAGTTGATGCTAAATTTTTGATATGGCTTCCAGTGCTCTGCCAATATGTCCTCACTGTGCAAGAACCTCGGTTTATCGTTTGAAGTATGGCACCCCATCAGCAAATACCCCACTGAAATTCAAATGTGGTGGAATGCAGTTATCTTTTTATGGGGATTTAGATGGAGCTGTTTGGAGTTGGGGCTTCCTATTCATGTATTCCGTCACCATCCAGCCGCTCAGCTGTATTACTGAATTGATGCGCTGTGACAGTCTTAAGCTATTTTATCTCCTTTCTCCATCGTATTGAGAAATTACAGATGATATAGAAAAGTCATGGTTTTCCACCCGACGCCGAACTCATCTTGATATAACTCATAACACCATCTAAGCCTCTGTATTGAGTTTTGTTCCTCTGTGACCTGTAGATCAAAGTAATGGACTATTGGAGGCTGTGCACACCAAACTAGAGAGGCCTGAGCTACTCAGTAGTTTAATGGTTTTGGGCAGGCTCTTAATTATAGGACAGTCTCCCCTGAGTGATTCCTCTCTTACAGCAGAGCAGGGGAATTGTACATTTTCACCTGATCAATACAATGAGGATGTTTAATAAAAGGTACATGAACAGGCTCTATCAAATCAATTAAGAGACAATTACTCAGACTGGCAGCAGTGTAATACATTAATATGACAGGAAGAAAGTTCAAATAACGCACAGTAGAATAACAAAACAATTCAATTCAGATTGGTCTTTTTTCAAGAGAATTCCCTGCTGATTCACTGAGATGTATTAGCTTTGCAAGCACATTACAATGTAAAACCATAGAGGACAGCTTCTCTAGCTGGTTTCCCACATTTCTTGAGTATTGAGCTCGGTCCGTGAGCCCGCAACATGCTGCCTCTGAAGGTTTGTCCTTGCTCTCTCCATTTTGTGTGCATCTTACACGAATGCTCTGATGAAGCCCTGACTTTCGTTCCAACAAGTTCAGTAGGCCAGATGTATCATCCATTTTACTTTGGTCAGGGCTGGTATCGATTTCTGTTAAGTGTAGCTTCTTTTTCTCTCTTAGGAGAGATTCCTGGAGCAGTGAGGGAAAATACTCCTCTCCAAACCTATCTGGGATCATGAACACACACTTGTTACACACACCTTCCTTCCAGACAAGCTGTAAACATTGAAATGTTACAGCGGAATGGTAAAACTGATGCATTGCAGGTAAATATATTTGCGGCACAGCACCACAGTGAAATAATATTGTATGCTTGTATGCCTTTTATTCCATAATTCACAGCTGAATTGCTGAAAACTATTTGAAAAAGACATACATTTCTTGATGCCCTAATTACGTTTTAAATTTGGGACTGGGCTGCAGTCACAGTGCTTGAGTTTACTGAGCTCTTCAAAATAATGAAGACATTGCTGGTAATTAATGCTGTATCTAACTGTAAAGTCTCACTGAAATATCTGTAGGATTCATGTCGTCTTTATTTGATCTAATCAAAAGAGCACATTGCAAAGACCTGATAAGTACATGGCAGAAAGTTATGGATGATAATAGACGTTTGACAGTGAAAAGGAATTTAACTAATTCTGTAATGGACTCCTCACAACCACTTTGCTTAACCATTGTCTGAAAAAAAATATTGTACTCATTTTTATGTACTCCATGGTGTGTGTCCTTTCTTGAAGGTCCAACATTTTCCCAAAGAAAAGACTGAATAATTTTGTTTTTAAGTGGGATTGCCTAAAATCAAAGAGCGAACTTGTCTGGAGTGCCTTCTCTTTGGCCATGATACAAGTATAGACTACTTGCTGTCAAATCAATGAAGTGTGTTTAAAATTCATTTTGTAAGTGTTTCATCAGCCATGCATAATTTTTCTTTGATGCACATGGTAGACGATGGGCAACATCATGAGATGTTTGGCTGATCTTTATGTTGGGTCACTGAGTGAGTGACAAGGCCGTTCTTCATCTGCAGACAGCTCAGCGGGCTAGCCCTCTCATCAAGGGTCCTCTGATGATGTGTTCATCAAAGGAGGACAGTTCTGGTGCTTTTAAGTTGCTACAGTATGCGTTGTGTATTTTTGACAATCCTCCAGCTTGCCTTGTGTACTATCTTACATCATATCATCCTTGACGGTAAAGTGAGAAAGTACATAAATAGGCTAAATATACGAACTAAGAGCTGAGAGAACATTGTACATGTAGATGCCACATTGCCTGAATCCATTTTTACATCCTGGATGTGTTTGATATGTAAAACTGAAGCATATCATTATGTTAAGCAAGAACTTGCAGCATTTTCAGTACCACAGCATGAAAAGACATGTCGCTCTGCTCAGAAGTGAGCTAGTTGAGTTGGTGAGTCAAGTCACTCCATGACTTTGAGAAGTTCTACAAGACCTCACCCAGTCACGCAGTGGACTAGGCTGGAAGGGAATGATTCAAGGCAGACAGAGATATCATCCATCAGCCACTTCACCTGGGCCTAATGGCTCACCTCAGACAGGCATGTTTGACTGTGTGTTTGATGTGTGCATACCACATACCCGCCTACTCTTTTTATGTCAGAATATCAGCAGGCAGCACAGTGTCAGGGCTCACAAATGGATTTTCTAATCCACTTGTTTGCTGGAAGTTCTTTCAACCCCCCTTTTTGAAGCCCAAGCCAAAAATGTACTTAAACACGAGCATCCCCTTAGACTCCTGTCTGTCTCACCCCCCAACTGTCATTGTGTGTTTTGACTGGCTAATACATTTCCGTGACAGAGAGAAAGAGATGCAGGCAGGAAAGGCGAAGGACATCAGGAAAGCTCAAATAATGAGATGTCAAGCAGAGCAGACCATAATTGTTAATTACATTTATTCCAGTGCTTTTGGAAAGCAGCCATGATGCTTTCAGGAATATAAAGTGGTGTCCTCAACATGTTCCAGGTTCAGCCTTTTAAATGGGTCTGAGTGATCAGTCCTGAAACTCAATAAGGGCCCTATTCCAATCTACAGACAGGCCATACATGGCCATGTAGGGAACAAAGACAGATGTACATGTTAAAAAGCTAGATAGATATATTCTCTACAGCATTAATTTAAGTGAAACAGGCTTTGGCAGCATAGCCACTGACCTACCAAGGTGCTGTTAGTTTGCTCTGACACACACAAATATGTGTCTTCATTAGAACAGAGTTTGAGTTGACTGGGTTGACTGGACAGGACTTAATAGTTTGACATACTGTAGAGAAAAGTGCTTTATGTCCGCTACAAATCTGTCTCCGGATGTTTGCTTTGACCAAACAATGTTTGCTTGTTCCAGCTCTCTTTAATTGACAGATTAGATGATGAGATAACTCACCTTGCCTAACCTTCTTTTCCTCCATTGAAACTTGTGCTGCCAGCAAAATGGCTTAAAGTCTACCGGCGGTGATTGTCACCAGTAATAGGAAGGGGGAGGGTGGGGTGAGTTAGTGTTGATGTAGGCACAGAGACAATTGTTTTTCAAGTTTTCATTATGTGCCGGACAAGACTAATTGATGAAGTCCACAGGGCCGCTGACTGTGAAACTCACGAGTGTGTCCCATCCCATCGGCCCTCTATGATTCCGCAATGTCTGTTCTCTTATCTCCTATCCAAAAAAAAAATGGAAGTGATTCTTGTTAGAGTTGGCTGAGCAGAGCGGCAGCCCAGTCCCTTAATTGAATTCTAAAGGGAAACTGTCAATCACTCTACTTTTACTTTTCTGTCACTCCAATGCATTGTTGGTGCAATAAAGACCTAGACTCAGGAGGACTACAAATAACATTTGGTTTGGAATCAACAACTCTGCTTTTGACACACATGCACATGCACACACTCTGATGCACATATACCTTCCCAATATTACTTGCCACCCCCAAACCATCTGCTGTCAGACATTGGTAATTAGTTTTATGGCGTTCTTGGCAGCCAGAGTATGGCTTCACGATAATTACCCTTTTATTGTTTTGTATTCTATTGTTAATGTTGTTGTTGTTTTGTGGCTTGTCCTAATTAAAAGTTTTGAGCTTGGAATTAACACAGGCTGCCCTTTTTGTCCTTCTAAATTGCTTAGAGTAGATATGGTGAGTGACGGTGAGGCGTCTCAGTAATGGTATAGAGTCTATACCATTACTGTGATTTAGTCTGTGCTATAGACTAAATCCTCTGGACTACAATGTACATGAGTGTCTGTTACCACAAGCTGTAATGACTGCGAGGTTTCCAGGTTGTTGGCACTTTGTCTCTCCGAGGAGAGACTACCATTACTGTTTTTCTTGAAAAGTCTTGTCTCACAATCCACCAAAGTAATTCAGTAGGTGGAAAAACACCCCTTGTCTCCACTCTTCAGGTTTCTGTGACATTACTCTTGTTTCTTCCTACAGTAGCCCACCATCCCCTGGGTACAGTACCAGTCAATATTCTCTCTGCATCTCTCCCTGCTCTGTTTGTTTTTAATGGGTTTTAAGTTGACAGGTGGTCAGAGCTGCCTGTCTCGGGCCTCAGACGTGTTGTTTGAGAGGTCTCCGGTGCCGGGGTTTGGCCATCGCCACAGCTAAATCCACTTATACACAACCCACTAAGCTCTCGCATTCAACAGCACACATTAACCTGGGCTAAAACCTCTCCAGATTAAATGGAAGACTTGACCAAGCAATGGGAAAGAGGAGAAAACACAGTCCAGCCGGCATTGAGGGGCGCAAAGATCCCATCACGATCCTTTGGAAATAAAATACTCTTTTGACCTCAGGCCACGGGAGAAGCGATTCCCGCATAATTTAGATGCAATATGTGAAACGCTGGATTCGTGGAAAATTCACATCTTATCAACAGATTGGATTCATTCAAATATCTTTTTATATTCCACATTGGCGTCTGATTGTGAGCAATGCTGCCAAGGCGATGGGGGTCACATTGTCTAATAGTGAGTCACAACGTGAGCTTTCACCATCAGTCAGAAGTGAGGAAAATATCTCCAGAACACCTACCATTTTATGGCATGTCAGACAAGCCTGTGTTCAAGTCAGAGAAATGCATGTATTTCTGGAGTGGCAGTTGACACCTTATGTAACTTAAACCAACTGTGATGGGGTTTACATGTAATAAATCTTAATGCCATTACTGCTCACATTGACTGGTACGATGATGTCATCTACATTATCTCTGTTCTTGTCAGTAGGTTTTACCCTCAACGAGAAGCATCACGTCACTGAGGGGGAAAAAATGTCATTTTACTTTGATTATTAAATCGTAGACCGTAGAGAAACGTTATTTTGCATTTTGTTCTCAGCATTTCTGTTCCACAATTGCATGCCATCAGCAGTATGACGCAGTAGGGGGTTTGATGAGTGGTACAGCATGAATGACTGAGAAACAGATCTTTAAGCCCCAGATCGACCAGAAGTTTGGGAAAGGCAATGAAAAGAGTATTATTTTTTTTATCTTTCTTTCTCTCTGTCTATCTCCCTCTCTTTTGCTCGTTCATTATTTTATGGCACTTCAAAAAACCTGTACAGCCACGAATCATGTCTGTGCAAAAACACAACAGTTTTCTCTGATGTAAACATGACAAAATGGCTTATGTGCCATGGTTTATGCGCAGAAAATATAAATACATGCTTCTCACTCAAACCACCCACAGCGTTTATGGTCATTTATCGCTTCAGGCCATAACAAGCATCGACACTCAGTGATACATTTTTTCCTTGATGAATTGGTGGAGATCTATACTTGTTCACTGTGACGTCTAGGCTGCATTCCTGGCGGTCAGCTGTCACTTGTAGTCTCATCAGAATATCCAGACAACCTTGATAATCATGTGTCCAATAAAACATTCAGCTTCTTTGAAAAAAGTGGTCTCATCATTTTGACCATTAAAATATTAAAATGAGCCAGGCAGATTGAGAGCTGCAAAATCTGAAAGTGGTTTATGACACGCTGTTTTCATGATTTGCAACCAAATACTAAACTCTTTGCTCCTAATGTATCACCATCAATCAGTGATTACTGAATTATTGCAAATTATATGACAAATGACAAACAACATAAATGCTAAAATGTGATTAATGACCATGGTCCATTATTTGAAAAATTAAATGCTGACAGTGAAGCAGGGAATCCTATTTGACCTTCCTTGAATCTGATTATTTCAGATCCTTAACAGGAATGTAATTATAATAATGGTTATTGCTGAAGGTTATTGCGGAATCAAGTTTGTTTCTTCTCTCTCTATTGAACAGGAAAATATGAATTTATTTGATAATTTTCATAGAACATTTCCATAACGTTCCTCTTTCTCCTCATTACCCGAGGTAAAGTTTGCTTTTACATCGCCCCTCATCCCTAAGCTTAAATGTCACAGCATTATATATTTACGCTGGCTAATGACCTGAGCCGATAGCTGACAGAGAGAAGGGGGTACAGCTATCTCTTTATTTAACACATGGAGAGTAATGATTTGCACTCAGAGGGGGATCTGGTGAGGGCTGGACATTTCAGTCTGTGTCCTCTAATAGGGCCTGTCGCCGGTGATTAGGGATTGTTGACAGGGCGACTTGTAGTGCCTGGCACCAGACGCCGCGCTCACTTTCTGTTTCCCCCATTTATTACCTCCTGCCCAACTCACTAGCAAGTGCTAGCACACGCACACACACACACACACACACACACACACACACACACACATACTTTTGCTCATTATGTCAAATATCAGATAGCGAGACAAACATTGTCAAGTCATAGGGGAGAGGCTGGCTGTCTTTCCTCCCACGCCTCCCTATAAAACCTCTAGGTCTCAGGGCCACACTGGCTATCACATGCCAGCTCTCTCATCATTACACCCTGGTTCATAGCACAGCATCAGTACTTTCTATTCTGATCCAGGCTGGAACCAAACTAATTACCCTGTCATCTCTATTCTCTTGTCTTTGAGACTCCTGGATTGTCTGTGATTAGTTTCTTCTATGTCATTTATAAAATGGTTCATAGGCTGCAAACTATTTTCTGTCTAAATTAATCAACAGTGTCCTTTCTTCTTCTTCTAAAAAAGGGGCAGACCTTGGGCTAATTGTAAAGGGATGACTCTGTCTCAAAAACTCCCCCCCCCCCAGTAGGGAAAAAGAGGCCTAATTCCCTCTTTTGGAGCATGGGCCTGAGTGTGACAGCCCATTCCTCTTTCCATTCTTCCCCATGCCTCTGGAGATCAAACTCAGGTTCACCCTGGGCTTCGAAAGCTAGGCCACTAGAGATCGGATTCTAATTGACCTACACCTTTGACCTGTGCTTGTACACAAACTGTACAATCATAGTGTAGCAGGCAATGCATACTGAATAGCCTCCTACTTCCTCAGCGTGCTGAAGGCTAAATTAATTTGTATGGAAGTCAAGGATAACTAATGGGCAGCCTGGACGAATAATACAATAAGTGCCCTCCTATTCCACAGTAATTCAAACACACTGGGCTTATTTAATTATATATTCCTGTAAGATGCATGCTCAACCCAATATGCAAAAAGGGGGACCTAATGGCATACTAATGCATAGTGGTAGCTATTATACATGAACTGTTTCAGCCTAAACTACCATGAAAGACCACAGTCCCTAAATTCCACAGTGTGCCTTATTTTTCAGAACAGTTTATTCTTCTGAAATCAGCCATTAATTGCGTGGCGTTAATTGCAGACTGAACTGCACATGACCTCTGCTGCTGTGCTGCTGTGCTGCTGTGGCGTATACCCTGAGAGAACGGGGTAATAGATGTGCTAGTGAGAAAAGAAGCACTCAGAGGATTAGTCTGGGGTCTCTTGTGGCAAACTGGAGCTGGCATGTCATTTTCTAAAATAACACTTGTACAAAAGAAGAAAAAAAAAGCTGACAAAATTCTATTTTAAGGCTATATCCTTCAGTATGGACAGAAGGTAAAACCACAGAACCGGTCTCCAGGCTCACTCCCCAACTCAAAGACATTCTAAACTCTGAACATTTGACCCTTCTTTGTCACTATCCATCATAAATGGTCATTAACCTGTGACACATGACAACCATCTACTAATCACCTGCAGTCATAAATCATTTTGTCCAATGAAACAATAGCATCCATACTTGAGCTACACCCCACAATGAAATCCCCACATGGGAGCAAAGAAATCAAAGCCTGCAGTGTGTGAAACTGGCCAAGGGGCTGCCACTTGTCACATGTGATGATGGTCACATAGCCGGCTCCAGTGCACGAGCCTATCAGTGCCCGTGTTAGTTGATATGGGCCGGCCCATGTGCATGCCAGCTCTGGCCTTAATCGGCCATGATTATAACTAATGGCTGTAATGATGTACATTTTCTCCCCAGCAGGACAATGCAATTAGGATCAAGCGAATTCAGTATCTCCCCAGGCAGTCCCCAAACCCTCTTTCTCTCACAGTCTATTTAGCCAAGCCTTTGCGTGTGTGTGTGTGTGTGCATGTGTGTGCGTGTGTGTGTGTCTGTCTGTCTCTGTGTATGTAACATAACATGCTGTACAGGCTATTCAATTGGCAGCCCACAGGCCGAATCAGTCCCTTCAGTCATTACAAATAGGCCCTTTGATTGACTCTGAGCAACGAATTAACAAACAATATATGAATGAATTATTAATTTATAAAAATGTATGTGCCTTGTGTAATTTGCCAATCTGCCAATAACAGAATCAGTTGTTCCTATTTGTCCCGCCCTATCAGTGCTAACAGCAAATGGGAGTAAGCAACACAAGTTCTCCTATTTTTACACTCTCTCTGTGCCACTGCTAGCTTGCAAAACAAAAACAAAATGTCACTCTCTACTGTAAAATAAGGAAAAAAATAACAATAAAAACAGGCAATTTAACAGTGAGTGGAACTATTTGTTTGTGCCTGCTGGTACAAAGCTACTGTGCAGTGAGAGCATCTCCGTGACCAAGGAGTATAATTTGAGGAGGCATTTCAAGACAACACACACCACTTTTCCAGTGGGCTCTGATGCTCACCGCACTCAGACTATATTTCTATATTTGTAATAACAGGCATAATAGACCAAGGATTCCTCCACACTTGTAAAAATGCATTAATTGTGTGCAAAACGGAAGACTACTGAAGCTGCCTATTGTTGCTTTTCATGTGCATGCTGAAGACCTTAGATCAAAAATTGGAAATCGAAAATGTATGCCGCCTCTTTCAATTCCAATTTCATAATCTGGCTGCCGTCCTAAAGTAACTGCATAGCCCTGCATGTTAACGGCAAGCGTGAGAAACGTGTGTGCAAACGTGCTGTAGAAATCTCTGTGTTTTTGTTGATCATAGAGCATGACTGCATTATTCATCAAACAGAACTTGCCTCTGGTAAAATTCTCACCACTGCGTCTTTCTAGGTTGCTTTTTTGTTTATAAAATGGCATTGAAAACCTCTCTATCACGTAAAATCACATCTGGCGTTCCAGACATCGTATATTGCCTTGGGCCAGTGATTCGTCTAATTCAGTTTGCATGTAGGTTCAGTCAATTAAAGTGAGTTTGGTAGCTAGTTGAACAAAACCTTCCACTATTTTAGAGTCGACATGCTGTCTTTGACATGGAAAGAATCTGGACCAATTTGTCCCTTGCTCGACTTTCGGTTGCCATGGATACTGTGATCCTAAAATCTTACAGTAGAGGATGTGCATTTTACATTAAGAAAAGGAATTGGGGTTTACTCTCAGCTGTGTCTCTAGGCTACTTCAGACTTTTGCGCACATGCAAGTCCACACACACACACCTACACACACACACACACACACACATGCACACACACACACACATTCACACACTGTGCTCGTCAAATCAAGCCATGTCTCCATGGAAACTAGAGTCGAATAAAGAGAGTGCCTTAATCACTTGATAAGTACCACAAACTCCGCTCTAGTCCGGCCAAAGACATTCAGTTTCCAATATGATATCAAGTTCGGTGTGAAATATGTGAAGCCATTTCATTCTATTACCCAGAGTTATACACGCTGACGGCTGGGACAGCTCTCCAATACATTGTACTTGGGGTTAATTAAAAACGTAATGGTCAAGCCTATATTTCTAACAGAGCTGACAGGAGCTCAGAATTCATTCAGATTGATTAGATATGAAACTAGTGGTCTGGGTAACCAGTAGTCAGAAATGGCTGTGTGAAACAATTATCCAAGAATCAGTTCTGAGGACGCAACAAAGGATCATTAAATCCTTTATTTTCATACACTACTAATCATTGAGTCGTTTTTTTTTGTGAGCAGTGGATGACTTGTCATTTTAATGACACATGTCATTAAAATGATAGAAAACAACTTGTGAATTGTCTCAAAATGGAGAGGTGTGAATTCTGTAACTCCCATGACATTAACGACTGTGATTTACTATTTTATGCTGGTGCACAAAAAACCAAGCAGTGATGGATATGCCAGTTTCAGGTAATTTCTACCCATCTGCAGAAGAACTATACAGACTCTATCTGTGTTTCCCATCCCCGTCCCCCGAGGCAGCGCTCTGATGTGGATGAAGTGAAGACTTATCACTCGGGTGAAAGAGGGGCAGCTGCCTACTGTACCTGGATTTCATTGCATTTTTCATTCCGTGGCAGTTATCTGCATTAAGAGAAAAAAAAACAAGGAAAGATTGAATGTGCCTTTCTCGCATTACCCAACAAGTTTTATGACTGTAGGCGGTGAAACTTTACCAGGTTCTCACTGCATTTTCAATAAGGGATAATGAGGTTGAGGCAAACCTAGCAGCACCAAGGTAGCCGACAGAAAGATGCTAACAAAAGGTTGAGGTGATTTACTTATTAAAGTATTTATTAAATACAGCCCCCACATGCAAATATGTGCACAGGCATTAAGAAAAAAATACATTAATTTTTATTTTATAGGTGTAAGTTTTTCTTATAATGGTTAAGGTTATATAAAAATGTGTTGTTTTGTGAAAAAGCTCTATTATAGATTTTATTTTAAAACCTGATTCATCGTATGTTTCTACTTAAAAGCCATTTCGAGGATTGTTGAGAGTAATATTACATCTCGAGTAAATGCTAAGCTTTCTTTTCCTAAAGGCAAGTGAGAAAAGATAATTTGTTGAATGTAAACACCGCTAAAAACATTTCCCTCTGTGTCACAATGATTTAGTCGTGGAGGCTGACACCCCAGAGCACAGAGTTAATTCTGCTGCTGCTGAGTCACACCAAGCACATCTCTAGTCAAATCCTTTTTCTATAAAAGCTATCATTCCCCTCAGTCCAACAGGCAGAATCACACAGTATCAGAGAAAAACAAGCCGCCTCAGCTGAGCCTCACCTAATGGCGATGAACCCTGGATTGTCATTATGCAGAAGTGACAGAACAGTGGCGCCCAGATCATTAAACTCGGAGCACAGTTATGGACTTTGGCTCGCATGAAACCCAGCTTGACCTTTCCAGGATGACAAGGGGGGCAAGCAATAAAGGACATTTCTGAGGATTTTCCTCTTGGTAGAAATGCTGACAGAAGTGGACAAATGCGGTGACAGACTTGGCAGCCTCAGTGAAAGAAAAAAAAGAGATGTGTCACTCAGTCAAGAACTCAGATACATCTGCAGCACTTGAGCTGTAAATGCTGATATCTGCAGAAGACAGAAGAGGAAACATGCCTGCCAATTCCCCGTATCCTATGAATAACAAATTAATATAGGAAATAAATTATGCAAATAAATGAAACCGTCTGTCTTCATTTAGGGTAAGATGAGAGCGTCAGAAAAAAATGAAGATCTGATTTTCAGCTGCAAAGCTTCAGCTGTGATACTTTTGGCTTATGGAAAGTCTTAATGCGGTGAATTAATGAGCAGGGATGATATGCTATTTTGGCATTTTCAACAATCTGTTCAGCACTCTATTTTGTATAAGTCTACACAACATTTTGCCTCAGTGCTTTTGTTTCTTTAATTAAGTTTCTTATTTCTTTGTCCATGTTGTGACTACTTTTCAAACAGATGCTTCTTACAACATCTCATTTGTTTGGAAAATAATTATTGGCTGTAGAGTATGTTCATTGCGGTCCACCTTTTTAGATTATTTTCTGTGGACTTGTTGAACCGGAGGAAGAAGAGAAGGTTCACTGAGTTTCAGCGGAATATAAATTACCTTGTTGGATTCTGTGTAGATAATGGAACTGAAAATACCTCTTAGTGTTTCAAAATGCAATTTTGCGATGTATGTACTTTAAACAATCAACATGTGTTTCAATGCTAAACTCAAAAACACCAGGATTATACCTGTTCATGAAGGGAAGTGGGTGAAACTGCGGTTTAAAGTGCAATACCATCAATATCTTGCAATTTTCACCTGACTATATGAGATTAGATTAGATGAAACTGTTATTATCCCTGTGGGGAAATTGGGCATGTGTCGCACGATGTGATCTAAAGAGAGATAAGGAATATCTGAGCTACTCCAGATGCATCAGAAAACTTTTGACAGCATCAGGGATGTGGTCAACTGGCCACACAACCTTATTTTAAGTCCTTTAAGCCCTTGGATGCCTTTTACCGATTTTGTCAATTCTCGCAATTCTCCCGAGAGAAGAAAACACATCTCATATGACTAAAAATATCACCGATTCCCTCAGGCTTTTCAAGGTCTCAGGGCATTCTGAAGATTAAGGCTTTTTTGTCTGTCTAAAAATACAGACAATTGCAGTCAACTAACTGATGTTGTTCTCTAAAGCCTAACAGATGGCAGAACAACTTGAAACACGTAGGTGAGCAAGCACAAGCTTTCCAGAGCACACAGAACACAGTGTCAATGTCATGTACATAATTTCCACCATATTCAGTATATGAATTATCAAGCTTTCTGCAGTTTGTGTATGTTTGTGCAGGGCTAAATTTGCAATAGCATCATAAATCCCTCACAGATTCTGTAAAAGCCACAGTCCCCCAGGACATAACATATACTATCTGGTGGATGCTTTTATCTAAAGCACACTTCAGTATCATGAGTGCATACATTTTTAGCATGAGAGGCTCCAGTGGGAATCAAACCCCTAACCTGGAGTTATATACAGTATATCACAGGTGTAATAAACATGAAAAAGTGAGGATGATACTTAGTCCATCTCTCAGACACAGATTTTCAGTGAAATAAGCTATATCTTGTCTTGTCTGTTATAGCACTGCCAGTGTGTAGTTGCAGAATCTACTATTATGCAGCTCAATTAACAAGAAATTATAAAATGATGGAAATTATGCAAGCCTCAAGGCACACAAATGAGGGGTTTAATATGTCGCTAGTTTCCCTTGTTTCACTTGTACATGTTTTGATCCCCACCATGTCAAGGTAATTAAAATAAGTCCATGAAAAATGAATACATTACATTGTTATTTGCATAGTACATACTGTATGATAATGGTATACATCTATGTAATGAAGAGAATAGCAAATATCCCTGAAGTATATGCATATAGGGCTATTACTTGGTGCCTATATATGACAAGGTGGTGTAAAACCAAAAAGCCTGCTCTAAATCCTCATATGTTGTCAAAACATGTTTCTTAGAACTTAATGTTCTGATTCCTTCCAGTTACGTGGTTCTACAAGTGTTTATTTTTTTTGCAATGCAGCTATCTTGAGGGCTTTTCCCCCCAAAACTGTATCTGGATTGCCTCAAGCAAAGGCTGGTTTGACATTTCCTCAACTGAGTTAAGCAACAGGCAAAATAAAATAATCTTTTATCAGTTAATTGTGAGTAGTGTGTGGTTAGTTCATGATAGCACTTTCCTTTAAAATATAAGATAAGCAACCCATGCCATTTCGAACAAGAAACAAGCTACTGGTGTAAAGAGATGGAAAAATATTTTATTCATTTCCTTGATGAATCTAATGATATTATGCGGCTGCTATTAACCTTTACTCCCTGGTGGCGGTGTCAGATTAGTCATATTCTTCGGGAGTTCTGGCGCATTACGCTTCCTCAGCGAGCCCCGGCCCTGCCAAGAGACTGAGGTTAGCAGTCTGCTCGACAATCGGTCGTTTTGGTTGGTATCAGGCCAACAGCGCTGTCAGATTCAGACGTATAAAAGAGAATCACAAATAATAATCCCACTTTTACAAGTTTTTAAGTGGTTGAAAGTCCTGGTGATTCTCTAAATGTTTCTCACATGCAGACACCTCAGTGGATGTGGGCCTCCAGAGCGCAGAACAGTCCATACTTTGATGTGCGGTTAGACGGGCAGACATGCTGCAAGAGAGCGAGAGAGGGGAGAGAAAGGGGAGGGAGTATTAAGTTCAAGGCCAAGTTAGTTTGAACTCGCACTTTCATGTTCGAGAACACCCTTTCAAAGCCGAGACTTTCAGCAGCATTAAACAAAAGTCGCTGGAGATCACTTCTATATCGAGGAAGGCCAAAAAACGTCAAAGGTCTTTTTCAGCCCCCTTTTATTATTGATGTTCAGCACCCTACACTGAACACAATGCAAGCGAGGGTAGCCTGTCAACTACTGCAAATGTTAAGCAGTGGGTTGTATTGTCTGTATCACGCCTAAAACATTTGGTCTTTTCCAGTTTTGTTCAGAGGTTTGGAGTGTGATGCAAAAAAAGATTGTCTTACTAAGAAGACACCAAAGAGCTGTGCTCACTCTCTCTCATGAAACGATTCTTTGAAAAGCTTATCCTGTTCATCCTTCAGTGAGATGACATTGCGATTCCAAAGTCCCAATAGGCATAGTCATGATTGAAAACCTATATGTCATGGAATGAAAGATATCAATGTCTATTCTTTTATGCATATTCATTAAAATGAGATCATCACCTGACACAATGATGCAAGATATCCTGCAAACTACGGCACCGTGGCCATCTATTGGAACCCCCAAAAATTCGCACATTTGTCAGGGATGCTCCTTAAGAAAAATGTAATTTCATGGAAACATGCTCAGATTGAAAAGATGTTTCATTACTTTAAGCATATGATGCATAATTCCTTGCCATGCATTGCTCATGGCAACCCAACATTAAGAGATATCGCCCGAGCAACACAGACAACGAGAGGAGCATCCATAAAAGCCATTCCCGCTCAGCAAAGAGCGAGACATATGTTCCACTCACTCTCATTCATAGCAATATGTCACTGCTAGCGGTAGGACTATTCGCTGGGCTTGCCAAGCTCCCCAGATAGGAAATATGAGAGGGGTGATTTTATTTAACAGCTCATTTAGCATTCATGTATAGTACCTTTAGCCCAGGTTCCTAATGGCCCGGATCCCCCAGGATTTGTCAGAAGATATATGAAAATGCAAATATATCAGCGGGAAGTGCACCCTGCTCTCTGGGTGTGGAGACAGATTCGATAGAAGTGCAGCAAAACTTCAGGCTCACCTTTCAAGTGGGAGCCTCCAGCTAGTTAAGAAGAAGCACTGTTATTAATGCTGATCTGTTGTGTATTGTTTGAATGAGGTTGTGATGTAACCCAAAAAATAACTGCGTTGCAAAGTCAAAAGTTGAACAGACACATATTGATTATGCAATATGTCCATTTCCCCAGTGTGATGGGGGACGTGAAGATGTTGACTATGTGCAAGAGAAGAATTTTATTCACTTTTTTTTAGAGAAAAGGAGTGTCTCTATGCATTCACCTTCATGGCAAAGCACAAAGTAACTTTTACAGAGCATTTTTAATCGCTGATTAATTTTCTGTGTTGTATAATCCCCTCAGGGACAACACACGCACACACACGCACACGCACACACACCCACACACACATATATACAAAGCAACATCAGCACCACTCAGAGGCAGACAATAAATCAACAAACCTGAGCATATGTTGCATACCTCTACCTTTTGCATCCAAAACAATCCACTTAATTACATCTTTTCCCCCCCATATCTCCCTCCTGTCAGCTGGCTGTGTACGAGTAGAAGTGAAAGGTCATGGCTATCCTTAGCCTGTGTGGCGCTGGCTGCACACACACACACACACACACACACACACACGCACACAGAAAGGGTAGAGGCAACTCAGCCAATCCCATTAGGACTGAACTCCTCTAGGGCCTTGGCCCCCTATCAGACAATTAGATAGCAATGGCTCCTGTAATGGGTTTACCACAATGTATTACCTGGCACATCCTACTCCAGCTCCCCACTCCAGCTCTCGCCAGAAATGATACAAACCACACCGGTTTCCTTTAGACATCTCAAACAGACTTTTGAGGGGGGAAAACACTTGAAGTGGCTCCGTAGTTCTTGGATGTTTATCAGGTGTTGTAAGGTGTCAGCTCTAAGTGTTTGTAATGTGTGGATGTCCACTGTCAGCTCCACTCTCCCTGTCAGTAGATGTCAACTGGATCACTGCCAAGTAGACTTCTCCTCCAACAACTTCTTTTTCCCTTTCATCTCAAGTTCACTGTAAAAAAAGCGGCGATGCTGTAGGTGTTCCTCTTCTTCTATATGAGCCTCTACCTTTGACAATCCTACCTCTACAGCAGCCTTCCCTTTCCATTACAGGTCAGTTGGCCGTGTCAGTATTATTTTAGTGGTGTGAATCGCACCAGAACGTACAGCTTCTGTTCTTTGCAGTGTTTTAAGGAAGCAGAAGCTCAGGAGAAGCTCAGAACAGAAGAGAACGGCAGAAGCGGCAGTGTGATTGCATTCAAAATGACAAATTGCTGCCGCCAAGCTACTCTGCGTGATACAAGTGATACAAAACACAGACATACATATTGTGAAAAATATCTCTCCTTAAGCCTTATTTTTAATGATTCCTTGGGAGTGGAGTCAAGGCAAGTTAACATGAGAGTGAGAATGCAGCAGGAGTCCAGTACTTGACCGAATTACAGAGGTTCCCACGGTTCTCACTTGCTGTCTGATAAATGAGAGCACACTGTGGGAGGTATATTAATCACTAAAGCCCTGCGTTGCTGTAGCAACACGGCGCCACAATATCCTCCATTGTTTTTGAGCTGAGCCCACCTGGCTAGCTTTTACATGACTAAGGGTCAGTCCTTAGTAAAACAAGGCCCGGTGCTTTATATTGCTACAGTGTTAAAGGGTGAGTGTGTGTGTCTGAAAAGTAGAGGCTGATGCGTCCCGGTATTGAGATTTTAAACGTTTCTCTCACTGTGCATAGCGGCAAAAATCACAAGTAAGATATATGCTTCCTGCTTCCTGACAGATACCACACATTTTGTGTCTCCGCTTCAGTCCGAGAAGTGAGAACTCCGCTAAGGCGAGATGAGGAGTGTGATAATGTTTAACAGCTCGATTAGCATTCATGCAGAGGACAGTTTACCCTGCAGTTTAGCTGCTCCAGGGACAGAGCAGAACACCTACTACTGTCCAATACTTCTTCCATTTGAACAGAGTGGATGTTAACGAGGCAATTTAACTTCTCACCGCAGAAAGTCATCTTTGCATCACTCATTTTGACGTGTACCGCTCTGAATATGGTCGTGAGTGGGTGCTCTGATGTTGTCAAGATGAACAACTTTCCGGGTTGCTGTATAAAATTTCCACAGCGGTAAAGGCTGCTCTAAAAATAACCCATTTGTTTGCTTTTTTTTCTTCTCCGCTCCCTTGTTTTTTTGTCTAGTGGGAGGGCCTTTTCTTTTTTTTTCAGAGCCGGAGCATGGCCTCTGAGTTGGGCGCTTGCTCAACTTGATCCTCTTTTTTCATTCCCACTGCTTGCCAATTTTCCTGACAACTGAAGCAGAATGCAGAAGGAGAGAGAGAAAGGGGGTTTGAGGCTGACGCAAAAGCATGACAGCCCGTCTCTGCCCTTTGTAATGGCTGTACTACTCACCCTTTAAGCATCCCCTCAGTCCCCCCCTCCATCCCTCACTCTCTCCCCTCCAGCCTTTACCAGAACAGGGTTTATCATCTGTGATAAAGTACCCACAGTCTGGGAGGAATCAGCCCTGGATGTTTATTACATTAGGTCAGTGCGTTCTAATGGAGAAACTCCTACAGACCATGTCATCGCCACGGGGCAACAGGGGAGTGGATACAGAACAGTATTACTCCCCCCCCCCCCCCCCCCCCCCCCCCTCTCTCTCTCCCTCTCTCTACCTCTCTGTCTCTCTTTCGCTTTTTTCTCTTTCACACACACAGGAAAGGAGGTCATACTCGATTAGAAAGCTATTATAGTCTTTAGCATACGCCATTTATTTGACTTCATGTAATTTGAAAATAAATAAGCAATTATACATCTCTTGCTCGCGTACACAGCTCTCTCAGATTTCATTTATTTGTCGGAAAATTTGTTATTTCAAAACGGTTCAAAATGGTGTTCATTATGTGATTATGTGTGCCTGTGCGCAGGTTTGTGTGTGTGTGTGTGTGTGTGTGTAGCATGTGGGTGCACCTGCATGTGTGCATTTGACATGTTTTGTGGCATGAGTAGTTCTTGTGCCATACGCTTTGCTTATGCTTTTGGCTTAACTGCACAGAGGATGGATACTGTTACACTTGTTGTTTTGACATGATTTTTGAGATGGGTTCATGAGTTTTTACTGTGATATTTTTATCACTTTATGCCCACACTTGGCCTGAAAATGGCTGCTGTGTGTGTTATGTGCCTGTTATTTATTTAAATCTCTGTCTCTATCACCTTTTCCCACTCTCTCTGTCCATCTTTTTACATTGCTACAGCCAGCCTGGCTTCTATTATATCTGGTTTAGAAGATCCGATAGTAATGTAAGCAAAATCAGATTTTTGTGCATCCACACCTGTCGCTTAATGCACACTGGTGTGATCAGATGATAAAAAATGCACTGCGAAAATATCCACTTTAACAAGACATTAAGCGTCATATTCGGTCTAACAACTTGTTTTCCTCAAAAGAAATCTGCCATTGGGATGAGATACTTCAACTTTTATACAGTGTAACTTGTTTCAAGAGCTTCCTTGAAGAGTTTCAATAGTGACAATATTTTTGAAATAAGGCAGATCACTCCACTAATATCAAGGTAACTCATTCAAGGAAATTCTTGAAACAAGTAAATCTCTATTAGAAATAAGTTAAATGATCTCACCCCTTTGATTTTTTTCACTTCACTTTAAAACATTACGGCGTTGAAACGACAGGTGTCACCGTGAGCAGATGCACAGAAACCGTCGTGGTTTCTGACTCACTCATCTGCTTCGAGACCATGTGGGGTTCAAAAAACGCAGCGGCTTCATCTCCCGTTCTGCTGTAGACATTTGCTCGCATTTGAAGCTGGTGAGTTTTACTCTGCTGTGTTCACTTAGTTCAGGTGTCTGATAAAACATCAGCTGCCAACTCACCTGAGGCCCACAATTAGCGCTGAGCAGCTGCTGTGCTTTTTGTGCCACGACAATTCAACACACCGTGGACGCAGACTGTCAGCCTTGCAAGATCAACCACACAGAGAGGAGAAACCTGTCTTCCTCCCTCTCCAGTTTCAGTGTCTTTTACACACTGTCCTGGATTTGTGGATGTGTGCCATTCATGCCGTTACACCTCCTATTCATCCGCTGTATGCTAAGTGCCAGCTTCTGCCCGGAGCGTGCCAGACATTGAAGTTATTCCTGTTCATTTTCATCAGCATGCCGCGGGATGGAAGCGGTTCTTCAATTCCAGCTGCTTGTCGACCCCCTGCGGAGAGCAGACAGGCGCTGGCCCCTGGGTAACCCTGGCCAATGCAGCGTCAATGGCCGCGGTGGCACCATTAATGAGAGACACTGGCTGTGTGTGATATGAATCATAGAGAGTGCTGTAGCGTGCCCATGCTGTGCCGGGCGCACTGTCTTTTAATGATTATTAGGAGAGTCAGAGAAAGCCTGGACAGATGGTTTCTCTTGAGGGATTCCCTATTAGCAGCAGCTGTCACAAGTGAAACCAGTTACCTTAAATGATGCACTCTATTCTGGAAAGAAAAAAAATCCTCTTCTTATCGTTTTAAAAAGGTACAGAACAGCAGATAAGGAGGCCAGAGGAATGTTCCTGTAGTTGAACTCAGCCTGAGCGTCACTGATGTCTGACATCCTTTTGAGGGATATGAATCCATTTATAAAGCAGACAGGCTGAGTTAATAAGTGTGCTGCCCGGTGCTGGAGCCCAGCCGTCCCCCAGGGCCTGCGGGTCATGACTCAGGTTGGATGATTGGCTGTCTTTATTTAGAGCCACTTATGTCCTGCTTAATTGAATACCTCACATCAGAGGGAGCTAAGGGCCTTAACCAGGGTAATGCTCGCATGGTGTGTGCTTTTCTATTCGACTGTTAACTATTATATCCAGCAGCTTCACATCCTCACGGATATATAAACGTACATGAAAAAAACAACAACAAGCGAACAAACAAGGGCGCAGATGCAGAGACACAGAAATACTGCCACATGCAAACACACATGCAAATTCCTGCCCGCGCACGCACGCACGCACGCACACACACACACACTCCACACACACATTAAAATTTCCAATCCCACAGATTTACCTGAGATCATCGAGCAAGATGTGCACATATAATGACAGTGCGCTTGTGTGCTGTATAAATATACGTTATACTGTACTGTACAAATCAATGTCCACATAAATAAAGGTGTGTGAACGTCTTCAAAGCGCAGCAGACAAAGGAACACCAAAAGTGTTGTGTCTGCCAGCGCAAAATCCTTCCTGGAAGCGGTGCAGGTGCCTGCCTCAGTGCCTCTCCTCTTCTCCGTCTGTGAAAATGTTGTTTTTCCTTCGAGGGAGTGAAGGTGCATATCTGCTCAGAGAGAGAAACATGTTGCTACTGTACCAAAACAAACAGGATAAATCTCACCAGCAGAGGCAGTGGTGCAGAGACAAGCCTGACAACAGCCGCAGGGCCCAGCGACTACTGCGCTCTACCTAATCAAGCAACCTTTTGAAAACATTGTGTCACTTTTATCCAGGCAGAAAGAGGAGGGTGAACGCGGGGACGGCGTGGCATCTGAAATAATAGCAGGGCAAAAGAAGGATAAGATTTATTTCTCTTCAGTCTTTTCTTGAGCGGCCTTGCTTCAGGTGTTGTGTGGAGAAGCGTGCAGCGGAGCAACAATGTACAGCAGAGCGGAGTGTGTAGGAAGCGTCCGGTACACGCTGTCTCGCAGAATAATGGACTTGATTCATTGCCGTGAGCTTCTAAGCAACCACTATTAAGTGATCCAAGGTGGACGCTGGCTGTTTTCATTTTGTCAGAGCCTTTAATTAGTTTGTATAAATGTTTTCCTCTGAATGTGGTCATGTAGGCAGTAACTGGCAGGCACTTAACATTGTCTCTGGCTGACCCTGGAAATGAGAAACACTGCATTGAGTAGCTCAGTCATGATGGAATTATCACCCCACAACCCACAGTTTAAACTCTAAGTGGTAAGAATTATACAGAAAATATTGTGTAAAAATTCAAAGCAAACTTGGGTGGCCAAATTAAGCTTTGAAAATCAGGGGCGAACAATAGCCTGTAATTGTTCTGCTTTAAATGAAAACAGAACTATTAATATCATATTCCTTTCTCTGAAATAAGGGACAATAAGAGAAAACAGTGGACCTTTCAACCAGAAAACAGACATGCCCCATAGGAAATCCTATTGAAATGTAAGAAACACTTTACCATTACCTTCTCTCTCAAACATCCCAGCATGTTGAGATGTTATTATTGCATCATTGCTAGGGACCGATTTCCAAACTCACCAGATGGAAATCCCATTAACGGTAATCTGTCATACACTGTATCTCATTTCCATCACTTGAGGAGCTCTTCTCTCACATCCTCGCCGCAATCAGCGCCCATCATCTAAAGTCAAAAATACTGAAGATAGCTCCTGAAAATGTATCCTGAGAACTTGAAGATAGCTTTAAAACAAACTACTTGACACTCCGATATCATACCATTATGTTTTTAACGAAATAGTACGTTGGAGAAAAGGTACCTAAACAGTCTCCTGTGAGCTGTGAGTGTCAGGACTTAAAGTATACAAAATTAGGTAAAGCGTGGAGATGTATAAATAAAACATCAGATTTCCAGGCAGTCACAGCTTCAGCTTATGGTAGAACTGTGCAAAACATGGGAAGATTAACATATTCCTATTTATCATAAAGCATATGGCTAAGAGCAATTCAATTTCATTCAGCTTTGTTGTTAGTCTTTCATTCAGGCAAGCATTTGTTCAGTCATTGTTTTCATTTTCCGAGAAGCCAGTGGAAGTGAGGCAGAGGGAGTGAATCACCTTGTACTCGTTCTCTTTTTTTTCTGGCACAGGGCCTCGGTAATTATTGGCCTACACTGCCACTGCATTTCAATGATGCTCTTTTGGTTCAAAATAACTGAGGGTTCAAGGTTAAGAATTTATTAAAATAATTGAATTACAACAATTTCCATGAAAAGTGTTTTTCTTGATTACACTAAAAAGGAGGATATAGGTTGAAAATATTTAAACCACCAAACTGTAGTTACTCTTGTGGAGTGCTCAATGTCAGAAATGCATCTTTGACTGGATTTGAATGATTTATGCTGAGAGAACAACATTGGACTGTCCATGTTTTTGGACCACACATGCTGCTTTATACGTGTGATGCTGTGGGAAGGGTTTTATGTTGATCATGTGATACCAAAAAAGGACGCATGACAGTGTGTGTGTGCGCGCTCGCAAGTTTATTTGCCTTTTTCCATGTCAACGATATCACATGACAGCATAACAAACAACATCGGCCTGTTCCTACTGGATAAGGTGAAGGTTTTTTTCTAACAATATCAAAAACGGAGGCCACCGTGCCTCAAACCACATGTTCCTTCATTTCAAAAGCAGTCATTGAGTCATTTCAATCAAAATGTCATTCCCCTTGCTATAACATAAGTAACCCCAGTCCCACATCATAAAGTAAACTATCAATTTCATGAACTATTATAAAAAGAAAGCAGGCAGTAACACCACCTTTTAGGGGATGGTGACACTGCTGGCACAAAATGGACGGCTACCCTATACTTTTAAAATGTAGGTGGTATTGTAAGTGCTAAATTATCTACTAAAGAGATGTTATACTATAAGCTATTTTCTATATTGAAAACAAAATGGAATGTTAATACAGGAGCTATTCGGTAACACTTTACAATAAGGTACACAAAAACGTGCGTAGTTACCAAGGAACGAGTAAGGAACAAATCAGGAACGAACTGCTAGTTAACAAATAGTTCACTAGCAGTTCCTGAATGACTCAAGTAATGACAAGTTACTTAAGAACAGACTATTAGATACCATGTTAATGAACCAGTATCTAATGATTAGTTCCTGGATATCTGTGAACGCACATAATGACCACTTACTTAATGTATCATTCCTGATTAGCTCTGAATAAGGTACTAAATGGCATGTAAACAATAACAAATCATTACTTCCTTATTACCCCCATATTAGTTACTATTTTTGTGTCCCCTCAAGTAAAGTAGTGCATCATACTGAGTTGTTACTAGGGAATGCATTATTTCTTCATGATTATCTTACCATTAGTTACCATTTCTGTCCCCTCAAGTAAAGTAGGGCATCACCCTACCTAACTAACAAATAACTACTAGAGTTGTTCATGGGTATGCATCATTACTTCAAGATTATCTTACCATTAGTTACCATTTCTGTGTCCTCAAGTAAAGTTGAGCATCACCTTATTAACAGAATAAAGCACCAACTGGTCCTCACCAAAATAATGCAGTTTAATGCTGTAAATTGTGAGCTGGCTAAATTGTGAACTATTTGGTTACTAAGTCATTACTTTATAATACCAATTGTCAAGTCTAATTGAGAACAGACAAGTACATGACTAATACACAGTATAGATGAACATTTTTATGCAATGTAATATCAAATTTAATAAAAATCGTATTAACAATCACCTACACAAATTTTAAAAACAAAATAACACCCATTTTACAGACAACAGAGATAAAAAACAAAGTGTATTGAGTCTTAGCCTTTTTAAACACAAACACGACAACATCTACACGTGCCATCATTCAAATGTAAAAACAACCATAAACTTGCAAAACACTGAACTGTCATAAAGCAGAACAGTTCCGGAGTTAAAATGTCTGCAGTAGATACACAGATGTCAAAATTTTGACCTAATTAAAAAGACAGCAGCAACTGGTAAAAGACCAACACCTAGTTGTGGCATGAGTGACAACTTATTTCAGCTGTAAGTAGCCTCCGCCAGGTTTCCACTGCTTTGGTCCTTGCTGAAAAACTTAATGGTACACATAAAAATGTCCGCTGCTCTGACCATCCGGGAATGTTGATTTTAATGGGAATGACTGCTCTATCCATTCAAGTTCTGTGGGCTCATCTCATCGTAGTCTGCATCCAGCCGGTCTTCTTCCTCCACGTCCTTTCCCTCATGGTCCTCAACAATCTGCTCTGCAATGATCCTCATCCACACTCATCTGCTCTTGTCGGTCTCCATCCACCTCTGCAATACAAAGACATGTATACACACAGCACATACAGTGTAAATTGATGTGTCACAGTATTCACTTTGAAACACTTACTGAATTACTTTAGCTTAGGCTCTAGACTGGATAGAATATTCCTTTAGCAAACACTGATGTCATATCTCTGTATGTGGTCATCCCTAAAATGGATTAATAAACGCCTCAGACGTAGTGAATGCATCAGATCCATGAATACATGAGTTGGGCTTTTAACAGTTGACTAAAACAGTAGTGAAATAATTTCCGACTCAGAAATATGAGAAGACAGTCAAGAGCAACGCTTAAGAGCAAAGCATTGTGTTCCTCCCCTCACTGTCATGATCATGTTTCATAGGATTCAACAGTTTCAATAGCAAAGCCCAGTAATTGTACTTAATCGTTTTATATACATACTTTAAATCACACTGTTAATGTAACTGTTAATCTGTCCCACTTTACCTTGGCTGGAAAATCGCGATAGCATGGATTTTAGCTAACCTAGCTACCAAAAGTAGCTCGGAGACTAACTTTTAGCCAACATTGGAGAAGTACAGAATTTCGTTCCTGATTTGTTCCTTACTCGTTCCTTGATAACTACGCACGTTTTTGTGTACCTTATTGTAAAGTGTTACCAGCTATTCTTGTTTAAGTCAAGTGATAAATGTGCTATTGATACTGTATATTCACATTCATTTCCCACTTCCTTTTCACAATGTCTCCTCATGCGCTAAAAGCAAGGAAAATTACTTTAAAAAGGGCTATTAGCAGTCAATCAGCAATCAGCTGGTAAGTACCCCGAAGGAAACACTTCTGTTAGAATAACAGTGACTTTGAGAGAAAGTCCAACATGTGTAGGTGAGTTTGTCAAAGCTGAGGACTTAATGGAGGCCATGTTTATAGGTCTCAGCCCTTATAGTCTCTTCGTGGTATCGATGTCTTCATTGGTGCTGCGAGGCAGCAGGAGAGACCGGTGATCCTTGTCTGCCCCTCCACCCAAATCCGCTCAATCCCAGCAAGCTTTCCAAGGCAAATGAAACAATGTTCAAACTTAGTCCTTTCCTCCCTCCAGCACAAGAAAGTTGACTTTTCTTCTTTCCCATCAGTGCAAAATGTGGAGTAAGTGAACTTGCTATAAAAATAAAAATAAGGTTTGTGTGAGGAGATGAAAGAAAAACTTTGGAACATCTGGCGAGCAGACGCTGGCAGGTTAAGGTAAACAGTGTGTCCTTTTATGGTAGTACTCCTACCCTCCGCAGATTCAGAGGTATGATGTGGAACACCTTCAAAGGAGCGAGGGGCCAGCACATCTTGTTTCCATTTATCCTCTCATCGGCAGACAGCTCCTCGGCCATAATATACTCCCACAAAGAAGATACTTGGCATATGCTCTTACAAGCGTGTATCAATAGCGGTCCCGTGCTCAGAAATACACACATTCTCAGACATAAAAAGATTTTCTGAGAAACACATGAAAACACTCACACACACGCACAATCAGATATTCTCAAATACAAGTCGCATATTTTCGGAGTGACCTTCTGTGGAACCAGGGCGGGAGTAGATTAATTAGTTCATGGCCAGCCCCGAAAAGCAGGCTCATGCCAGACCTGCACGTCAGCCTGTACAACATCTGGCAGCGGGCATCTGGTGCCATACATCAAACTAGCTCCTCCATGTTCCACGCCCCGCACACAGAATGTTGGCCTGATCAAACTAACTTCTAAAACTAACATTTGCTTTACAGGGGGGGGAAACGGGGGAGAACAAGGTCCAAGAAGCAGAACGGGTACTTGTGCCGGCTGCGACTGTGTCCGAAAGTCCCCGTCGGCCCGAGAGGAGG
Organism: Centroberyx gerrardi; assembly: GCF_048128805.1. NCBI lineage: Eukaryota > Metazoa > Chordata > Actinopteri > Beryciformes > Berycidae > Centroberyx > Centroberyx gerrardi. The sequence goes on from NC_136009.1 coordinate 17,579,390, forward strand.
ACGTGCGTACCTGTTTTTTGGGTTTTAGGTGAATGAGAGAAAGAGAGAGAGAGAGAGAGAGAGAAAGAGAGAGAGAGAGTGTGTATGAATCGCGAGTTCTGCCCTTGCTTCTGTGGCATGTTGCCTCTTTCTGCCTCATCTGTCCTTCTGTTTTTTCTGTTTTTCTCTTGTTTTTCTCTTGTTTTTCTCTTGTCATTGTCATTGCCCATGTTCTTGTCACTGGGGATCCCTCGGTGACACGGCCCGCCCAAGGTTCCTTCCATTTTTTGTCCTAACAAGCTTTTTTCATGGGAGTTTTTCCTTGTATGCACTGAGGGTCTAAGGCTGGTGGTGCCGGGTAGGTTAGGCTATGTGGAATAGGTAGTTATTTCTTGCTGTAATCTGTTTTTGTGTGTCTTGCTCTTCCTGATGTTTATCCTATATCATTCTGTTCAATGGTTGATTGTTGATCAGTTAGATCTAGCTAGGCTCAGTCTCTGTACAGTCCTTTGAGACATGCTTGCGATAAAGGGCTGTAGAAATAAACAAACTTGTACTTGAACTTGTATGTGAATGCTTGTTCATCTATTTTGTGTGTGTGTGTGTGTGTGTGTGTGTGTGCAACCAACTCCAACCTTACGCCCCCATACCTCCAGCTGCTCCACACCACTCTCTCACCATTCGCACCCCCCCCCCCCCCTCCCTTGCCCAACCCTTTGATGTGACTAGCAGAGATGTCACAAACCTACTAGCGCTCCAACCGCTTAGAAAGCTCTAATGAACAGGATGAAAACACAACCCCTAAATCAATGAGCAGGCAGCAGCCCTGTAGCTGTCACACTGATATCAGAGCGGGTCTGTCCTCCATGCCGAAGCTGCAGGAGAAAAACAGGCTTCCCCTGTGATAATAGGTAGCAGGCTTTAGGCTGTTAAACTGGGTCACTTAGTACTGCATGTATCTGTGCAGCTCTCTCTACATTTTCTCCTCTCCTCTCTCCTCTCCTCTCCTCTCCTCTCCTCTCCTCTCCCCTCTCCCTCTCTGTATTCCCCTTCTCTCCTCTCCTTTACATCTCCTCTTCATTTTTCTTTCTCACTCCCATCCCTCTCCACCGCAGTCCTGTTTTCAGTGCTTACCCTCCAACAGAGCCCCGCCGCCCGGAGTACTCGTCTCTACCGCTGGTCTCCCCCGCCTCCCTTGATAACAGTAACTACATTCCTCTCCAGTGATACCGCCAAGTACCGGTGGGGAACGACTGCCATGTTCTCATGGTCATAAAGCAGCATGGCAGCCCTCTTCTGTGTAGAGCTGCCCGTCTGTCTGCTTGTGCGCGGTGTTTCATTACCGCGTTTCACAGAGCTCTGACTTTCTTTTAGGAGAGAAAGAGATTGTTACCTTTGCTGCCGCTCCCTCTGTGCGCGGTGCCATATTCAGCGGTGGGGTATAATTGAATGATATTGTGAGGGATAAATGAGATTAGGGATTGTGTTTATTCCTCTGTCGCTCTGGATTAGCGGTCCTTTTATATCTGCCTTGAGGAATGGCACGTATACACACACTTAACACAAACGCAGATACACAAAGTAGTGGATACAGAGGCTGACACGCCGACAGGCAGACTGGCAGAACGGTAATAATGGCACAGAAAGGTGTACAAGCTGTTCGTGTGCTTAACAAAGAACGAGGTCTTTGTTTTATTTGAGTGGTATTGTGTGTTTTGTTTGTGTATACGTTAAAGAGTATGTGTGTGCGTGTGTGCGTGAGCGTTTGAGTGTCTGTGTGTGTATGTCTGTGCGTGAGCTGATGTGCACACATTCACGTACAAACGTTTGAGTGTATGTGTGTGAGTGTGAGTGTGTGTGTGTGTGCGTGTTCGCTTGGGGGACTGGTGGAGAAGCGGCTTCACAGGAGATTGCTGGAGGATTTTTCTCATGTACTGTATTCCAAAAGTGGGGGTAGGCTCAGACTTTTATTATGTAGGGAGGGCCTGCAGGTCTGCCTATCTGGTGTTATGTGGGTAAAAGGAAGGTTTGCTATTATTAACCAGGCTATGAATCCTGTCCTTCTACCAATCCTCCAGTAATCCCAATAATCCAAGCTTGCGCTCCCATTCCTCTGTAATAGGTGCCAGATGTTGATAGTACAGATAAACAGCAAACCTGTGTATTTACCCAAGGAAAAATAAAGCAGAGGGGCCCACAGGAATCCACATGCTGTGATGAAAGCATGTGAAAGCACACCCGCGCACCTAAGCAGAGAAATTCTCTCATCAACATATAGTATGAGGAGCGAGACAATTGCATCCTGTCTACAAATGCCTTCCTTGACGTTCCCATTTTGATGGAATGATGAAAAACAGACATTTAGAGCAAGAAGCGGCACTCATCTGCATACAGCAACCAAAAAAAACATTTTACAAAATGCTGCAGCACAGAACTCTGTGGGGTACTGACAACACAAAGGGACACACAGGAGAACAGGGACACACACGCACACATACACACACACACACACACACAAAGTAATGTACACTAGATTTCGACAATTGGAGGGAATTGCTTTTGGGCTACTGTATAACATGATGTGTTTGTGGCTGGTTCTCACCAGAGAGCTTTGGGAGCAAGCAGCGGTGGAGTATTGTTCAAACCGATGTCCTCAGGTCTTTTGGGCCGCACAGATTGCTTTCACCATCCCACAGAGGCAGGCCATTGGTACTGGAAATAGTGGAGACCAATGAGCCCCCGCACCACAAAGATCATGAGCAGAGGATACGACCACAAGTGATATAAGGGATTTCACTGTTCATATAACCAAGCAAGATTCGGTGAGTGCCAAGCCTCGTTTGAAGTCCCTTCATAGTGCAGGAGATGAAGGGAGATGGTGCTAAATACAAATGCAAAATATATATATATATATATATATATTTTGTACAACAATGAAAGATGGCAGCAAGAAAATGAAGAGAAAGTTAATGTGGGGTACTAAAGCACTTGAGTAACATTCAGGTGATGCTACTCAAGCATAAGTCACAAGCCTAATTAAATGTAATTCTCAGACCTATAAATTATAGTGTACATCTGAATAGACCTTTTTTCTGAATAGTTTCTTTTGTCAGTTCTGCCAGTGACTCATTTTCAATGGTAGGGTGAGTCTGCCTGACCCAGTTGTAGGAATGCTTTGTTTTCCTTTTTTGTTTCAGCTGGAGAATATGCTGGCCTTGTCTAATACTCCCTCGCAATACCTCGCCTTTTAAGGCTTTTACATGGTGCTTGCTTGGGCACCACTCTGTGCTGCGTTATTATCTGTGAGATGTACCTGCAATCAGTTGCCTTTTTATCCTTTTCGAATTCAAGGTACACATGCAGTAAATATGAACAACAGAACGTTGAGTATTTCACATGTGTAAATACTGTGTTGTACATTGTGTAGTAAATGCAACACAATGTGGGGAGATTACCATAAAAGAGAAATGTATTTCATCTATAATGTTTCAAAATGAGCTGACAACAACTTTGATGGTAATGATGAAGATGATAATAATGATAGTCATGACAGCGCTGATGGCATAATGCCGATGAAGATAAAATGGAGACGGCATAATGGCCCCATCACGGTCCTCATGGCAAACGCATCTTTTACACAACAGTGTGTTAAATAGCAGCCCTCAGCCAACACTGTGTTTAACCAACAATGCCATCTTTCTTTACCACCTCCCACCTCTAGCACCGTTCCCTCGGAGACAGGGAAACAAGAGAGCCAATACCAAGAAGGAATCGATCAAAGTAATGTTTTTTTCCCCGTGGAGAGTGAAGCCGGGGCAGGTGACGCATCCCCCCCCATCATACACAACACAGCACTCCATCACCTCTGGCAGCTCCCACCGCAAACTCATCATTCCATCCAATCAAGTGGCCCTTTACCTTATCTTTCTGGCCAATCGGTTTGCTCTTGATCTTATCACCTAGACCAATTTATATTCTGGTGCTTCACTTTAACCAGTCAGAGTCCTCTGCTCTTTATCATTCCAACCAGTCAAATTAATAGCTGCTACCTTTACATGTAACATCAGAGAGCGTGGCAAAGCGAGAGGGAAAAAACATGCTTCCTGCTGCTGTGCTTTGATACCCTTATGCAAACCAGTTAGACCACTTCTGCTTTCACTTTGTGCCAATTGGAGTGTCAAAAATCTGAAGAATCTCATTTTGTTGTAGCGCAATATTTCTTGGCAAGCATCTTATCATGTTCATTAGAAGTGTCAGTTACTGGAAAACTTTAATTTGTAGTTCTTCCCCACCTGTCACAGCTCACTTGCTAACATGCTAAGACAATTAAAGCAATTAAAGCAATTAAATTGACTTGATAAGCAGCTATACACTTAATATCATTTATGATTATCCATTCCATCAAATTAAATATAGGTCTATATTTTTATATCTCCTGTCATTGTATGATTGTTTGCTTGATATTTGTTAATCAAGTGCTTAAAGAATTCTAATCACTTGTGACAATGATACAACTCGGTCACGAATCTTTCTCTTAGCCTTTTGACTCTTACCACACTTTGATTTCTTCTCAGTCTCAAACACTCAATCAAACCTCTGGATCTGGATCTGCCTCCTCTCCTCTCCTCTCCTCTCCTCTCCTCTCCTTTGGCTTCATTTATTTAGATAATTTTTATTTCCTTTCCTTTCCTTTCCTTTCCGTTTGCTTTGCACGAGGCATTCAAAGCAGCATCTCTCTGGTCTAATCCTGGCCTGAGGTCAGGTCCAGTAAAGTCTCTATTCAGCTCTGCCTGCCACAGCGTGCTGCATGACTGGAGCGCTGGTCTGGATGCTACTGCACCAGGTTGAGTAGGTTCATAGAAGTCCTCGAATGATTTGTCAACAGAGCAGTCGAGCAAGTTACAGACGTATAAATGATCTGTGGAGCCTCAAGGATTTCAAATTCGATTTTCATGTTTTTCCAGGCCAGACATGAACCCTGTGTAGAAGTTTTGAATCTCACTGCCGTAGAATTTGAAACTGGATGACCTTGGTGACTCCTTGAGTCCCTTATTAGCAGTGTTTTACGTCACTGTAGCAAAGACGAATTGCACTTAAACTTACACATAGACTTGTGTAAGGAGGCGAGTTAGACGTATGCATCAGGAAATTCAGGTCAGTCAGCCTCATATTTAGTGATATTTGCTCGTCCATTTTTGCTGGTCAATATTTCAGTGACAACTACATTCAGTTAGCAAAGCAGTTTTTTAATTTAGATGTGTAATTTATTAAGTTTGGGCAATGCCAACAAAATATTTTGGCTAACAGGCTACTATGCTCTGATACTGAAAGGCAGTTAAACTACCAGAGCGTAGCAATCTAGTAGAGTGGATCCATTCTTCTTGACAATACATGGGGCTGGACAGCATCTGCAGGCGTCCATACAAGCAAGCAGAGCAATTCAAAGTGAGTCCTCTTTCTGTTTTGTTTGAGGTTCTATCTTTGTACCATATATCTTCGTGCCAAATCGTAGTTGGGGACAAATAAACACATAGAGAGCAACACATTAACCAGATTTCACTGTGATGGTCTAATATTTCTACAGCCATTATACTATGTTATCAAAATTAATGTGAGAATGATATATTGAGGCAAATATTCTACATGCAGGGGCTTTAAAGTCCCCATGAACTCCCATTACTTTTACTTCCTGGAAAACACCCAGACATGGATTATTTGTCTTTGGTTTTACAGTATATACTGTAGGCTTATCCTCAGAGCTGTTTTTTTTCCCTCTCTTTTCTTTTTCAAGACTGCTAAAAGTATGTGCTATCCAAAGTTTGCTGACAAAACTGTGAGTGAACCTGACCAAAGCTTCCATTCTTTGTTGAGAGGCTGACGGTAGTCATGACTTGTTCACATGGTATCTCTAATGTCAACACACCTTCCGGTGCCTCACTCCTTCTTTTCAAGCAGAATAATGGTGGCCCCCATTAGGCTGAGATGTGTAACTGCATGAGTCAGGCCAGCTAACAGCTTCTTTTTGTTTGGCACAGCCAGTCTGCATGTCAGATTGCTGAATGTATAGGGCAGCCTGCCAGCTCAACTCAAAAGTCATCATCAAGTCAGGAGGTTTTTTTTTTTTTCTTCCAGTGAGTGTGCATGTGTCTCTGCTCTGTATGCATGTGTGTGTGTGTGTGTGTGTGTGTGTGTGTGGGAGGGGGTGTGTGTGTGAGGGTGTGTGGGTGCGTGTTCATTTCATGCCCATTTTATTAACATTTCTTATTTATTGATTTCTTTGTCTCATTATTTGTCTATTTGTCCTCAGTCCATTACTGCATGATTGCCATGATTGCCCTTTGGAATAAATCATGCAGAAGGCTGTTAAGCAATCAACCCACACGCTCTACAATGTGGCATATCTCCGATACATTTTGATGGTTTATTAACACAATTAGGGTAATTGTTATTGGTAATTGACCAAATAGATACAACTGAATAGCTTCAAATAGCCTCTCAAAGAATAAAGGCATGCTAAGATCATTTCTCAGCGCAGTAGTTTCAGTGACTTCTCAATGGGGAAAAAAATGAGCTCATTTGTACTTGAAAGCTTCTTCCGAATATTACAAATTACTAGTATAAAAATAGCACTTATTCATGCATTTATTCCTCATGGAATTACAATTTAGTTTCACAAACCTATGCCAAATAGCACACCACTAGGGGATGAGCAGTGGGTACAGCCCATTTCAGTATATTGCCAGTGCCTTTACAATTCAAAGCATTTTGCATTTACTTAATATATAGTCAGACTCCATACAGTGGAAGCAATTACTAGGAATATAATTAGTCACTCATGTACACTCTTGTATATGAAATTATGCTCTGCAAATTAAATTATGCACTGTATATTACACACAGATCTCACCATCTGTTAAGCATCATTAGTGCAGAATTTTATTTCAAGCAAAAATCAATGCAGTTTAGAAGTAAAAGAGTTTATGCACTATCTTTAAGAACTGTGATAATGTAGCTATAAATTTCATTTAGGTCCATGAATGCCAGCGGCTGCTCTGATCCTCTCTTTGCTTCATTGCTGAGTGGCCCTCTGATACATTCCCTAACAACTGGATGAGTAATCAATGCCAGCCAAGGGCTCAAATAGATATTTTTTACAGAATTTACCTCTGCCAGAATTCATTATTAAGTGAACTAATGAAGGAACTCCCACGCCTCTCTGGGACCTCAGTACCGCCTTTCCAATAGACACAACAAAGTGGGATAAAATATGGTTAAACATTCATATATTCCCTTCTAAATTACATGTGTTTAGATGTCAGCTTTTACATACGTGTCTGTCTCTGCTGTCAACAGGTTGTAAAACGGGAGGAGTCATTTTTGAATTAGGAATTCATACAGTCATTAAGAGAGACTGGTAACGTCGTAAGGAAGTTAGCTGCGGCCTGAGAGCAACAGGACGGCCCATGTGCATCCGTTTCCCTCATACACCAGATTGCTCTCTCCTGTGGTGTATGCATTCTCCTCATAATGCTTAAACTCAACAGTCTTATTCTCCCCTTCCCTTCCCTTCCCCCTGCTGCCCCTCTAATCGTTAGTATATTGTATGGCACCATTACACCATTACCCTCCACCAATCTTGCCTCACAGTGAGGACAGGTCTGTCAGAAGTCCTGTACAGTTGGGAAATGACAGTCCCTCAGCTAAAATAAAAAGCGTTGCTCTGTTGTTGGTTATAAATGATTAATGAGACAGTGTGTCTTACTTTTTTCTTGTTTCTCTCCTTTTTGGGGCATAATTAAAATCTCAGGAGCCCTCTGACTGTGCTGGGGATTAATCTCCCGTGGCACATCTCCATCTGCAGCCTGGATCATCAGCCATCCCCCTCTGCATTAGCCCCCAGCTGTGCAACTGTCTGTCTGCCCAACCCAGTGCTTCCCATCCCCAGCCCAAGCACACTGCACAGGGACACACTGGGGAGTGGAGTGAGAGGCGAGAAAGAGAGAGAGAGAGGAGAACAAGAGAGAGACAGAAAAAGGGAGGTGGGGCGGCATTGAGGAGCCGCGATAAGTCTCAATATTTCACATCAATTCTATTTTGCAGAGCTGATTTGTGCCTCATTTTCTCTCAAATGGCCTCCTCCACTGAGATCTGATTGATACTAATAGCTTCTACAGCGGCCACATTTGGGGAGGGTGAGAGTTTTTTTTTGATGCGTGCAGAGGTGGGAGAGTTGTTAGGGTGACACCAAGTGAGATTGTAAATTTGGCTCTCTTTCATGTAATGTGACTCAGTCACAGTCTTGAGGGTGCTTATGCTGAGAGCTTTTGATACACCAATGCTGTCTACACTTGTCCAGTGGATGTCCATTGCCAGTGGGAAGTGTGATTTCTTCAATCGCATTAACATAAACATCAGCTAATTCTGCTTATACAGCGAGCTATATTTGAGGAAACATTTGAATGCAGATTTGCCAAGAAAGGATTTGAATATGGATTGAAATGTTGTTTATTTATGTTACTTATGGACTATGCTGCCATATAAATTTGAATAAGCAGAGTTGTTTGGAGTGATTAATGATAGTTACAGATTCTAGATATGGTAGGGCACCTAGGTCATCAATGACTTCTGACCTCTGTCCAATTCAAGCATGATCTGCAACAAACAGCACACCAATAAACATCAGTCAATAACACAGACCCATGGCTTTATAAATCTCCCAGTCAAACATGGTTGGATTGGAGACTGTCCCGCCAACCAATAGTCAAGTGCTTGTTTTGCCTCATAGTCCAGCCCATTTAACGGGCCCTGGGCTCCAGCATGCGAGATATGGTTGATCCAATTTAGGCCACGCTCAATCAACCTAATTCTACAGGGGACATGGAGGCTGGGTACTGCAGTGTGTGCAGGAACGGATTGCTCGACAAAGCAGCTTTTAAAGGTCATGTTTTCGCTGCCTCCATGCCCACAAGACCCTTATGGAGGGCACCGTTTGCAAACTGAGTATGTAAATTCATCACAAACCTCCAACTCAACAGTGATTTATGCTGCTAACCTGAGGGGCCAGAGTTTTGACTGTGTGCAATATGGGACTGTAAAAATGCAGTGTGGCGTCTCCAAGGCACTGTTAGTGTCTGCTCACCAGGAAGTTGAGAAGAACTCTTAAATTGACATATCCCAAGTGTTTCTGAATAAACAAGTACAGTCTGCAAACCGTTCTTTCACTGTTTACTCTTGCTTATTTTATTGGTGTAGACGTAATTACTTGCTAATACTGTAACTTGTCACAAATCTATGCACATGTGCAAATCAACAACGTTTTCCTCCCCCCCTTCCAATATCCTCGTCTTTCTCATGGGGAGCACAATGTCATGCTTTTGCTTCTGCCATACAAGAAGCCAATTATATTATCAGCATGGGACCTCCGCTTGACATCGCATGTCCTGATGGTATAATGAAATAAAAGAGGTTTCACACACACGCTCCTACTGTGTCCTTGACGGTTGGAAATGTCTACTTTGCAATTTCTGTAATTTGGGTGAGAGGTATATTTTCAAAGAAACCCCGGTGTTGAGCGGTTTCCACAGGGGACAGGCAACCCCGTCTCACATTTCAGGTGCTGACACTGTTCAGTAATGGGTAGAGCAGACAAAGTTCTAATGGGGTCTTCCACATTGTGAAAACTCGCTGTTGGTTTTACGGAACATTGGTTAATTTCTACCAGTAAATTCATGTGAAGGTGTTTTACTATTGTGTACATTACTGTATCCAACACATTTACATGTACATGTTACTGCATCTTTTTTAGCATCATATTGTACTGCAGTGTTGCACTATGTCAGCCATCAACAATAACCAAACATGTTGCTTATCACCAACTCCTGTAGGAAAGTGTAAAATAAGAATTTCTCAGGAAAATTGCTTTCATGTCACATAGCCAATCATTGGATGGGACTTAAATATATATATAAATATTTTTTTTTAGAGATGTTGATTGACACTGAATTTAATTGACTTTGGAGAACCTCTGCACACTTTGAATTTTAAGTTAAAAATCATTGCAGTTTTTATATTAACATCCTGGCATCTGCACATACAGTAGCCTAGATGTAGACTGAAGTACTTGTGGAATATCTGAATCTTAGTTACAAGTTTAGTTACAGTTACAGTGTACTGCACTGAGCCCACTTAGCTGCTTTGTGCTTTGTTGGATTTCATGCTCACAGTCATAACTATACTCAGCCTCACATATCTTTACAAACAAGTAATGTATATTATCAGTACATGGGCAGTGGGCTATTCACATAGAATATATATGAAAAACATCTTTGTGGCTATTTTAGATTGAGACACAAAACTCTCAGACAAAGACAAAGGTATAGTTGACAGTGAAACCAAATTGTTGGGCTTTTATCTCGGTGCTGAGAAGAATTTTACTGACTGTTCGGAGTCATCGAGTCCAAGGTCTCAAACTTTTACAACAGTCAGGAATGTTTGTTGTAAATGCTCAACACACTGTAATAAAATGTGCCAAGCAGTGCTTGATGGCAGGGTTTAAAACAGGCTTGTTCTAATGAGATCTCCCACCAACAAACAGATGTGTTGAACCAGCACTCTGTGAAGTTAACATCTGTAGATAATTGGATGGTGTAGCTATTGTGGAAAACATGTTGTGGGCCCCCGTTTCTCAGTGAGAAGTCATTATCAGTGTTTATGTTAATGTCTTTGCCCATACCAAGGTTGTTCTGGATGTGTTTTTGGATAGAAGGAGGTTTTTTGGCTGACTGTTCCTGCTTTTCCACTCCCTGCACATGGATGCATTCCTGCTTAGATTTTCAGAAGTCTTGAATGTCTAAGCAATCTATTTAACGGCTCCACTGTGAATTCCCAAACTTTGCGCTTGGTTAACAGGGACTGAGACTCAGTTTCACTCACTTGGTGATTTGGCACATGTCACCTGTCACTTATACTCACAGTAATCTTCCTGCTTGGCTGCCGCTGGATTCAATTTTAAAGAAACACATTTTCAAGTCATATAAACCCACACAAGCAATACAATATGGGAAATGCTTTGTGACAATATGAAGCATCTTGATGCACCGTTTTTGGCCCACGCTTAGCTTCTTGCTAGTTTGAGAAAAGAAACATTTTTAGGAGAACATTAATTGGCAATGTGGAATACATCAGACTTGGATGAAGTGACACCATTTGAGTTTGCAGGTTTCTTCTTTGCAGAACAGCTTAATGAAGCATGGATGATTTGGGTGGGATAAATTTTTCCTTTCATGTCGGATATCCTCAGATGCCCTGCTTCTCCTTAGTATTCTCCTGCACATTGTTGGATAATTTGAAACATATTCTGAAGGGAGAAAATCTCTATCGTTTCTCTCTCTTTCTCTCCAAAAATTTCCTCTCATACAAACTTGAGAGATGTGTGTGCTTTAGATGGACCACCAGTGGATTTCATATTTGGCTGAGTGGGCTTTATAAGTAGAACACATGAGGATTTGTGCATTAAAAGTGTGTGCAGTTTCAGTTACACAGCTTCTCTGATGTCTGTGCATGTTTATAGTGGTGGTACATCTTATGTTGTGCCAGTGCCCCCAGTGGTCTAGTTTAGAAATGGACGGACCTGGTAGGAGGTTCATGCACTGAGAACTGGCCCTTGTGTCACTGTAGAGTAATTATAATCAAGGTTCATGGAAAAGGCCATTTTTAATGATAACCAAGAGCAAATCCACTTTTTGGTTGAATCCCTCATTTTATAATGTGCCTCTGCCAAGGTTTGTACTTGATTATCATATGAGCAGATTGGATATTCACATTTAGTCTCATTACAAATTCAACACATCATTTATTGCAATCTTTGACATTTGAGAAAATAAGCATATTCAAGGGCAATACAGTGGATGGTAAATGCAACATGATAGGCAATTGAAAATGATTGTGTGTCTAAAGAGCTTTGAATGGAGTTAATTTAACCACTCAAGCAATAGAAATGACTGTGATAAAGGGTAAAGTAGGCTAATATTTATTGTTTTATGGTCTCTACCTGTAAAGGCCTTGGTGTCAAATCACAAGCAAACTTAAAGAGACAAACATACAGTCAGTATCCACTTTATTAGGCACAGCTGTATAGGGCAAGTTGTTTACGCAAACAGTTCGCTGCTCCAGACAGTGAGTCATGCATAAATAAAGCATAAGTATAAAGCATGCAGACAGGGTAGAGAGGTTCAGTTACTGCTCGGCTAAATGTTAGAATGGGCAAGACATGAGCTAAGCAATTTGAACATGGAATATTTGTGCCAGACACGCCTCCAGCCTCTCGGAAAAGCTGTGACCAGAAGACCTCCTGGGATTTTCATGCATTATACAGTGTCTAGAGTTTATTGAGAGAGAGGTGCATTAACTGTGGGCAAAAAATGCCTTGTTGATGAGAGAAGTCAGATGAGAATAGCAAGACTCATTCAAGCAGACAGGCGGACCACAAGTATGAACATAACAGCTCAGTACCACGGTGCAGAAAGGCATCTCAGAACTAACACACAACTAGGCAAATCTTTAAAGGGATGGGCTACAGCAGGAGAAGACCATGCTGGTCCATGCCGCTCCTGTCAACTAGAAAACTAGACGAATGAAGAGTCAAAAAAAAACAACATTGTCTGATCTGACCCAGATTCTTTCATGACATGCTGATTCCAGGATCAGAATTCAGCAGAAACAGCATGAATCCATGGGTCCATCCTGCCTGGTGTCAACAGTACAGGCTGCTGCTGCTGCTGGTGGTGTAGTGGTGTGGGGAATGTTTTCTTGGCACACATTAGGCCCCTTTACTGCCAACTGAGCATCGTTTGAATGCCACAGCATACCTAAACATTACTGCTGACAAAGTGTATCCTTTCATGGTCCCAGTCTACCTTTTTTTCAAAACGGATATACTGCGCTAGGATAACGCGACATGTCACGAAGCTCGCATAATCTCAAGATAGTTTCAGGAACATGACAGTGACTTTAATTTACTCCAATGCACGGTCCCCAGCAATGCAATAGAGCACCTTCGGGTTGAGGTGGAACGGGATGTTTCGCAGCATGAATGTGCCGCCGAAAAATCTGCACAAGCCGCGTCTTGCCCTGCACGGACCCTGTGGGACGTTTCCAGCACCTAATTGAATCCACGCCTTGAAGAATTTAGGCTGTAAAAGAAGGTAAAAGCGGGTCTTATCCAGTCCTACCTTGGTGTACCTAATAAAGTGGATACTGAATGAATAGAACACATTATATTAAGTTATATTCTATAGACTTTCAGAATCCCATTTAAAAGGGATTCTGAAATGACATATACCCGCTGAAAAGACATATTCAAGTAATACTCCCGGTCAAAAAAACTGTCCCTTTAATTGAAAATGGGTACATAACATATTCATACGATCTAAAAGAGCTTCTTCAGTGACAGCTACATGGCACATATATGAATAATAATCTAAGCCTCATGTCAGCTTTCATATGATTTAATAGCCGTAGATGAAGCAACCCTTTATCCAAGTCCAAAGATTAAGTAATAAATTACCAGAAGGATGTTTTTACTCAGTAAATTGCTACCCAGTATTATTGCTATGTCACAAGTGTCATAAAAATTCCTGAATGTGCTGTGCATCACTGATTAAACTATGATTCAGGTGATAAGCATGTGTTATTGACCAGGTTTCAAATAAAGTTTTACTGAATTGACACTGGTGTATTTTTTTCTTCAGCAAAGGTGATATTGAGCAGACTTGGTAGGCTCATGCACATAGCAAGATAACAAATTGATCATGAATTAATAAGGTCACTACTAATCAAAAACTCCTATGTTCAAGTCTGAATGTATTAGTGATCCCACAGTAACTCATCTAATAGATAACAGCCAGAGGACACGTGCTCAGAATCCAAAGATTTAGTGACGGCTGCTGAGGCAGAGGAAGGAATATCAGAGAGACAGAAGGTCAAAGGTCAGGCTGGAGAAAGACCAGATTATGTTTGCGATGACCTGATCAAAGGGGATGAAGCAGGAGGGAAACTACATTAAGATTGGTGAGATTGGGGGGTGGAGGAATGTGTGTGTGTGTGTGTGTGTGTGTGTGTGTGTGTGTCTTTAATTTTCTAAACAGTGTCCTTATAGATAGTATTAAAATATCATATTCATGTGAAATAAAATAAACTGAAAATTATTTACAAAATAGTTGGTTAGATATATAGTGCTAGGGAAGATGTGTTAGAAAAAAAAAATCTATTAAAATTGTCAGAAAGCCATGCAAGCTATGGTATTTGGAAATGTTGGGATTTACACAGTATACAGAGTGGTGAATCTCCTCCATTTTAGAAAATCTCTGACAAGATTCTTTTCTAACCTGTAATTCCTACAGTTAGATTGACAACATTAAAATAACAATTGTTTACCAAAGTAAATCATTTTGATGTTTTTCTGAAGCCATCGGTCTCATCTCTTTCTCAAGGGTGAATACCTCCTATCTTTATATCACCTCAAACCTCAGACTAGTTATCAAACACTGTAGTAATGTTTATAAAAGAGACAGATTGCATAGGGAAGTGTGTCTGGCTGCCTCAACAGCACCCACTGACTGATTTGAAATTGATATTGTGACATACCACTGCGTTTTTATTAACAGTTTGGAATGAATTATGTTTCCACCTGCAATGACACCCATGACGCTCTCCCTATTTTCTAAACAGGCGCATTGTTTACTCATCACAACATAACTGATATTGATTGAAGTAGTTGAAGAATGTGGAGTGCTATGGCACGTAATTATCTCCCATTGTCTCATGCTGATAAGAAAAAAATACCTTGTCTCAAAAATGGTAATCCAGGTATTAGACTAGAAGGAAGATGCATGTCTCACTGCAGACCAGGAATTCGTTTTCAAACACTTTCATTAGGGCCCTGATTGAAATCCCTTCTTTGGCTGGAAAGGTTTGTGCAAGGCTTTCCCTTTGCTTTAATAACAAATGTCTGGGCAGCGTTTGTAGCTTTATAGTTGCTGCTATTGCTCCGATTGCAGATAGAGAGTGGGGGGCTTTTTAAACAAACAGGCCTTGGTAATTGCTATCATTGGAATATTCGAGGAAATGTGCTGTTATCTGTGAAACCTTTTAAGCTATTGTCTAAAGGCAGAACTTAATGATCAAATGGACCTGGAAGCTCTAATCCACTGTTTATAATTTGTCAAAATAAAGCCATAATAACACCCCCATTGTGTCATCACTGGGGTAGTGCTGTTTATCATTTTGCGATAATTTGAAGAAACTGTACTCATATTATGAGGCAACGCAAAGTGCTTCTCCTAACAGAGAAATAGTACATTGCTTAACCCAAGGTACACATGAGCACCACGCAGGAATTGAATACTAATGCACTAGAACCACTTTGTTCCCTCTCTGTCTAACTTTTCACCACTTTACTTTTGGTACATTGCTTGCTTGATTAGTGCTCTAAGTTTCTGTGTGTGTGTGTGTGTGTGTGTGTGTGTGTGGTTAGGGTTAGGTCATCAAATTAGTGCTTTTATCATAGTAAGATAATAAATAATTTATCATAGTAAGATAGTAAATATCAAATGCATATACATAATATGTCCCTGTATTAATTCCTGTATTGGTTCTAATATGGGGTCCCATACTATATTTGTTTGTGGTTTAAAGAGAAAAAAGATTATTTCCTATGTTATATTGCAGTGGTGGTAATTTCCTTGTAGCTGTTGCCCACCACTGCTTATGAAACGATTTCACACTATTGTATGTTACAATACAGCTGTGTTACAGTTAGTGGTGCCAGTGCACAAGCATTATGAACCAAGTAGTCTACCTATTCACGAGTTGACCTACTCACCCAGCAGTGAAGCTTTGACCTTTGACCCCCTGTCTGGACAGCACCTCAGTGCCCTGTTGAACTTGTCAACAGCCTTCCCATGTCTCTGGGTTTGCCAGCAGTGATTTATTCTCTGTGTCTTCTCCACAAGCAGCCCCGCAGGGCGGAGAGGTGACTGTCGTCCTGAGCAGGGGAATAAACGTTGGCATGATGGTGTCAGGAACCCCAGCCAGCAGAGAGCCACCTCCATCACAGGCACAAAGGAGAGTTGACCTTGCATCATCGCGGAACTATAAGATATTACTGTTGTCATGTAAAAACCTCGTAACTCCAGTTTTGGTGATTTTCATGTTTTAACTTCAATCGAAGGATTACATGTTCCTCTTGAGAAAATTATGCGACCCTTGGGCTTTTGAAACCCTTTGAAACCCCAGTTCATAAACTCAAAAATACATGGTGCTTGGTACTTGATTCCTGAAAAGTAGACATTTTGGAGATAAAAGGTTTTCACCTAACAGCGACGATATTTATCTCCATATAACAGCAACCCGCTAACCCTAACCCTATATAGCCCTTTATCACAAGCATGTCTCAGAGGACTTTACAGAGAATGAGCCTAGCTAGATCTAACTGATCAACAATCAGTTGTAGAACAAAATGATATAGGACCAACATAGAGAAAAGCAGATGAAGAAGAGCAGATTTTAGCAAGACAAACAGCCTACCTATTCTACATAGCCTAACCTACCCATCACCACCAGCCTTAGACCCTCATTGCATACAAGGAAAAAACTCCTGAGAAAAAACCTTGGTAGGAAACAAAATGGAAGAAACCTTGGGCGGGCCGTCGCAAGGAGGGATCCCCCAACGGGACGGCTGAGCGAGCAATAGGTGCCGGGGCAAAATATAAAATCAAATATCAAAAGAACTTTTTAAGAAGCTTACTGGGTACAAATCAGAGACTTGGTTAGAACCTCTGCCCTAAGCAAACAACTCTTGAAAAAACTCTCCTTTTTCTTGGTGTTTTTCTTGCTGAAGTGATAAATCATAACTATGACAAAAGCAACAACAAAGGCTAGTTGAAGAGGTAGAAATGCCATGATCCATTACTGATTTTAATTAGATGTCGACAGTTTTGTACCACCAGCAGTGCCATCATGTCTCACCGCAGTGAGCTTGAGTGTGTACTAAATCTTGGCCACCCACACACTACATCAACTCACCCACGCCCATCGCCCACTGGCAAATCTGTCACGGCCACTATCAATGACAGTCCCTCCATTGTTGCGGAGGACCGGTATGTGTGTGTGTGTGCAGCCGTGTGTGTGTGTGAGAGAGAGAGAGAGAGAGACAGAGAAAGGAAGAGAGAGACAGAGAGAGAGAGAAACCTGTGTGTTAGCAAGACATAAGAAATCCTCTTTGGTGTTTTGATTGCTAGAGTTTATTCTAATTTTGTAAATACAGACCATCTGATAAAATGAAATCAGCAGGGAGAAACTTACAGAAACATTATTACTCCGAAAATCTATCTTGCTTCGGTGTACATAGTACTTAAGCATTTCAGTAATTTTCTCCTTTGTCTACTTTTGAAGTATTAGAAAAGCCGGTCGGTAGCTCAGGGGGGTGGCACAAGACACTATACACTTAGTCAAGATGAAGAGGATGAAGTCATTATCTGGTGATGTCTCTTTTAAACGCCGCTGTCCTACTGATGTGTACCGAGCCCACACTATCTCCCCCACCCACCGGCCCGCTCCCCCACTTCTCTCTTCTATCTCTTCCTTATTTGACTTAATGCTGATAAATGAGCCCGTACTTACCCATAGCATTTCTCATTCTGAGTGGCCCGGGTTGGATTCGCTGGTGCTGACTTCAGAGAGTCTCTTTTCATTTTTTTTTTTTTTCTCTTTCTTTGTGCAACTGGCCTCAAGGACAAAAAGGTTCTGTGGTGTTGGAACAGGGAAGCTCTCCAAAGGTCATTCATCATGGATTCGATGAACTGCCCCGACTCAAAAAAAAAAAAAGAGAAACTCAAAAAGAGCAGCCTGGTGTCATTTGAGTTCACAGACCAAAAGGTGGCATTTTTGTTTGCTCAGATCCAAAGGTCTCATATTGTCAGACAGTATTTATTATTTTTCTCACAGAAATTTGATTTGCATTCTGAGCTGTTAGATAGAGAAAACATGGAAACTGTGTGCAATGATCTGATGAAACCCTATTGAAATGTTAGGAATATCACTGTAGATAGACGCATAATGCTGTACTTAGACAGAACCGCAAATTTTTACCTAAGAGACTTAAACACTTAAAAGCAATGCTGTTGATTAAAACTATTGTTATTCTCCCAAAGGTTTTCCCTAACAGTATCATAATTACCATAATTATATATTGCTTGAAAACAAATTTGCTGAACAACTGGAGCAATATCTCCGCTGCCTCACTGTGTAGTGTATGCTTGCACACTTTTCTTCAAATGGACCAACTCTTTCAGCAAACTTCTCGTCCTTATTCCCCTTGAGAGCTTTTTGTGTGGCGTTACACTTTTTTAAAGGGGGAGAGGGAGGGGGTGGGGGGGGTGGGGAAGGAGAAACAGGAAAAGAAAGAGCTATCTGTGTCTGCAAGCAAGTTGAGCTTTACTGATATCGCTGGCTGCTGTGTGACGCTGGGTTGCCATATCTGGGTCAGGCCTCCCAGCACAGGTTCAGGCATCATGTGAGATTCTACAGGGAGCGATGTAGGCTACTCTTTAACATCAACGTGGGTGAGAAGGAAATGGATTTGAGAATATCTTCTTCTGCAGGTGTGGCACGGTAGATGGAGCGCTCCCTAGTCAGGAGGCTGAGCAGAGATTCATCAGCAGCACAGTGGGTCTGAAAGATTCACAGACCAACTGGCACACACTCGCAGCTCCGGTGCCACAGACGGAGTTTAAATCTTACCGCTTCTGCCTGTCTGTGTCAGTATCCTTTGACACAAACCTGTAGTGAACAGTAATGGTAAAAGGCGGCAGCGTGCACCCCTGACCTGTTCCGCAGAGTCGTGTCCGTGTGTTAGCCGGGGCCTCTGGGGTGCAGACTGTGTCTCCTCTTGATGGGCATAGTCTAATCAAGCTGGCAGGGCGGCCCGGGCTGACAGGGTGTGTTATCTGAGCACATTGCTCACTGTGGCCGGCCATCCCACTCGCTACCCTCTTCAGTGATCAGCGCTGCGGCGACAGGCCGCATCTCTTTCTCCCAGTGCATCAATCCCAGCTGGCGCAGCACTCCTGCACTCCCCTAGTCATGTAGAGACTCAGTCAGTCCAACACACACCACAGTCCACCCAGAGGACGGCCACTCTTGAGTGTACTGATGATGCTGTCCATTAGTGGGTAATGAGTATTTGTGCTGGTTAATTACTAGTTGTGGCTACTTCTGAGTAATGAGAAAAGTGTTTGTTGGTTAATATGGCCATATGTATCCAAAGTAAAAGTGTTATCACAGCAAGAATCTTTTATCATTTATTATTTGCTTTTGACCAACAAGGCCAAAACCATTTTGCTTCAAGTCAGTGGTTAGGAATGTTTGTCTGTTGGAAAACTTATGAATTTCTCTACCTGCAGTGCAATGCCCTTTGCACTTAGTGGAGAACATCATATTTGGCCTTCACAAACAACAAATAACACATTCAAGTGAAAAAGCGATGAGCATTCTTGG
The DNA here is from genome assembly GCF_048128805.1 of Centroberyx gerrardi. Taxonomy (NCBI): domain Eukaryota; kingdom Metazoa; phylum Chordata; class Actinopteri; order Beryciformes; family Berycidae; genus Centroberyx; species Centroberyx gerrardi. Next base: position 17,598,923 of record NC_136009.1, read on the forward strand.
AATGTGAGAGACTGCGGTTCTGTTGCCATTGGCCTTTTGCCTCAAGGATTGTTTTTGGAATGATGTTTTCGATAAAGGTCTCGTTTTAGTTTGTGTAGACTTGGTATTCATTCCATAAATATCCAATGAATGTACTATATCTGAACCCTTGAAACTGCTGTATATGAATATAGCAAAATTCTTCTTGTCTATAGCCATGCTGTACTTCAGGGTCATATGTTTCAAATCCCTATATGCATCTCTAAAAAATCCATGTGCAATTTTGGTCATATTCAGTAAAAATGCTACACGTGAAATCCATTCACTTATTTTAATTTGAAATTTCAACATCAGTTTCTGTAATCGTTTTAGAGGAATGAAAGAAGTTGCAGAGCACAGTCACAACTAATCTTCACCACAATCCCTCTGTTGAGAGAACAAGTCCCTGTCGTTCTCCCAGGCTAATCAAGCATATTTGTAAGGTTCACTGGTCGATCTGAGGTTTTTTTTCTCCCTGTTTATATCATGAGTCACAGGGCCTGATCAATGAAGCCTCATACAGAGTAGAGCACAATCATGCCAATCAGAGTCGGTGCTGGTGGGTTGAGAACAGAGGAGAAAATCAACCCACCACCACCCACCGTGGCCACCCTGCCTGGCCAGCCTCTGGATAGCTGTAAATGGGCAGGAGCGGGCTCGTCCACAGGGTGAGGCAGTCTAACAAGCCTTAGTAAGAGAGCAGGCAACAGTCAGGTCATCACAGCAGGACTCGACTCGAATAAACATGCAACAAAGTCTGCGGATCTCACTGATTTGGCTCTATACTCAACTACCTTTTATCTGTGTGTCCCTACAGTGACACCAACAGTGCAGCGTCACCTGAAGGCTTTACACTTTGTCAGTGTCAACTGTGAGAGGTTTCAAATGGCACAGAAAGGAGGCAGGGGAGTGGGGAGAGCCGACACGTGTAATGCAAAAACCTGAAAGGAAGAAGAAGAAAAAATAGTACTGGTTTTGCACTTGTTGTGTTCAGCCACTGGCATTTCTTTGTTAGAGTGAATCAGTTGTCTCTGACAGAGATTTTGTCTTTACCTTCTCCAATATTTTAAAGGTACAAACAATGGAATCAATATTTGTCATCAAAACTTAACTAAATTGCATGCGCCTCTGCAGGCATGCTTGCTCATCCCTGTTCTCCAGGACTAATTACTTTAAGTGAAAAAAGCTCTCCTTTGGGGCGCCAATTTCACCCAGTGTCTGATGAGCACAAATTACATGTCTAATGGAATGGAATAGTTGTGCGAATTGAAGAAATGAAACACACTTTCTTATCTAGGTGCCACCTTAAATTAGATTTTAATTTGGACCACATTCACAGATAATGGAGTGCAGTCAGCCTGCTTTGGCACTTATCCCATTCTTTTTTCTGCAGGTTGCCTGCTGTATCCATTATCAACTCCACTGACCACCATTTTGAGCTGGCTTCCAGGAACATGATGGCAGGAGGGAGAAAGGAAATGAACAAACTGAACAAGCTGACATCATGAACAGCTTCTCAAGACCATAGCTTTAATGGCGCCATTGGAAATAACTGTCAGAGAAACAAGTCCTACTGCTTTAAAATGTAGATACAACCCCCCCATACACACACACACACACACACACACACACACTCACACACTTTATAGGCTGGGATGTTGGGCATGTCACAAAGCCAATTTATCACAGTTTTCTCGCTGCATTTTAGGAGTAGATCAAGCTGAGGAATGTTTGCTTTGCTCCCTCGGTCTGAGAACACATGTCTGGTGTAGCAAAGAGGAGAAAAGACAAGAGAAGATACAGCTGCTAGAGTTAAAAATAAACACAACTGTTCTTATGGGAAGAGGGTTGGTGAGAGCTTTAGAAGGAGCTTCAAGAGGCCGCCCTAATGGCCCAGAGGTCACAGTACTATTTGTGAGTGTGTGTGTGTGTGTGTGTGTGTGTGTGAGGGGGAGAGATGGATGTTCTATGTGGATGGTTTCAGAGATTTCCTCATGTCCTGAACAAACTTTTTCACCAAAGAAAAAAAAAAAAAGCTCCTGAAGATGAAATAAAATAAAGTCAAATAAAATAAAATCTCGAATCTCTTTCAAATATGCCCATCATTCTCTGACATCAAACACATTGCATTATTTAAATATACATTACGAGTGTTGGGGAGCAGTGTTGGATGGTTATATGATTTAACAACTCACACTGTATAAAATATAAAGCAAAAGAAAACCTCAGATAAAACAGCAGAGATTCATTCATTCATTTTCTTATACTCGTTTATTCCTATTCAGGGTCACAGGGGGGCTGGAGCCTATCCCAGCATACCTACTGTACAGAGAGAGATTCAATGATAAATGAAAAATGTCTTGATGTAGTCTGATTAGGATTCTGCTGCAGCCCAGTATGTGCTGATGTAAAACTCGAAGAAAGCTTTCATATCATACGTGAGGGAATTCTGGCAGCTGTCAAGATACTCCTCTGGTAATCTAAGCCAGGGAGACAAAGCAGATATGTTGAAAGAATTGCAGTAAGAATAGTAACTTATCACCAACACCAGGCCTCCTGGTCTTTGACTACAGCCAAGGCTTATATAGCACAAAGCTGAGTCACTGTCCCAATGTCCCTGTGCACCTCACTTTACCTCTCCCAACTCAAGAAACCTGAACTTATCCAGACTTGGTGTAATGAGGTGTGTGTCTGCGGTGTGTCTGTGTGCATCTATGGTACTGTATGTGATTTCAAAGTGAAATAAAGACAGTGAGTTGCAGAATGGAGTGAACAGCAAGTGTTGAGTGGTTGCAAAGAAAGAGACTTCACTGGCTCTGTAGGCAGCGGTGGCAACTTCATCGCCGATGAGATGCATGACATGCAAAGGTTGGGGTTAGACCATGAGTGACAGGAAATGAGCAAACTAGAGCAAAGGTTAATGTTATGTATTATGTACTGTTCACCTCCATTCGTTATTCATAATGCACACAGTAAATTACATTACTGCATCCAATATTACCTCTCCACCCCACAACAGACTACTTTGTGGGAGATAATATTCAAAGCTTAACCCTCAAAATAATTCACCACCGCATAAGACTTCTTCCTGTAATGAGGGATTATACCACAGCTTACACTACAGGATTTCTTAAAGCCATAAGCTGGAATGGCAGAAACTTCCCTGAATGGGAGAATTACCATGGTGTAATATAAGCGTTGGAATGACAGGAGATACTTTACCACTCCACTACCAGCCATTATCTCATTGTGATCTTGGCTCAAGCTGCAGACAGGCTGACAGGCATTATTCAGTTTGAGTTTTGCACGAGTATCCCCAATACAATGTGGACAGTGTGCGGTGAAGTTGGGCGTTCAAAGAATAAAGTTTTACTACAGTTTTAAATCTTAACTTACCAACATAGACCAATTAACCCCAACCCCCGCTACCTGCCTGTACAATTTTCTCAGTGCATTGGCAAGCCGCAGCCATTTTCTGAGACACAATGGCTGCAGAGTGAATGCCGACGCTACTCTAAACTAGGCGGACAAAGGACAAAAGAAGAAATGCATTACATTTACTGATACAGCGTAGAGTGTGTTGCATGGAGAATTACCTGCAGCAAATGAAAGCCCAGGCAGGAGAGGGAGAGATAAAGCGCGCGAGGAAAAAATAGAGGAATGTGCCCACCGTTTGCAGATTTGTTGTGTGAAATAGCCGGGCATTATCTGGACGGGCAGGAAGGTTTAGCGCAGTGTGAGGAATGTTAAGGTGTGTCCCGGCGTGTAATTAACAGATAAAACTGTTGGTTCATTAAATGCATATGCAGTGTCATGCGTTCAGTATGCCAGTATCGATCGTCCGGACACCTCCCTGCACCCCCCCCCCCCCCCGCTCACCGGACTTCTGACACACTACATCCATCACACCACCTACCTCCACCATATTTATAGAATTTTAATTAGCTCTGAGCTCAAGCCAACATCATTAGCTTTTCTCTTTTTTTCTTTCTTTCAGCAAACAGCCACGCATGGTAATAATGGTTTCCTCAGACAGAAGCAGTAGGTATCTGTATCAAGGACACAGCGAGCGAGAGGGAGAGAGAGAGCAGGACAAAAGGTTGACGGTTTAAAATGACAATGAAAAATGGAAGCAGCTGAAGAAAAAACAGCATAACATGTGGAATGCAGGCAGTAATGTCACCTTGGAATAATTTCAGAATGATTAAATGAGTAGCTCTAGCCATTCCTCTGTGATGACAGTATCTGAAAATGGTCAATATTTTGGCTACCACTGAATCCCAAGTAGGTGGTGGGTCAAAAGAAAAAAAGTTTTAATCTCACTGGTATGTGACGTTAAGTGTAGCCCGCTAACATGAGAAACCTTATGTGAAAACATGTTAGGAGCAATGGGTCATTTTTCAGACTGCTCTTGTTAATGCACATACTGTATACAGTAGCTATAATATTTTCATTAAAATATCCTTCATGAATCACTTCGAGCTTATAAAGATTTTGTTTATATTCTATTCGTTATTGTGTATAATGTATATTATTCAAGTTTGTATAGAATGATTTTCTGGAATGAATAGCTGTGAATATCTAAACCTGTGAATGATGCCTGGCATGCAGGAGTGGAAAACTCTAAACTCTCCATGAGTATAGAGTGATACAATACAGCAATACAATACTGTAGAAGGAGAATATGAGAAAAGATGTACCCACAACATTCTAACAGCTTCTGCACCAGAACGTCCATTAAAACATTAGGACCTGAGGGATTTCTTGACCATTCACTCTATTGGGGTTTGTGCAAACACAAACCAAATTTCCAGTGAAATAAACAGCAATTCAAAGGATTATATAACATTATATAACTAACTACATCATTAATGCATCCCACTTGTTAGGGTCTAGGTTAGGGTTACACACTCACCAGTCTCCTAATCAAGCGATTGAAAATTTCAGACATTAATCCAAACAATGCAATCTGTGGCTGTTCATTTTATCACCAACAGTGTAGCCTACTCATTTCACAATTTTCATATATTTCACGTTTCACAAACAATTTCCTTCAAACATGCCACATGAAATTTATTTACATTTAGGTTTTGCTTTGTTTTGTTTATTTAAGATGAATTTTCATTTAATTAGATAGTTCAAAGTAGACAGAGATAGGAGAGATTGGGGGATGACATGTGACAAAGGTCCCAGGCCACTGTCGTATATGTTGTGCACTTCATGTTCCGTGCCGTACAAATTGAATAGTCATCAGATGATGCTTAAGGCCTTTTGGCCCCAGCTGGTCTCTTACAGTAAGCCTTAAGTTAATTGGTTGCCATGGTGAGGACAGAGACACAGTGAACGGTTACTAAACAGTTAGCACTCACTGGCTCTCAGCTTTAGCATGTAGGGAAGTCTAGCAAGACTTGAACACTGCAAATGTCCATCGTAATATGGTATTTTTCTTAAAGAAAGTGAAATAATTTCATTTGTTCCCACTGGTTCTTGAATGGAATATAGAAAGTGTCAGTATTTTGAAACAAGGCAAAAAATAAGTTCTAGTATCAAGAGTATAGGAAAATGTATGATGTGTATGATTCAAGAACATTCTTGAAAGTTGATTTGGAAATTAGTGAAATTATCTCACCCCATTGTCAGATTTCTTTCACTTCTTTTAAGAAAAATAAAACTTTAAGACACATTACTAGATTAAATAACTTGTTGGGGTGGATATTTTTTGCAGTGCATTACAGCCTCTCTGCAACTGGTATAAGCGCTATTAATTCTGAGTGAACTGACCTAACCTTTTAACTGAGATTCCATAATTATGTTCTATTAGGTTTTTTTCCTCATCTGGGAAGAGAGGCACTTTTCAGCCTACTGTATATTCATCCTGACCTTGTGACTCATGGACGTGCTCTTCTGGTCTGCAGGGAGGTGGTTAGCACACACACACACACACACACACACATGCATGCACGCACACACACACAATGCTCACTTAAGGGTGACCTAATTAAGCCTGAGGGTAGGTGTAATTACATGCAACCTTCATCTGCCCCATTCACTATTGTTGTGGCTACTTACTGCCTACGGACTCAGTCCCATTGTGCCTCGCTATGCTGTTGTTGCTTAGGGACCCAGTATTTTTTTCAACCATTTGTCGTCTAACTCCACAGAGGCACAAACATCATTCATAAAACCCCAAACAGGTATATTTAGGCTGGCATGCTGCCTAAATTTTCCATTTACTATGTCACTGGCATTGTATGTAAGAACACATTAGGGCCTCTTTACTTTATTTGATAATGTTAAGCTATCCAGTAATCATTCAGATGAATAATCTGTCTTGTGTTTTCAAATGAGCAATGTTTTCAAGTGTCATTATCTAGAGACTGTATGTTTGTGCATTGTGTGCATTCCTAATTAAACACACAGGATAATTGTACGTGTACCTTCAGGTGAGGTGATGTATAATATTCAAACTCCATGATTTACATTGACTATATACTGTACAACCGAAAGAATGTTGGCTTTCAAAAGAGATGCTTTGTTGTCTGAGGGCTGAAGGCGACTAATCATTCTCTCCTACTTGCCTAAATGTCTCAAACACTGGGTCAGCATTTCTGGTACTGCTCTAGACTGGTTTTCCTTTTATCTGTGGGATAGACCTTTCTCTGTTACTACTGGGGAGTCCAGGTCATGTTACCTTGCGGTGTCCCCCAAGGGTCTATTCTGGGTGCCATACCTTTCTCTATATACTACCGTTGAACCATATAATCGCAAACATATTAGTTTCTTTCGTCCTGCTGTTGACACCCAGCTCTACCTCTTGGTAAGCCCAAGCGATATCAAGCAGTTGGTTATTTTACATGATGGTTTTCTGGATATTCATACCTGGGTGCCTCTGTACTTCTTACAACTAAATGCAGATAAGTCTGAAGTTATTATTTGTATGCCCACTCTGTTAGTGTTAAAATCAGATTCATCACATTGGGAAATATTTTTATTATTTTTTTCTTTTTCTATCTATTTGTTCACATTTATGTTTTTTATCATTGCTTTCATTTTTTACCCTGTAAAGCACTTTGTAACACTGTTTTGATAGGTGCACTATAAATAACAATTCTCATTACTTATTATTATTAAGGCTTACGTTATTTAGCAACAATGGCCCCCTTTATTGCCAACTAGCTTTGCCTGCCATGAAAGGGGGTCCAAACCTGGGTTGTGTGATCCGTGTGGCTTACGCTGGGGGTGATGGAGGTCGATGATAAAGAATCTTATCACACGAGCTGTCATCTGTGGCAGCGATTTGCTGTAGGCCCTGTCAGTAATTAATCACAGAGGCTAGGTAATACATTCATTCAATCTTGGAGGGATTCATCTCTCTGTACAGTGGCCGTTGAAAGGTCACACTCCCCAGTTGTTGGTCATTCTGTTAGGCCTGCATTTTACAGGATGCATAGGAGCTCTTCTAGTCAATACGGGTTTATCATGATGTACATATGAAATGAGTCCCTGCCGAGGTTTGACAGTGCTTTGTAAGTGCATCATCACCATGTCTAGAAATAATTTTAACACGGTGACTAATCGTTTGTTTACAGGAGGTGTACCGCAATTAACAGAAGGACAGATTGTTTCAAAATGATTTTAGTTCTCACCTCATTATAACAATTCACAAATGGCATTTTTCTGATTTTCCAATACTGCAAAATTAGCCACAATAATGTAGAGCTCCCGTATACTGTCCGGAGACCTCTCATATTGAGTTAAATAAAAAATGCAGCAATCCATTCCAAAGTGTAGGGATCACTGATGATGGGGCTTCGCTTTGACCTCTGGGTGGAGAGGATGAAAGGTTAGGGGAATAGGAATGACTGCCAAATGTACCTACATCGATTTCCCCTCCACCATCATTCCTCTACCTGCCACTCACAATAGATGGAGTGATTTCTGGGATGTCAGGGTCGCAATCAATGAGAGAAGAGGAAGAGGTGGTTTTGGTGGGTGGAAGACCGGGGAGAAGGAGCCTCGCCCTGAGTTAAGGGGAAAGACGTAGCGTGAAGTTTGTCACAGACAGATGAACTCGCGCAGCAAGACGAGAAGCCGGGGAACAGTTGAGCCCACATTTAGAAAAAATAGGTCAATGTTGCCTGTTCGGTGAAAGAAGTGTGTATTGTGTGCAGGAGTTGTTAAAAATGACACATTATGGCAAAATTGTGACAATGGGTAAGACTGAACTGAATCCTTTTTAGAAAAATAGTGCTTCTCTGTGCTCAAGAAACATATATGTAAAATAGAGAATTTTAGGGGTATGCACTCAAAAGACGACTATAAATGCAAAATGCGTTCAAATCATTTAATTTCAAATCATTTGCATCTGCAGATCTACAGTCGTCTTTTGAGTGCAAACCCCTAAAAGTAATTTTCCACTGAACTGAATCATTGCCTGGCAGTCAGGACTGAGTTTTACTTTAAAATGATAGAAAATGTTGACCACATGTGGTTTAAATTATACAGCATAGTGCAGTGCAATTTTGGAGCGCAGCTGTTGGTAGATGCTACAACTTGCATTATGGAACACAAGATAGATCTGTAAAAGTACAGTGCATTGCTCTGATTCAGTTCATATTGTATTGATTATCCAATTTACTAACTCAGTTGAATCAGGTGTTCACTGATATCTATCGCGAGGCTGCTGATTGTCTGGGAACGCAAGCCAAGTGAACTCAACACTCAGCGGAGCACAGCAGACGTAGTCCAATACTACTTCTTTTGAGCAAGCTGCATGAGACGCGGGTTCAACCCCCCTATTTTCCACAGTACACATCATCATTTGCTGGCCTACTTGTGCTCTGCTTACCGTCCACTGGCAGTGTTGTTATGTACCAAGCCTCCTGATAGGACTGTGTTGATCCAAGCCTGACAGCAAATCGATGAAATGTATTCCCCTAGCATCAGTGCTGGTGGATATAAAAAAATGTCTTTTGAGCTCAGTCTTAGAACATGAAAGGGATCGACATGTAAGGGGTGTCGGTGAGGTTTAACTTCTCTAGACTTTGGTATAAATAAACAATAAAGTGGTCACAGAGCTTAGAGAGAGATTTGCTGCTGTGCAGTATTGGATTTTTCACCACCACCGTCGGTACATTTATTCAAAGATAATGAAGTTGCATTCTTACGTGCCCTCTCATACATGCAATGTATGCATTTTGGTAGATATTCCATCCCACTGGGAACTGCCAATACAGACCTTTACTGAATGATTTACAACACAATTTCTGCAGAATATATGGAGTAAGCATTGAATCCTCGTCCAAAAACACAGAAGAAAATAGTGTTTCGTTAAAAATGGGTATGCTCACCGTATCCAACCAATCCTCGTTTACGAACTTGAATTTGAACAGTTACTCTTGGCATCAAAAATTCCCAAGTAATCTCATCAACATGCAAATTTCTTTGTTATGGTCATTGAGCACACTGAGGTGGGGGGGATTGGGTTGTACACTGTGTATCTACAGCTTCAACCTTTAGCTTGTTTTTAACACACACCTACAGTGTCAAAACATCCCCCGAAGTCAAATATACAGTTGGCCAATTAAATTCCAGACTGCGTGCTTATCAGGGCATAACCCCTGTGTGAGATTGTGTTTTGTAGTCTGGTGAAGTCTCCCCCCCCCCCCTTCTTTCTCAATAGCCCAGCCCCAGAGAGTGGCAGAGAGGTAAAAGCAGGGGCCCACACAGGAGGCGGTCTGATCTGCCTTATAGATCCTCACTGCAGGGGTTACACACTGAGAGCCAGAGTGAGCCTCCCTCTCTGCACAGACTGAACGCCCTCCATCAGTCCCCCAAATCAACTCACAAACACCCTCATCAAAGTTGTCCCACACCTCCCACCTCTCTCTCAGTGTGTGAGTATGTGTGTGTGTGTGTGCGAGTGTGCCAGGCGGTGTGCCTCTCTTCTTTATGCTCTTAATCTACCTGTTTACCCCCCTCCCTCAGTCTATCTATCCCCGTCTCTCTCTCTCTTTCTTTCTACTCAGGCAACTCTCATTCTGCTGATCCTTGCGTGTTGACTGCTGACTGTTCAACTGTGAAATTCTAGCAGTTGGTGAAACATGAGAGCGAGATTTGTGGAGGGCTCACTTTGATTATGATAACTACAGAGGAAAACACTTTGTCAGGTCCTCTATTTCCATTTCATTCAGATGACACTGACTGTCACGGGGCGAGTGTGCTAATGTGCGGTGCTTTCTGACAAGCAACCGTGTCACTCTGAGACACCAAGTCAGACAGAGACGCTTGTAATAAACACTTTTTTCTGTCTCGGAAGGCTCTCTCACACCAGCAACACCTCTCTCAGATCGCACCTCTGGTCTGTAATCAGGAATCAGTCTCTCGCATATTCTAGCTCGCTCTGTTTGCGACTGTTTTTTTTTTCTTTTCCTCTCCGAGAGTGTGTTCATTAAACAGATTATGCTGCGCTGTGCTTTGACACAGTTGTAGAACTGATCCAGCTCTCAGCCTCACACCTGTAAGGCTATACGACATGCTGAGATTTCCTCTCAGAAGATTCTTCAAAGCAACACCGCCTAACAAAAAGTGTGATCTGTAGTGGAAGCCTGGTTGAGGATAATGAACATGGGACCGGCTGTATGATTCTAGCATGTGCTGCAGCCCGATCTCTCGTTTATTATACTACAAAAGTTCTGCTCAACAAAGATAAACGGATGTCAACCGCACACCTAAAACAGCCATGCGAGCTGGTTCAGAGGTGCGAATGCGGAGATGAATGGCCGCAGCAGTGGTCAACCTCATCCATTCCTTCGAAGCGGTAATGAGTCGGAGGCTTTTCGCTCACCGGGCTGTTGCCATGGTTGAGATTTGGCGGTGAGGCGCACGTTTGATGAATGGAGCAGCATGGTCCTGCGTGTTTCATTCTCATCACTGCAGGAGAAATAAGACCAAGGGGGCGTTTAAAAACTCATTTCTTGTGACTGTTCAGAGACGGCCGAAGATTCACATGCACACATACATTCACTCACTAACACATACCGTGACTACTACTACATACACACACACATACACAATTTCCTGTACCATTTATGTTATGCCATTAGCTGTTTAGAGGAAAAATGAATGTCAACAACCATTTCATGTAGAAAATGTAATGTTTAAACAGTGTCAATGCATCCTCTCACTTCCCCTTCTATGCTTTTACCATCTGCGTCACTCTTGTCCTTGTGTCCACTGTTATAGATTACTACTGAAATGTGGCCTCTGTTCAGTAAAACCCACACAGCCTCATCATTTAAATCCAGGGAGAGAAATGACATGTTTATTCAGGCAATGCTTATGAAGGTCATCCCACACATTAGTCTTTTCGAAAGGATGGCGCCCTGTCCGGTAATGGTCAGACATCAATACCAAAAAGTAACTATAGTTGTAAAACATATGATCATGGTTTTAGAAAGCTATTAATGGTTATTAATCTTTTGCATGCTGTTTTTAACCCCACTATAGTCAGTCTGATTGATTTTGAATAGCTTTAAGTATTTATCTCGAAAAACAAATGAGAGAAGAAAAATATAAGAAATGCATATTTGGACTGTGCCTAGGTATTCTACTGGAATATGCTTACAGTGCCAATGAATTGAATGTATTAATTTACAATGTGTACACATATTCTTTAGACTGTTTATCACTTGAATCCTTTTGACTAATTAAGACACAGATCTCTAACTGGGGCTTTCCGCTGCTAAACAGATTGATCTAATTAATATGTAAGCTGCACGTTTAAAAGGAGCGTGGAAGATGTAGACTGCAACTCCTGAGAGGAACACGATGGCCCAAACAAATTATTTAACAGGAAATTTAAGCTCTTAAATAATTAATGTTCAAGTAATTTAAGGGCATATTCTCCCAAAAGGTGAGAGTAGATGTTATGATGATCGCAGCACAGTGAGGCATATCATATGAGGTTGTAACATGATTAAAAGAATACTTTTTTTTTTCTCTCTTAATCATGTTACAACTTCACTAATAGTTGATTTCCCAGATACCTGTATATCAAAACGATGTGATATGGATACCAGGAATCTGTGCGTCGCTACAGCCTTTGAAATAAAATTATTATTTGTTATCCAGTGTCTTTGTTTATTTTAAATGAAATAACGTTCCATTTAAATGACAAGAGCATCACATAATCCCTCTTTAAACACTCTCTAAATTCTCTGAGATTAATGTTGCGGGGAGGAGAGAAAAGTATAAAATACAATAATCTTATAGAGCCGTCTAAATATCCCGATCACTAAAAGTGAGAGTTTTTAAATAAACCTCAGTTCTGCATATGAATTTGTTGATAGCTGTAGCCCATGATGCATCAGTCACACCCACATACAGTGTATTGGCACCAGAGAGCTGGAGGTGAGTTAGACTCTCACACCAGTTATAATGAACACGGAGGTGAAGCAACACACACACAATGAGAAGCCTGACCTTGTTAGAGAAGTGACACTAAGCATTAATGAAGGGCACTGAGAGCATGTGATAACTGTACAGTCTAGCATATGCCACATCCAAACATGATGGGGCTTCTGTCACAGCCTGTCACATCACTCCTTTTTAACGGCGCTGTCGTGCCTCCACATCTTAATTGAAGTGATTTCAGGTGTTCAGTTACACTCGTGAGAGACAGAGGAAGTGTCTTGACTGAAATCAGCCACCTTCTAAAAATATGCCCCCCAGCCACCTCCGAAGAACAGAGCCGAGCGCAGATGAGAGGTAAGTGTGACACCTAGTGCCCCTGAAAGTTACAACACCTTGTATCCATAACGTCTCGCTATGAAGAACTATGAAGAAATGAACCATACGTGACAGAATGGTGTAGTGACATGTGAGTCATTGAATCAATATAAAATCAATATAAAACATTCATAATTCCACACATCCCAATAATTTGAATGTGAGCTGCCACTGGGAAACTGACATTCACTGATTGAATTATTGACAAACCAAACTGAAGACTTGGTGTGGGTTTGTGCTTTCCCTGTGCAGAACTGATATACAGTAAATGACTGTTTTCATGTATTTTATGAGCAACTAAACAGCCGTGTGGGAGTGCGCTTGTCATTTTCAACCATAAATTCTAAGGCCAAAGCCAACAGGGGGTTAAGAAGTTATACTGCGGCCCTCAAGTGTGCTCCACGTTCTTGGCAGCTGAATGAACCACTCCATATTGAACTCAGATGGAGCCAAGCGCCCTCAGACTCTCTGGTGGAGGGCGAAAACACCCTATCTGGAGAGATTGTTTTCACAGTATGCCGAAAACTAATTACAAGCAATAAATTAATTTCACGCTACTGCTTTAGAATTAATTGCATCTTTAAAGAAGTGACTGGAAGTGATGGCTCAAGCAGCAGCGATAAGAGTGGACAGACAAAGTGCTCTATTAAATTACGTGGCTTATCAGTGCCATTGCCTCACATGAGGTTGTACTTCATGATCCTTTAAAGAAACGCTCTAAAGTTCTGGCTTGTTGTCGTTTTAATTGCTGGAAAAGTATTTTTGTCACGCAGCTCCTATAGCGCACAGCTGTTGGGGAAGTCGAGCATGTGCAGTCGCTCTTAGACATTACAGCAATGTTTTTTTGTGTATTCTGTAACTAAGTTGCAGAATGAAAATATGTGTGAAGTCAGGACAGTAAGAAGTTGCTCTCATATTAAACTCTCACCTTCATTTTGAGCTTATATGGTACATTTTACACCCATTCAGTGGTAATAAAATAAAATGCGATAAAATAATGATTTTACTGTCCAAATAACCCTGACTGCAAGGTGTCAATAGGTCATTATGTGTCCTATTCATTAGTCATGGATTTGTAACAAGGACGAACTCCCACACCCACAACTGAAAGAGCAACATGAGATATACAGTACCAGACCCATGATAAATATATATATAATGCATCACAAATGTAACTGGTTCCAGAAATATCTAATAATATGCATCATTATAGCTGTACTTTTGATTTGTGGGTTTCTAGAATACTAGTTATACAAAGAACATTTATTTCTGTAGAGAACAGTGACATCAAAAACTATTCATGGCTGCAATATGAGTTATAGAACTGTAGCCTGTGCTTGGAGTGCCTTCTTTAGATATTTAGGTTAACTGCTTATTTTCATTATTTTGAGTTGAGTGACTTTTCAAGATACTCCTAATTGGCCCCAGTGGGATTTTGAGCAACAAACCCTTGATGTTCACAGCTCGTTCACATCCTCCCATAATTGTGACAGTATTATTGTAATCTGAGCAGATAATATTGTTGTATTTTTAACAAGATTTCAATGTTTGATCATAGCGAGAGACCAGCTTCATTCTGAGATTTAATTTCCTTTTCCCGCTTACCGCTGTCATCTTTGATACTCGTCACCACAATCACATGACAGATGGTCCTTTCTGGAGCCTCTAATCATATTTTCAGCTTCAGATTTCAATTCATCAAATTGATACATGATTTGCATGTCATCTAAGCGAAAACACTGTGGATTGGCATTGTTCGTGAACACCAATGCCTTTTCTATATTAACTATAGGCTCAATAATCTATAATCTTCCTAAGCCTAATAAGATTTTACGATTTGAATTTGAGTTTGGGTTTCAACGCATTTGTTATAGTGTATTACTTATTTATGGCTGTCTGTGCATAATGCAGCTAATCTTGTTATCTACAGAATCTCACCATTCTAAATCCAATGTTATGAATCATTTATTCAAAGTGACGTTGATTGGGCCCCCAAGTGAACTTACTGTCACTGTGAGATCAACAGTTTGAAAGAGGAAGGCTAAGGGAAAAAAAGAAAAAAGAAACTATAGATAATAACCTTGCCGTGCAGTCTGAACTTGGGATGCTGTCTAAGAGATTATAACAATTAAACTTGAGAGCCACAGGTATACTGTCGGCACGGATTAGATTGGATAATTATTGACAAACCACAATACTGTGTGGTGAAGTGCACTGTCGCGGTCTGCCAATGAGTGGAGCTACATATTAGCTAGAGGGTGAACAGGTTGGCACATGACACCCTCGGTATTGTGCAAGTCTACAGAGAACCACACCCAGTGAATCATTCACCAGAGTGCAAACAGACTGAGCTGCATGAGTAACACTTTCTCTGTCTGTTCTTAAGGGAACACAAGGCAAAGTCAAAAACAGCAGAAGAAAGCTCTCTTATTTTTATTTTACAAATTACTCTTTATAAAAAAACATATTTGTACAGTGTTTGTACACACTAAAACCAACTTGTATGAAAAGCCTTTAAGTGCATTTTTGAGATACAATTAACATTAAAATGCTCATGATTTGTGCAATAACAATTACTTTTGTTGTTGCACTACTATGTTTTCTGGAGGAAGAAACAGACATGATCACAAAGAATTACACTGTAGTAGGGTTGAAGAATTGTGTTGCTGTAAAATTAAACTAGAGTCTAAAAGTAAGCACCTTTACCATTGCCACAGTACCGCAAACGAAGTGAACCAACATTCTCCAATGACCAAGACATGAGAGAACACAACTCTGAAACAGGAATGCCAGGTGTGCATAACTTTGGGCGCTAAAGTCTCGAGAACAGGTTCACTGAGATTCTAATCTAGATGAACACTTTTTTTCTGGGAAGTCAAGTGTTTAGAGTTCAGACAGTTGCAGGCGATGTGGATCACACCTCACTCCTCCCAGTCACACCCTTCCGCTGACTCACAAGATTAATGTCAGACTGTCTCAGTCACTTCAGTGACCCTGAGGGCCATGACTACACCCAGTCAACAGGCAACATCATACAATGTATGTGTTTCCATGCCAAATAGGATTTGGAGTTGTACATACATGGAGTTGTAAAATCACTGTTAAATGGCAAGTGTACATGTTCCAACTTATTCAAATTTAGGCGACAAATTAAAAAGGCACACATGCAAAATGGTATAATCCACTGACCACTGGGAACATACAATACCCAAAACACCCAAAGATGTTTACTAATTTATAATAAACCATGTAGCCCTTTACCGTATCAGTACAAATAACCAATATTAACCTGCAAAACAAAGAATCATAAAGCAAATAACAACAGGTAACACACAACACAACATATGTACAGCTACATAGTTTTCAGTGCAAAGAGCTTTTACCAAAAAAAACAAAAAAACAAGAGCAGTACAGTGTTCAGACTCTTACAAAACCTGTTTTGTTCATTTTCTCCTTCCTTCTCAGTGTCCTACCAAGCATTAAGAATCCAGCAAGCCTCTGTACACCCTGTACAATCAAAATAAACACCATTTTTTGAGCTTCATTGTTTATGTTTTTGTGCAGACCTCTGCTAGAGTTCTGAACTTTGGCCCCAGTGTGTTTAGGAAGTCGAGGTTGTCGTTGTTGTCCTGGTCACTGCAGCATCCCACAGAGCCAGCTGCGGAGCCCTCGCCCTCGAAGCCGTACGAGTGGAGGATGTCATCTGCGTAGCGTCCCTCCCCCTCCGTCCCAAGATAGACCAACTTCTGCAAAGACAAAGTGGAGGGGAGAGGAAGCATGTTATTAGCCCTTGTGGAGTTAAGCCTGGGAAACTGACCGATGGGAGGGGAGATACTGTGCACCATGTGATATTGCAGAATTGCTCAGGATATGACTGGCGGATATTACATAGCGAACAGACAAATAAGTCACCAACAAGTTGAGCAATATTAAAGTTTACAGTCGAGACCATTGTGGTTTAGACAATAAGAGATTACATTACACATGAGAATTGCCTAAGCTTTTACAGATAGGAAAGAAGTTATTAAACCTCAGAGAATGAAAAGTGTGCTCATCTGGACACATTTACAACACAATTCTGCCACTCTCAAATTGTGTGCTAACCTCCACTATCGCCCTGCCCCAGATTTATTTCTTTTCATGCATACATTTCTGCAACTATGGTAACTGAGTAATCAGGCAAACACTATAGCTTTGGTTCACCGTAACTTAGTTTGGTTAAAACAATATGCAAAACACAATATGTTAAAAACAATCCTGAAACAACATTACCTGCTCCAAATAGCGGCCGTTTGTTTGCCAGACGCCATGAACGGATGAGTTTTGGAAGAGTCTGCTGTCAAAAGCCTGACTGCTGCCGACAAACTGACCCCCACCAAACTGTCCAGTAGCATACTGGCTACCATCGTACTGGCCAGCAAAGTAGTCGTTGTGCGCATCGGTCACCATGACGCCGCTGGACCTGCACAGCCCATTCTCCTGAGTGCTGAGGCCTCCGATCGTGCTTGAGCTCTTGTTCCCCAGCCATCCTGCATTCAGCACAGAACCCTTCACCGAGCCCTTCACTTGTTCAATGCCAGTAGTGGGAACAATGATGAGATTTGAATCCTACAGAGACAAACAAAAAAAAAAACAGACAATCAAACAAAACAATCAAATACATTAAGCAAAAAAGTAAGGATGAAAAATCTGGCCAGGCAACACTTTCATTATTATTAGACACTTACCACTTCTTCCCCCGGGGCCTCGGTGTTTGATTTGAGCAAGATGCCACCACTGTCTCCCATATCTTCAAGCTCCCTCTTCTCGCGCTTTGTCACACAGAAAAAGGCAAGCAGTATACCTGCGATAGAGAAGCAAGCATCATGTTTGAAATGAGTTCAATAGAAGTGCATTTTCATAATAAACAGTACTGTACGTGTGGCAGGCATCACAAGAGTAAGATCAAATCACAATTTCAGGCCTGCAATACACTAATTCAGTGACAATGGGGAAACCTCAATAAAACCTTCAACTTTGCAGCATTCCTCCTGTACTTTTACACATGTTCAAAAAATTCTTCTGTCTCTTTACAGGCTTCTCGTAATATAGACCAGTGATTCTCAACCTTTTTCATATCAAGGACCCCTAATTTAGTCCACATTAGAGCCTCGGACCCCCATTTGATGAGATTTTTGTCTCTCAGACCCAAATCTGAGAATATTTTTATTGCTAGATACGATTTTGTCCAGAATCCCATGACTGTCTGTATTGTAGGTAGAGAGATAACTATGATCAAAATAATCATTCTTCTACATTCTCTAATTGTGTTCACTTCTTGTAAATGAAGTAATGGTGAATTGGTGAACAATTCATCAATTTGCTGGGGACCCCCTGGAACCCCCTCAAGGAGCCCTGGTGGTCCCCGGACCCCACGTTGAGAACCACTGATCTAGACAGTATGCACAATCCTGCTGGCGAGAGTGAAGCAGTTGGGACTCACAGAGCAGCAGGAGCAGGACCAGAGGCAGCAGCATGGCCAGTAAAGCCAGCGGCCCTAATGACACGGAGCTTGACTTGTCCAAGCAGGCTCCATTCCTGCACTGGCAGATCCTCACCGTCACCGTCTGCGTTTTACCAGAGCCCTGCAGATCTTTCACCACCAAGGGAACCGTGTATATCCCTGTAGGAAGCTCTTTGGTCTGCTCCAGCGTAGCTGCCGTGTCTGAGGAGGAAACAAGCCCAGGCAAATATTATGAACAGCCTTCAGTGTCTGCAAGTAATAGCAAAGTTATGCTGCGCAGAGTACTTTGGTATTGAAGTTAATATTTCAGGACAGATGGGAATAACTGTTCATTATGATGATTTAAACTGTACCATAACGCTGTTTCCCTATCAAATACTTGACACCCTTTTCTCATTTCATTTAAAAAGGCACACACTGAGAAAAAGGTAGATCAAATGGGTAAAGAGGCAGCGAGAGCAATCACATCATAATCATCTACCATTAAACGGCTTCACAGCCCATTTGCCATCGTGGTCCTCCGCCACAGAGAAGCTGAAGGGGGCGGAAAAGGGAGTCTGGTCTTTGTCTTCAGCCACAGCCAGCACAGAGCCGAGCTCCCCGTCCTTCTCACACACCACCATGTCGCTGGTGGGGAGCACTGGGACGTGATCGTTGACGTCCTCCACCTGAATGATGACTGTTCCTGTTCCTGTCTTGGAGCCTGAAACGCAGCAGACTTAATGTAAGACGAATGTGAGCAAGACAGTAATGAACTAGAACTAGTTAGAATTAGTTGGCGCAGTTGACGCAAATCTACAGTCTGACATCACTTGGGTGTTAATTATCTGGGTCATAAAATCAGACAAGCATCTAGGATGTGAGGCAAATTTTCACCATCACACCAGCAAATTTTGAGTATCCGTAAATGACTTGCCACATCATCATTTGTGACCAGGGACCTCATTTAGAGACGCTGTGCACGCACAAAAAGGATGTTACATACGCGTACGATACTTTCCGCACAAACGTTGAGATTTATAAAAAACAAACTTGATGTGAGGATGTGTGTATCTCTACGAAACACGTACACACACGTCTGACGCACTGTGAAATGGCGACTGATGGCAAAGCAAGTGAAATAAAGGAAAATGTTTTAATTACACTTAATCAATTCTTTACGCTCCATATCAAATTACACAGACTTCTAATAGGCTAAAATCCCAGAGGAACAACCAGGCCTTAATCATTTATTTGTTGCTTTAGTCTATTTGCAGTGAACTGTCATTATGGGCTCATGAGTTGCGGTGAGTTGCTCATAAGGCCACTCAACAAACTTTTTTTTGGCCGGTGATACCCAAACTGAGGCCACCGGGGAAATGTCTCTTTATCGTCTCGCTCCGGCTTTGCCATTTTCTCACACAGACAATGGAATGACAAGCACATTTACATGCATAGCGATATTCATTAAGGGCGTTTCATTAGCCATCTATGGTTAATTGTGGGAGTTAAGGGGGCAGAGTATGAGAGGCTCATGCATGTGCGTACTATTTCAAGATTATTGGGATTTTGAAACGGGGAATTACGCGGCAGTGTGAGTACGCACGGTTTTATGAATCTGATTATTTTTGTCTTTTTGTACTTTTTTTGGTATGTTCTTCTCCTTTTGTGAGCACGTGAAGCTTCAGTGCGGAGTCGCAGTTTTATAAATGAAGCCCCAGATGTTCTCACGGCACCAAGCATGTCATGCCAGTGTTGTTCAGACAGATACCGACATGGGTGGGGTTGGTTTTGGCAGTAACACAAGACTTGGCTTTACAATATCAATGGACGACGTGAAGATGACGCACAGATCCTCTGCAGTGACATGATGTGTGTTAACTAGACACTCTCCCATACTCGTGCATCCTATGTGATTTTATGTAATGACATATCATGGTTGGATATTTGCCATACCTCGAGGGAGACAATTAGTTCAGGAAACAAGTGTGGGTAAAGAACTGGGCAAAAATTCAAACACACTGTCACAGGCTGTTTGTAATTGCTTCCTTAATATTGTGGTGATAGAGGAACAAGAAATATGTAAGCTGGATCTTACACCATTAGAGCAATACTCTGTATTTCCGGTAACATGATAACAGTTTAAGTTGTGTATGCAGTCCATGGTTTGCTATACATAATTAACTGACAACTGAGTGTATTGCATAAACTTACTAGCATCCACAGCCTTCATGGTGATGTTGTAAACTCCATCTTGGACAAACTGGGACTCTCTGTCAATTGTGTTTGCAACCTTCAGCTCTCCTGAATTCACATCTACATTGATCCACGAGGCCGGATCTGTGGCCTTGTAATACCTGAGAGGTACAGTGGAAAAAAACACTCATTCTTGATTCCTGACGCAGAGCTGCAACTCCACCTTGTGTTGAAATGTAAGTAACAATGTTATTGGCTAAACTATAGGACAACAAAATGAATTCCTGTGCAGCATATCCTCACCTGATGCCTGCGCCGCTCTTGGTCTCGGGATCTAGAGCTGTGTAACTTCCTATCAGTGTGCCGTTTGGTGTGTTCTCTTTGACGAGAAAGCGTACAGTGGGAGCTGTGAATTCTGGACCCTCGTCAACGTTGCTGACAGACACATCCACAGGGATGGATACCCAGGAGGCCTTGGTGTCGCTCAGCTCAGCTTGGTTACGCGCCATGATCTCCAGCTTCACGTTTTTGGTCTTCTCATAGTCCAAGGACTGTAAAAAGAGGAAGGTATGAAGGAAATGTAGTGTAAATACAAACTGCTCTGTCCGTACTTTATCGAACACATCATAGGCCTACGCATTTTGTAAGTCTGTATGTCATAGTTAGGTGTTTATTTAAAGCAAGATCTTATAGATAATAAACCAAATAACAGATCTTGTGAGCAAAAAGTATTACTACTACTACTAGTAATGATAATATAATAATAATAATAATCATAATGATGATAATGATAATGATAGAGCCTGCTCACCCCTGCATACAGAAGCCCCTCATTAGTTTTAGGGTCTCTTTCAATCCTGAATTTCCCATTTTCATTTCCTTTTGTGATGACAAATTGGGAATTCCAGTTTGGAGTGTTTATCAGATCCTTATCTTCAACTGGAATTCGGAGGATGAGTCGTTCATTTTGGTTCTCCTCAATAGTGGCATCATACTAAAAGACAAAGACAGTGGGCAAGGCAAGGCAGGGCAAACCTCATTCGTGCAGCACATCCCACACCCAAGGCAAATTCAATGTGCAGTAGGTTAATCACACTACATTAAATCACTATGAATTATGAAAAAAACAAGTTCTGAAAGTACGCTGCTTAACTTTCACGGAGAATGGTAAGAGAGGGATAATATAAAAATGCACCTCTTATGTTTAATTCTGTAGAAACACAACAATGCGGTAATATGTAAACACTGAGATAAAAAATAAAAAATCCTTGTAAGTAATTGCTAATCACTTACAGAAGCCTTTGTGAAAGTTGGAGGGTTGTCGTTGATGTCACCCAGCATGATGGTTGCTGTGGCTGTGTTGGACAGACCACTCACTGCGCCCTCCATGTCTTTGATTTGTACTGTGACCAAATGCTTGTCTTTCACCTAAGGAAAGAAACGTGTCAAATTTTTTTAAATGATGTGAATGCTTGTCAACAGTATGTTCAGAAGCAAGGAGACCAACACAAAGCATTTGCGCCATGTAATAACGACATCACTGGCCTCACTTGTCACATGATGTCACATTACTGAGTAAATCGTTAAAGTAGTGGTGCAGGCCCTCACCTCTCTGTCCAGGGTGTTAGTTACTGTGGCGATGACACCTGTCGCTGGGTTGATGGTAAACAGGTCCGTTCCAGTCAAGAGAGAATACCTGATCGCGGTGTGAAGTGTTCTTTCCTGGTCTCTGTCGGTAGCATTCACTTTCCCCACCACCGTTCCTGTGGTGTAAAACACGATCATTTGTGGGTTATCATCCACAGCAACAAGGTCAAACATGTCTGCATCGCTGGTGTGACGCTTCTTTTGTGTTCCTCACCTGCCTCGCTTTGCTCCAGCACAGTAAACCGGAGTGGGTCTGTGAATATTGGTTTGTTGTCATTCACATCATCTACGATCACAGTGATTGCCAAAGGCAAGTCTGTCTCCTGGTTGGTGTATCTGTCATAAACTCTGGCCACAAACTGCGAGGAAAAGATCGATTTTATGGGGTTGACAGACTCAAAAACACAAAGACTGTATCGAGTGCTGAATATTTCATGTCATGGTGGTATCCTTTTGATTTTCTATCTGATAAGAATAGCAATTTTCAGTGCAGTATAACAATGTCTTAAGAGTTTTATGACTAAATGAATTCCACCTTTAAACCTGTGATCAGCGTAATGAACATTATGGTCTTGCACTCACGACAATCTCTGGGTATTTTTCGCGGTCGACTGCCCTGTGGACGCTCAACATCCCAGAATACTTGTCGACCGTGAACATATTCTCTGGTTCCTCAGTAACACCGGGTCCAGTGATGGTGTAGTACACGGCGTGAGTGGCTTGCGAATCTGATCCTATCTATACCAGGAAACAAACAAAAAATGATTCTTTCACTTGTATAACTCGTAACACGGTATAATATTGAGCCTAGTTAATGCAGCCTATTTTCTTTGCTTTCAGTATGCAACACTTGGAAATGGATCAAGGGAGAAAAAAATGGGCAGGTTCCAACAGATAATTAGGAATTGCGGGTTAAAGGTAAGCGGAATAGAGAAGGAGATTAGCACTAAGTAAACACAAAGCAATGCACTCTATAGGCGTGCCTGGGTGTGTGAGTCACTTAATCTGGGAGTCACAATAACGAACATGGGAGGAGTGAAAAGCAAGTGCAGCATCTTCACACACATTTTGTCCGGCCACATGGAAGGATAAGAGAATTTGTGGCTTTGTACTGAATGTGCAGCAAGAGTGAATGTGCTGTATATATCCTATATACTATATGCTGTATTTTCCAAGATTATTACCCTATCAAGTTGTTTCGGAAAAGGTGGGACATCATTCTCTATTATATTGAAGGGAGGGGGACTCCAGCGTCTTTTGGAGCGCCTCAGCAGGCCCTTGTCCATCACCTGTCACATGCAAACAATTCAGGAAATAAAAAAAAGTGTGATTACCATTTTGAGCTATATCAATCAGTTATAAAGTGGAAAAAAAAAATATGCATCTGACTGTCTTACCATTCTTTTCTGTATTGTCCTGTGGACAAGACGAACTTCCATCTCACTTTTCTGTCCGCTGCTGTCCTGAGCCCAGATAGAAAATGTCCGCCCTCCGCTTGCCACTATAGTAGTTGACAATGCTACTATTGTTCTGTCACTTCCTACCGTGAAGCTTGGGTCACTTGATGTTAAGAGCAATGGCTTTGGGTCACAGTGGTCGACTTCAACTGAAAAAGAAAGGGAAAGGTTACAGTGAGTATTAGGCTACACAGGTAGGGGAACTCCAAGACTAAATGAACTGTAAAGGATCAAACTGTTGAAAAGTGTTGTAGACTAACATCTTTACAGCGTGTCAACCTGCAGTAGCCTACCTTTTGAGATCACATACTCAGGCGGGATGGTCTGTGGGACAAACACTTGTATAGATCTGGGGAGAGAGCATGACTCCACACGGGACAGGACCTGGAGCGGGGAGACAGTTCAGGTCAAATAAATCAAACTAGGAAGATTATTATGCTGTTACTGTGCGTGGATTCTTAAGCTTCTTTAGTACACTGTGTAGTTTCAAAGAATCTCGAATGTATCAAAGTTGTTAATGTTATTAATAAAAATGTATCCCATACTGCTCTTTGCTCTGCATCAAACAGTCGCATCTTTCTTTTCTCTCGTTTTTCTGTAAGTTGCGACATAAAAGCTCAACACCGTCTACACCCAATTCCATAAAGGCTTGTGTGTAAAAAGTAAAAACGAAAACAGAAAAATTAAATTGGAATTACTTACCAATATCATACAAATGTGGAAAATAAACGCAGCCGCCATTCCCGTAAACGTCCAGTGGCTCTTGACCTGAGGAGGCGCAACTCTGTCAACTGCTGTAAACGCACTTCACGCAAGGTGTTCGCGCTGATAGCAGTCAGGTCGGTGTGACAGATGGTAGGTGTCCTGTCCGACTCGGTCCTGGGACTTTAGCTCATATGCCCTATCACTTGCTTTCTCACGTTAAGGGCGGGCTGTTTATTTAAGGCAGGCAAAGATATCAGTCCGCTGCTGGATGTGACGCATTCTTTGTCTGACACACCTTGGCTGCCACACCCAGACGCTAAGCTTCAATATCAAGAGCAGCGAGCAGCTTTGTGCTGTGTGTTGTTTCTATGCCGCTGTGTGTTTTCTCTCTCTCTCTCTCTCTCTCTCTCTCTCTCTCTCTCTCTCTCTCTCTCTCTCTCTCTCTCTCTCTGGACACGTAGACTCCTAGAAGTTGACAGATATATGAGACTGATACTGTTGTTACCAGCAGGGGGAAACATTGCCTAAGAATCAGCCTTGTAACAGGAAAAGTAATCCTATGAAAACTATACACTATATAATGTCCAATGGGGATATTGTAGTTCTACCATATGAGTCATGGTCAAAAGTTTGGACACAGGTGATTGAATGTACTATTTTTTTCATTCTCTTAAAGCCATTTTGATCTAAAGGCCTATGCTTAAATGCTTGAAATTTGTTTCTTAGACAAATATAAATAGTGAAGTTGATGCCTATGTATGAATTTCTTTCCAAAGCCTTTGCCTTTCCATCAAAGCAAAGGGCGGCTACTTTAAAGAGTCTAAAATATAAGATAGTATTTTGATTTGTTTAACACTTTTTTGGTCACTGCATAATTCCATTTGTGTTATTTCATAGTTTTGACATCTTTACTTTTATTCTAAAATGTGGAAAATAGTAAAAAAATAAAAAAAAATGTGGTGTGTCCAAACTTTTGACTGGCAGTGTAAAAATACAAGTACTCTAAGGTCTCTATAGCCTCATTATTGAGTACTAAAGACATGCTGTACATCTGTATAGGAATATTATAGGAATATTGTATTGATTTTGATTAACGCTGGCCAAGACTGAGCTCTTTCAGTCCTGCATGCTGCAGAATAAAAGTGCACTTGTTTGTCTGTTTGCTTGTTTTCTACATGAGTATCTTGTCTGAGAAGCCTCTCCCAGGTCTGCACTCTCAGAGACGATGACCTCCGCATGCCCCTCCTTTCTCAGCCTCAAGTCCACTGAAGCATGCTGGTAGGAGGAAGAGAAACTGGCTCCTCGCTAACACCACAGGAATGTGTGTTGAATGGGGGAGGCTCTGCTCACACAGCACAGCTCACACTATCTCTGTAAACTGCTGATAAAAGTTGAGTGTTCAGAACCAGCAGCAGCTGGGTCTATGACCTCTCAAACCGTCCCGTTTGGATCTGCAGAACGAGGATAGACCTTGTTTAAATGCTTTGGAAATTCTTAATACATGGAACAGGAACAGGAAAGGAGAAAAAAAAATTTGTCAGGAAGACCGTTGCTCTGTGGGTCATGGGTGTGGACATAATGAAAGGGCCGGGGGGGGGATCTTAACACTATAATGCAAAACAGACTCAGCAAAATTCTCTTCTGTCACTCCCAAGCTAAAATGAACAGGAATTACGGTGTATACAGACTGGCTAGCGCTGTAGTACTACAGTATGTGTTCAGAACACACAGAAGTGTATTTGCGTAGACAAACATTGACATTTCTTTGTATCTGCTCACTTCTTCTGGTGACACTCTGTCTCACCTCACCTTCCCACACTGCTTATCCAGTAATTGTAGTTTATTACGCATGCAGTCACTGAGGATGAACGTTGCAATTCCTGTGAACAACCAAGAACCAAGACTCACTGCAGGAGTCATCATGTGATGACTTCATTTAACTGGATTTGAATTTGATTTTGTAACCTAGACTTTCAGTTAAATGTTTGGACACACCTGATTGAATGTACTATGTTTTTTCATGATCTTAAAGCCATTTTGATCTAAAGGCTTATGCTTAAATGCTTGAAATTTGTTTATTTTTAGACAAATATAAATAGTGAAGTTGATGCCTATGTATGAATCTCTTTCCAAAGCCTTTGCCTTTCCATCAAGACAAAGGGTGGCTGCTTTAAAGAATCTAAAATATAAGATAGTTTTGATTTGTTTAACACTTTTTTGGTCACTGCATAATTCCATTTGGGTTATTTCATAGTTTTGATGTCTTTACTATTATTCTAAAATGTGAAAAATAGTAAAAATAAAGAAAAATGTGTGTCCAAACTTTTGACTGGGTGTGTATGCGTAGTGTCATGTCTGCTTGGTCTCTTTTGCAAAAATTGAGTTTAACATCGTTATCATTCATTGACATTTGTATACAAGGGATAAAATACAGCGTCATGTGTTTCATCAGTGAGTGTATTTTGCAATGAATCAGCTGTGTGACTGCTTTCTCTGCGCTGATCGGTGACAACATTGATGTCAAAAGCCTGTTCCAGGTGTTCCAGCGAACCAGTCAAAGGGCGTCAAAACACTTTCACAAGAAGGTTTCTCAATGATCTAATAAATGACTGACAAATTTATCCCTGAGGGAAGAAACTTCTCACACATACTCCACCCTCTCTCCACTCCCTCTCTCTAATTTGGGCCAATGCCAGGGAGAGAAAAGGTGTGACACTTGCGTCATTTTTCAGAAATACTGTCTGAGTGCCACGAATTGCCTGGGTTTCGAGAGTGATGTTACTAGTCAAACATCTGACTCCAACTTTGTTGTTTGGTACATGTTGACACGCATCAAACGTTCAATATGATTTGATACACGTTTGGCAACACACACTGACTTTTGCAAGCAAACATCTAATTTATTGGTAACACTTTACAATAAGGGTACATTAATTAAGGGTTAGTTAATACGTAATAAGCATTAACTAACCCTTAATTAACAGTTAACTAATGTGACTGGTAATCATTTACTAATGGTGTTCATGTTAACTAAGGTATTAATTTATACATTTAATAGTCATCTTTATAAACTATTAAATAATGTATAAATTAATACCTTAGTTAACATGAACACCATTAGTTGGCTATCACCTGGCATGTCATATGCAGACGTATGACATGGATGTGGGAAGGAGAAGGTAACCAATCAGAGAGCTTGTTACATCCCATGGCTAATTTGCATTGTTTTACCTCTTTTTACCAGAGCAAGGCCCAAAGTGTCAGGAAAGGCTAAATGGAGAGGCTAAAAGGAGAAGCTAAATGTCTAAGCAAATCGAATAGCTAATAGGAGAAGGAAAAGCAGCGGGGAAATGGAAATGCAAATGGGAAAGGAAATTGCCCTTTTAAATGCCTGATTAAAATCTGTATTCTTAATTCAATTTGTGAATCCAGTTATTTATTTCTCTTTTGAAACTGCTTTTTCAAATAGATTTTTAAATTCCATTATTTATTTATGAATTCATTAATGTATTTTTAAATTATGTACTTATTGACTGTTTTATGGTTGTTTTTGTAAATCCCTTTTTAATTTGAACTATTTATTGATGGATTAATATTTCATTTGTAAATTCTTTTTATAATTCCTCTTTTTATTGCCCATTAAAATATAAAATAATGAATTACTTTGTAATTTAGTCTATTTATTCATAGATTAATAAATTAATTTGTAAACAAATGTATTAATGCCTATTTTTATTGTACAATTAGTTATTAATTAATGAAATGCTTTATTACTATTTCTGTGACACTTGTGGTCTTCGATAGACAGCAACTACTGAATATATTCTTATTTCATAGACATAAAGCTGACTGGCCAAAATATAGCCATTATACAGCCAACCAAAAGTATTTTGGCCAGTTGTGGAGCAATTCACAGTGAGCGGTAAATCAAGAAGAGAAGAGTAATCTGGCTTTACTGTGTTCTCTTTTCAATGTTCAATGTTCTCTTTTCTAAAAAGTAACTCAGTAACCTTTAACCTTTTTAAGAAACCAGGTATTGTATTGTGGTGACACTGCATGACAGCAACTAACGAATATATTCTTATTTCATAGACATAAAGCTGACTGGCCAAAATATAGCCATTAAACAACCAACCAAAAGTAAGGTGGTTTCCAAAGCAATGTTGTCAGATTTTCTCTTTCTCAAGAGAGTGGAATGTTGACAGAACCTGAATCTTGCAAAAGGGGCGTGGCTACACGACTCAGTGGGGTCAAAATGGACTGTCGCCCGCGTCATGTTTCACAAGAAGCTCACACGCATTTCAGAATCTACTAATGCAAATTAAATTGATGATTCATTCCTTACACTTTCCATGTTTTTACTTGTTAAAGGTTGTACGTGTATCATCTTTACACGTCAACATATCATTGTCAGATTAATTGTGATACCTTGATATAATTATCAGAAACAAATGAGAGCATGGCTGAAACGATTGGTAGGCTCTACCTCACACCGGCGTAATTGTTAGTGTTTCTCAAGGTTAAAACCACATTTCCCATAAACCCCCAGATGTTGGCACTTGACCCCGATTCCCCTCCAGGTCGTCCCTCCACATGCTTTTTGTTTCTCTTTCGCTTCACTGAAGAGGATAAACATGTTGGAAGTGATTTTTTCCCGCTGGCCTTGCACTTGTTCCACCATCTGCCATTGTGACAAACTCTGAAATGACTTGGAAGCTTTCACATGTTTAACTCACTGGAACGCCCACATTCAAAATGATTTCTATTTTTGATGTGAGAAATCGGAGCAGATCCCACAGAAAACTCCCATTTATCCTACTTGTATTTACCACTAGGAGGTTGACATGAACGTTTTTTCCCAGTCAGGAGGTCGTATTTACGGTAAATCCAATATGACATATGAATGCAGCATTAGGTCTGTTTGCACTGGAAGAACATCGTCCCTCTTCCTGTTTTGTGCCATAAAGCAATCCAGCAGCTTCCCCCGCAAAATTTGACCCAGTGTGCAAAGGTCTTGTTTGTTTACAGAAATCATACTCGTGTCTCAAAATTATTGTGGTAATGATTTATTGATGCTGAAATGCTACACATAGCACCTTTTGTAAATGACCTTTAGTATGCCCAGCATACTTCAAGAATTTGTTGTTTTTCATGTTTATTCATCTTGTAAGTATTTTCTTAAGGTTAGGTTATTATTTGGCCCGTTATTTTAGATATTAAGGTTGGGGCTTTTATTTTGAAGGAGTCTTTACGGAAAACGGAGAAATCTGTACAGTAGATCGTCAAGTGTGTCCGCATGGCACGGTGTCTGCCTAACATTAGAAAATGCTGGCTATTTTGTTTGTTTAGCACCAGGCTGATAAGGGCACAAGGTTTGTCATCGTTTCGTTTCATGTGGTGTTTAATGTTTAGTCATGTTGTGGTGCTTTTTTTATAGTTTTGCCGAGTTTTATGCTAGTGCGTTTAGGCTAGCAAGGCTGCTATATTAGCTCAATTCAAGGCAATGCTGTCGGTCTTAAAGGGCATTTATCTCGGTAGAGTTTGCTTGCTAGTATAAAGAAATGCAGCATTTGTGTGTTTTGCAGTAACTGCAATATATAAGGTTAAAGCTGCATATGTAACATAAAAATGACTGTTATGACTGTTAATATTTCATTTTAAGTTAAATATGCTTACCTATAGCACTCTATCAGAGGTTGTCACTAAGCTAACAGGTTAAAAAGGTGATATTTCATGATTGGAATATAAACTGATTTATTTTCAGTCAGAGGTTAATAATACATGATTTTCGTTTTGTTGAATATTGTAAGGCTATAGTGCAATAAGCTTATCATCAGAATGTGAAAAGATGGTAATGCTTTTATTTTTGTTTCCTTTTGTAGCTCTTACGGTGTGTTCAAGGGGTGTTCACGGTTTTCATGGAGCTACAGTGTCGTCTATTTGCTCAAAAATAAACACTTTGTGAACCATCAGTTTAAGAGTTAGACCATCATTCAGCCGGGGATGCTACAGTAAGAGCTTTACCTCATCAGTCCCACCACGCTCCTGTCCAAGGATGACTGCAGAGGGACTCGATGTGATGGTCTAAGGTTGTGGCACCCACTCACAAAATGGAAGCATCGGGAAACGTACATCTCGACGGTAGAGACTCAGACCAGAAAATGGATGCCTGTAAGGACAGCGAAGAGGAGGAACTTCGCCGCTCTGGTCGCCTGCGGAATCCCACGGAGAAGATGCTTGCATTTCAGAGAGAGGAGGCTCACAAAAAGGAGAAAAGGCTCATTCACCTTTATGAACAATGGAAGATCCAGGCACGTAAGGCTAGAGAGCAGCTAAAGTTGGACATTCCTGAGAGCCAGATTGCAGCTCTTATAGACACACTAGAGAAAGGAAAGGACGATGTTACTAACATCTATGTGACAATTAGAGATCACTTCACTCCATCCAGTGAGACAAGACGTCGTATTGATGCCTGTGAGGCAGTGACAAAGGACATTGTTAGGATTGCTTATGAAAGGATAGCAGGCATTGATGGAGATTTTGATAGTGAAGCAGTAAAGCAACGTCTTCGTGAGCTGCTTAAAAGAGATTATGCTCGCTCCATCTACGGATCCACAGCCTCACCTTCAAGTCGACACTCCAGTAACAATTTCAGCCAACACTCTGTGAGCTCCATCGTAGCAGCTAAAAGGGCAGACGCTGCAGCAGAGTTAGCAGCAAAGGAAGCAGAGTATGAAGTGTTATTGGAGGAGGAAAGACAAAAGGAAAGGATTCAACTCCTAGAGGAACAGCAGAGGAGAGAACTCGAAGCTCAGAAACGTGAGTTGGAAAGACTAAAGGCAGAAAAGGATATAAGAGCTGCACGAGCTAGATTTGTAACCTATAACCAGGAAGTAATGCAGGAAGCTAGTGTCTATTCTGCTGATTACAACACTAGGGAACAACAGCATGTGTCTCCACAGCAACCTGTGTCTTCAGCTCTCATCCAGCAGCCCACTAATGTCACAGTGACAGCATCACCTCCACGGGCAGATGTGACTTATCTGGCTCAAGCAGTCCAAGATAGCATAACTCTGAACAGGCTCCCGATGCCAGAACCATCTGTATTTGCTGGTGACCCGATCCAGTTCATTGAGTGGAGGGCTTCATTCATATCTCTCATAGACAAAAAGAACATTTCTTCAGCTGACAAATTGCATTATTTGAGAAAATATGTAGGAGGTCCAGCTCGAAAGACACTTGATGGCATCTTTTATAGAAATGATGATGAAGCCTATAAAGATGCATGGAACCGTCTCGACCAAAGGTACGGTCAGCCCTTCATTATACAGAGAGCATTTAGAGAAAAACTGGCAAACTGGCCAAAGATCCAGCCAAAGGATGCTGAAGGACTCAGGACATTTGCTGATTTCCTACGCTCATGTCATGAAGCCATGCCTCATGTTAAAGGTCTTGACATTTTGAATGACTGTGAAGAAAATCAGAAACTGGTTCAAAAGCTACCTGACTGGGCAGCATCACGGTGGAACCGAAAAGTCACTCAAGTCATGAAAGACAGGCAGGAGTTTCCTAACTTCCAGGATTTTGTCGCCTTCATGTTAATGGAAGCAGAGATTGCCTGTAATCCTATAACTTCGTTCCATGCTCTCCACTCATCAGAGTCTAACTCAGAGAAACGTTATCTGAGAGAAAGGAAGCCTAAATCCAGTGTTCTCCATACACAGACAGTTACAGAGACTGAAACTCAAGGGCAGTTAAAAACGGATTCAAAGCCATCATGTATGCTCTGTCAAGACAGCAAACATCGACTGCATTGCTGTCCTGAGTTCAAAAGGAAATCTCTGGATGAACGACGAAAATATGTGAAAGAAAAGAAACTCTGCTATGGTTGCCTGAAGCCAGGCCATAATGCAAAAGACTGCCGTCACCGACACTCATGTGACAGCTGTAAAGGAAGACATCCTACGTTTCTCCATGACGATAGCTACACTAAAGCCAAAACCATGTCAGTCTCAAATCGGAGCAGCACAGATGAAGCAGCAACCACATTGTCTCTCAGTGTGGAGACTGAGGAACCATCTGCTAGCACCTCAATGATTGTACCAGTGTGGGTTTCCTCTATCAGCAATCCAGGTATGGAAAGGCTTGTTTATGCTCTGCTGGACACTCAAAGTGATACAGTCTTCATTGACCAGGAAGTTAGCAATAGCTTACAAACCAAGACACATCCTGTAAGGCTGAAGCTAACTACGATGATTGGAAAGGATACATTAATGCACAGTCAAAGGGTTTCAGGTCTCAGAGTAAGAGGTTACAACTCCACAATCCTCATTAATCTCCCTCCTGCCTACACCAAGGATTGCATACCAGTGAATCGAACACACATTCCTACCTGTGAAACGGCAAGGCACTGGAATCATCTCACCACAATAGCAGATGAAATCCCACCACAGCTAGAGTGTGACGTTGGTCTTTTAATAGGCTACAATTGCTCAAGGGTACTGGCACCACGGCAAGTAATCCTGGGAGGAGATAGTGAACCCTATGCGGTTCGCACGGATCTAGGATGGAGTATTGTGGGTTGTTCATCACCACACCATGACTCACCAAGCATCACCAATATGTGCCACAGAGTTGCTGTCAAAGAGCTTCCTCCAGTGACTCCAGCTGATGCAATTAGGGTTCTTGAGTCTGACTTTAAGGACGCCAGTAAAGATGGCAAGACTGTGTCTCAGGATGACATCCTCTTCCTGAATATGTTAAAGGTAGGAATTCAGAGGAACACTCATGGCCACTATGAGATGCCACTCCCCTTTAAAGAGAGACCCTACCTCCCTGACAATAAGCAACTAGCCATTGTCCGGCTCAGTCATCTAAAAAGAAAGCTGCTGAAAGATGATAAGTACAAGGAACACTATGTGAAGTTTATGAATGAGGTCATTAAAAAGGGTGATGCAGAGGAAGTTCACGATCAGGGGAAGGAAGGAGAGAAATGGTATATTCCCCACCACGGAGTCTACCACTCCAAAAAACCTGAGAAACTCCGTGTGGTTTTTGATTGCTCTGCTAAGTACAGGGGAACTAGCCTGAATGACCATCTTCTGTCAGGCCCAGACCTGCTGAATAATCTAACCGGTGTTCTCATCAGATTTAGACAGCACCATATCGCACTAATGTGTGACATTGAGAAGATGTTTCATCAGTTCCATGTGTATGAAGCTGACAGAGACTATCTACGTTTCCTCTGGTGGAAAGATGGCGACTTTAGTGCAGAACCACAGGAATTCCGCATGAAGGTTCATCTCTTTGGTGCAGCGTCATCACCAGGATGCGCCAACTACGGACTGAAGCAACTTGCTAAGGACAATGAGAGCCTGTTTCCCCTTGGCTCACAGTTCATCATGAAAGACTTCTATGTTGACGACGGTGTTACTAGCATAGCAAGTGCGGATGACGCTATTCAGCTTGCAAAGGAAGTCCAGAAGCTCTGTGCTATGGGTGGTCTGAGACTACACAAGTTTGTGTGTAACAACAGATCAGTGCTGGAGAGTATACCGCCATCTGAGCGTGCTGCTGAAGGGAAGGCTCCTGACCTGGCCTTTAATGATTCAACTTTGGAGAGAGCCTTAGGAATCCATTGGCACATTGAATCTGACACTTTCAGATTTCGTGTCTGCCTGAAAGACCAGCCAGCAACACGACGTGGCATACTATCCACAGTTGCCTCCCTTTATGACCCACTGGGGTTTGTTGCCCCTTTCCTGCTCTTTGGGAAAAAGGTGCTTCAGGAAATGTGTAGGCACGGCACAGGCTGGGATGACCCCCTTCCCAGTGAATTGCGACCAGTGTGGGAACGTTGGAAGAACGATCTTGCAAATTTAGAGAAAATCACCATCCCACGCTGCTATGTGCCCGCTGGCTTTGGACAAGTCTTGAGAAAAGAGCTACACCACTTCTCTGATGCAAGCACATATGGTTATGGCCAGTGTTCGTACTTGAGACATGTGAATGAAGATGGAAGTGTTCATTGTGCTCTAGTTATGGGAAAGTCCAGAGTAGCTCCGATTAAGGTCATGACTATCCCCAGGCTAGAGTTGACTGCTGCTGTTGTGTCAGTCGCAGCGAGCAATACCCTAAAGGAGGAGCTTGGTTTGGCAAATATTGACGAATACTTCTGGACTGACTCCAAAGTAGTTTTGGGGTACATCAACAACGAGGCACGTCGTTTCCACACGTTTGTGTCAAACCGGATACAGAAAATACATCTCAGCACAGCTCCTCAGCAGTGGAGATACGTCTCTACTAACAATAACCCTGCAGACCTTGCCTCTAGAGGTTCAAGCGCAAGTGAGATTCTCACATCAAGCTGGTTCACAGGACCTCAGTTCTTATGGGAGAAGGATATACCTCCAACTATGGATGTTATTGCAGAAATACAGATTGGAGATCCTGAAGTCAAAAGGATTCAGACACTAAATACACAGAAATTGGAGCAAGTGAGTCTCTCAGATCGCTTGTCAAGGTTTTCTTCATGGTTGAAAGCAACTCAAGCTGTCGCTCGTCTCATCCGTCGTGCCAGGAGAGATAAGTCAACAAATCACAGCACTGTACAGGAACGAGAGGATGCACGGTGCATCATCATAAAAGACTTACAAAGACAAGTGTATCCGGAAGAGATAAAGTTGCTCGGTAAGGTAGTTCAACTTTCTTCTCAGAGTAAACTGTATCAGATGGATGCCTTTCTTGATCAAGATGGACTCCTCAAGGTGGGAGGAAGACTGAAAAATGCATCTCTCCCTACTTCACTGAAGCATCCAGTGATTATACCAAAGGATCATCCCATTACCAGGACAATAATCGCTCATTATCATGAGAAGGTTCGACATCAAGGAAAAGGCCTGACCATTAATGAGATCAGATCAAATGGATATTGGATTCCAGGAATCAACAGAGCTGTGGCAGCACATCTGCATCAATGCGTTACATGTCGGAAACTCAGGAGATTCACAGAAGAACAGCGGATGGCAGATCTGCCGTCAGAGCGTGTAGATCCATCACCACCATTCACCTATTGTGGAATGGACTGTTTCGGTCCGTTTCTCACCAAGCAAGGACGCAAAGTGCAAAAGCGATACGGTCTCCTTTTCACATGCCTTTGCTGTCGAGCCATCCACATTGAAATGTTGGATGACATGTCAACAGACGCCTTCATTAATGGCCTTCGTTGTTTCATTGCCATAAGAGGAGCAGTACGTCACATAAGATGTGATCAAGGAACTAATTTCGTTGGAGCTAAAAATGAACTAAATGAAGCTCTTAAGCAAGTGGATGCTAATCGTCTGACCACATTTTTGGCTGAGAAGCAGTGTGACTTCAGCATGAACGCTCCCCATTCAAGCCATGCGGGAGGTGTATGGGAGAGACAAATCAGAACGGTGAGGAATGTTCTTCGTTCTACTCTTTCACTCTCATCAGGCAGGCTGGACGACGCCTCTCTGCGGACATTCTTCTACGAGGCTATGGCTATTGTGAACAGTCGTCCGCTGACAGTTGACAACCTGAGTGATCCAGATAGTCCAGAGCCATTAACACCCAATCACCTGCTCACCATGAAACCCATCGTAGCCTTACCACCTCCTGGCAGATTCATCAGAGAAGACATGTATGCTCGTAAGAGGTGGCGTCATGTTCAGTATCTTGCAGAGCAATTCTGGAGTCGTTGGAGAAGAGAGTACCTCTTTAATATTGCCACCAGACAACGCTGGCATACTCCAAGAAGAAACCTCAAAGTCGGCGACATTGTCATGGAGAAGGCGGATGATCTGCCTCGGAACGAGTGGAAGTTGGCCAAAGTTGTAGAGACAGTGACTGATAAAGATGGACTTGTGAGAAGAGTAAAGATTCGCATCGGAGACCAGAAGATGGGAAAGGAGGGACAGCGTTCTGGCAAGCCGTCCATTGTCGAACGACCAGTGCAGAAGCTGATCTTGCTCCTAGAGATTGTTTAACCACCCTCTTCACTCCACAACCATATCCTTTACAGTATGAAGAGTTTTATTTATGGACATTCTTATAGACTCAAGCCTTAAGAGTTAAAGGTCATATTGAGTTTAGAAATCATTTGCGCTTTACATTCCATATTGTTATGAAAATCACTCATGATTTGGTGGGAGTGTAAATGACCTTTAGTATGCCCAGCATACTTCAAGAATTTGTTGTTTTTCATGTTTATTCATCTTGTAAGTATTTTCTTAAGGTTAGGTTATTATTTGGCCCGTTATTTTAGATATTAAGGTTGGGGCTTTTATTTTGAAGGAGTCTTTACGGAAAACGGAGAAATCTGTACAGTAGATCGTCAAGTGTGTCCGCATGGCACGGTGTCTGCCTAACATTAGAAAATGCTGGCTATTTTGTTTGTTTAGCACCAGGCTGATAAGGGCACAAGGTTTGTCATCGTTTCGTTTCATGTGGTGTTTAATGTTTAGTCATGTTGTGGTGCTTTTTTTATAGTTTTGCCGAGTTTTATGCTAGTGCGTTTAGGCTAGCAAGGCTGCTATATTAGCTCAATTCAAGGCAATGCTGTCGGTCTTAAAGGGCATTTATCTCGGTAGAGTTTGCTTGCTAGTATAAAGAAATGCAGCATTTGTGTGTTTTGCAGTAACTGCAATATATAAGGTTAAAGCTGCATATGTAACATAAAAATGACTGTTATGACTGTTAATATTTCATTTTAAGTTAAATATGCTTACCTATAGCACTCTATCAGAGGTTGTCACTAAGCTAACAGGTTAAAAAGGTGATATTTCATGATTGGAATATAAACTGATTTATTTTCAGTCAGAGGTTAATAATACATGATTTTCGTTTTGTTGAATATTGTAAGGCTATAGTGCAATAAGCTTATCATCAGAATGTGAAAAGATGGTAATGCTTTTATTTTTGTTTCCTTTTGTAGCTCTTACGGTGTGTTCAAGGGGTGTTCACGGTTTTCATGGAGCTACAGTGTCGTCTATTTGCTCAAAAATAAACACTTTGTGAACCATCAGTTTAAGAGTTAGACCATCATTCAGCCGGGGATGCTACACCTTTAATATCGGCTGACATATAATTCCATGTAATAGTTCTCTCCCACAGCTCCCTGGGAATCTTTTCGAATGGCCTATAGTTAATGATTATCCAATACACAATCTGGCCACTGTAATGCAACTTCTTTTTATCGCACAGTAACTCCGTTATCATACACCAGAAGGTATCATTGAAACCACCCATTCATCTTTGCGCTCTTGGACATTGACTTGGAAACAAGGAACTCAAAATTTTAATTCTCATTCACTCAGGGAGAGTCAGCGGTTGCACCTGTTTCCAATATTTCTGTGGAATATGTGTGTAACTTTCACAGGAATACATCAGTAATGCTCCACACAAACCCGCGGTCTAATTAGGCAAGACTTATCTGCGTCCCCTCCGACACACCTGTAACCATTTAGTAGTGAGGCGTTAGGAGTTGCTTGTAACTTGGCAACGCCTATCAATATGAAACTCCAACTTTTGGTCTTTTGGTGTGCCAGTGCATCTCTCTCTCTCTCTCTCTCTCTCTCTCTCTCTCTCTCTCTCTCACACACACACACACACAAACACACACTCACTCACACACACACACACACACACACACACACAGTCACACACAAGGATGGAAGTATTTATTTCTTACATTACTGTAACCGAGTAGCTGTTTTTGTGTACTTGTCCTTTTTGGAGTATTTTTTAAAGTCAGTAATTTTATTTTTACTTAAGTATGTTTTTACTGAAGCATTATACTTCACTACATTTTAAATCACATCCAGTACAGAGTACAGATTTTGTGGCTCTCTATAAGTATCAGAAACGGGACCATCATAAATTGGCCAATTGTGGAGCAATTCACAGTGAACGGTCAGTCAAGAAGAGAAGAGCAATCTGGCTTTACTGTTTTTGCACTTTATTTTGTAATTTCCAAATTTTCCAATTAAAATAATCTAGTTTCAGTTCTCTCATCCTTACATACATACGGTACATTTTAAATGAGCTACTTTTTTTTTTACTTTTAAGTAGATTTTTACACCAGTACTGTTACCGTAACGTTACAGTAAGTAACCTTCAGCAAAGTAACAATAGTTCTACTTGAGTTAGACATTCTAGTACTCTTTCCACCACACCCACACACACACACTCAGTCAAGTGTGCAGCTGGTTGTTTACAGGTAGTGACCCCAGAAACAGAGGCAAACTCCTGGAATTTCACAACCTTGGGTGAAGTTTTACAGATGAGTGAGAGAGCACTGGTCTGAATTCATTTTCTTTGTATGTTGAACATCTAAATCATTGTAAAATTGTAGTATTTACCCTACGGCCAACTCATTTGGATACTTAAACCTTAAGTATTATTTTAAACCACAAGAAAATACACTTTCAAACAGATTTCTACTTCAAATTCACCATGTCATGCATGCCTGTCTGATGGTCGGGATTTTGTTGCTTATTTTGGTGTGATTTCCTCTCACCCTCTATCCGGTTTCTTTTTTTTTTTCCCCTCAGAGTCAAAGACAATAGGCTGCACACAAATATTATAGCTATGCAGAAGTGGACCCAACCTCCCCTCTCCGCCTGCTATCAGCAGCTTGTGCGCACTCAAACAGAGAGGCACCGCCTATATCTGGAACGCGTTAGAGAAAGTTCTCTACGCGCTATCAAAAGGGTCAAAGTCTAATCTCAACCCAGAAGAGACAATACATAGACTCGAGTTGACGGGATTTCACTTCACCAAGAGGATTAACACCGTTTCATTTCCAACACGATGGCTCCTGTGTCCAAATACAGCCTTGTTCTAATTTTGCCGTTCTTCCTAACGGTAAGTAAAATAGTTTCTTTGTGCTCCATTTAGATGATTATTTCTCTTGTTTAGGCTATAGCGGAACTTTAGCAGGTGTGGCTGTCCTCAGGTGGGGCAGTAATAGCCCCATCTGAGGCATAGCGATTATATGAACTGTAGACTGACTGTAAACTAAACGATCTATATAGCCTATTATTAAATACACCGAATTAATACACTAAATACACCGTGTCTATGTTCGCATACACAGCTGTAAGTCTGAAGTTGACGCAGCAGCCACTCGATCTCCACCTTTTCCTCTCCAGCAGTGTATTTTTTCACTTGATTACACTTGAATATACTTGAATGTGTAACATGTTAAGGACACTTGCTCTTTTCATGAAGTAGGATGAGGTGAATCCAGGTGAAAGCCATTAACCCCTTATTGATTTCCCTTATTAAGATGTCCCTAATATTTCGTATATTCGGTGTATGATCTATAGCGACGTGTTTATGTAGGCTACTCCCTTCAAATGCCAAGCAAAAGAAACGGATCTCTTAAATTGAGATAACAAAATACAATATTTGACGGGACAGATTTTATTGAGAAAAAAGAGTCACTCAGTTGTTTTCAAATGCATGTCCCTATGTAAAACTCTGAAATACCCTATTTTTCTAAGGATGTAAAACATACTTTATTACTATTTGCAAGCTTATGCTAAATGTGTGTACCAATGACGACAAGTCATGAGTTTTACAAATGATCACACACTAATTATGTCATGCTTTTCATCCCTCTCTGTTTACCTGCAGTTTTTCCATGGCGTGGCAGAAGGAAGGGGACTGGTGCTAAGCAGAAAGAAAAGAGAGTGGATCATTCCTCCTCGAAGGCTCACAGAGAATGTCGATTACACTGGCTTGGAGTATATTGCTAAAGTGTGTTGTATTCTTATTCAAGTTAATACTCTTGCTTCTTTTCAGAGAATTCCATCAAAACTGAATTTGAAGTTGTTAG
Organism: Centroberyx gerrardi; assembly: GCF_048128805.1. Taxonomy (NCBI): domain Eukaryota; kingdom Metazoa; phylum Chordata; class Actinopteri; order Beryciformes; family Berycidae; genus Centroberyx; species Centroberyx gerrardi. Next base: position 17,639,079 of record NC_136009.1, read on the forward strand.
TCTGCATCTAAAGTTATGAAAATATAGAATTATAGATATTTTATATGGGTATAGCGACATAGCTTTCCTTGAAGATTTCTCTCCACCATCCCAGGCAAAATAATTCAATAATTTCATGGGATTGCACCTCATTATATGCTCAGGCCACCATTTGATTTGCGAAACCTTGTTTAGACAGAGTATGTGTGAGACATGCAGCCCCAGATGTTGGCAAACCTCCATATTGCCAGTGAGTCAGTTATGATACAGTACATGATCATGAATAGTCTTTGTTCAGTATTTCCAACATAGCCACATGTGGTTCGGCTGAGGTTATGAAGTTGGACCAGTTTTATATCTCAGCTAGATCTTTTTTCAAAAAGTGTTTTAAGATCTGTGTCCCGCTGTACTGGCTGCGTATGAGTTATTGAGCCAGAGTGCTGGTAAACAATGAAGCCTAGTGTGTAGTCATGGACAATTCCTGTCAGAGGAACGGTCAAGTCGAAAAGCAAACAGTTTGGGTGCCATACTGTTAAAGGCCTACTCCTCTAGACTAACTACACATACATGTCACATGACTATACTTACAGGATATAAATTATATATTATTATAAATTACATTTCTCTTCGTTGTCACATTTGACAGAATGTCAAATAAGATCTTCAAATGCATCCTATAGTACAATTAGTATATATAGTATATACAGTTAGAATATATGCAAAATAGCATTTTATATGAAAAACTTTATGATTGTGTTTTGATATGAATCCATTCATTCCAACTATCAATTACAATACATTCAGTCCTATTCCTTCTCCAGGACTGTCATAGATTTCCAGATTACAGAAATGAATGTGTGTGTGTGTGTGTGTGTGTGTGTGTGTGTGTTGCAGATCCGTTCTGATAAGGAGTACACTTCGAAGGTGTTCTATTCACTAACAGGGCCCGGTTCTGATCAGCAACCTCTCGGCTTATTTACTGTCAACACTGAAACAGGCCTGGTGAAAATCCACAGCGTTCTGGACCGAGAGAAGATCCCCCTCTACCACGTAAGAGCTCTCATAAATCCTGCTCATGAAATGGAAAGTATTCCGCATTCACAAAACGTACAGTGAGAAAATATTGAAGTTGTTGTGATATCTCTCTTTGTAGTTAAAAGGTGTGGCAAAATACAGCAATGGGGATCGTGCCGAGAAGGACATTGACCTGCATATTATCGTCGTGGATCAGAATGACTGCGAACCAGTGTTTGAAACACAGCAAATTGGATCTGTCAATGAATCAAGTGCAGCAGGTATTTTCAGCCATCTGTATGTGACACGGGTTCAGTGAAACAAATGTAAATTTTCATTCTTGTACTCAAAAGTAAGCCATACAGTTAGTGTTATTTCATTCACTTTGGTGATTTCTAGACACTGTCGTCATGAAAGTGATTGCTACTGATGCTGATCAAGCCGACACAGAGCACTCTCAGATCTACTACAGCATTGTGGAGACGGGTACCTCAGCTAGGATGTTCTCCATCAACTCTCACACTGGAGAGATCACGGTTAAACAGAACACTCTGGACAGGGAGGTGAGGCACTTTACCGACCCACATCATGCTGAAATGATCAAAGGACATTGGGGTTGCAATTGGACGCTGACATATGGAAAGGGGGTTCTGAACATTTAGGTTACTTGAAACTCTAATCATGCAACTACTGCAAAATGTCATGGTAGTTGAATCAGTATCACACAGTGAAACTAATAGTCACACCCCACAACTTTTCCAATGGTTATTATTTATTATTTAGGAAAATAAGAAGCAGGGTATGTATCTGTATAGATATGGAGCTCTTCAGTTCTTTGTTATTCAGCTTTCAAACAGCAGTTCTAGTGCAGATGTCTTGCATGATGACATTATTAGCATTGCCATACTTGAATCCCATGAGGACAGAACTTAACTTAAGAACTTAACACACCATTTCAGCATTTTTTCTGTTTTCCACCATAAACATAATATAGTTTGTAAGCAATTTGTAGTTTTAGACCAAATTATTAACACAGAAATCATACTCACAGACATGGTATTGGAAGAATTGATAAATGTGTTGCACCAAGCAACTTGTTGATTTTCTAATCTCATCTAATTGTCTAGACACAAGCCCAACATACACTGACTATACAAGCCTCAGACATGAATGGAAAAATAGGAGGAAACTCAGAAACAGGACAAGTTGTGATCAACCTCCTGGACATAAACGACAACATTCCTACCCTGGAAAAAGAAACGGTAGGGGCGACACAGTTCCAAAAAACAGTGCCTCTATTCTTATTTATTTGGTTTGATTAAATGTGTCAATGTGTGACAGTTACTGGTGTTCTAAAGCAACTGGTCATGTGTTTTGTATTTGCAGTATGAAGGGAGTGTGGAGGAGAACACTGTCAGTGTGGAGGTGATCCGGATCAAAGCCGTTGACATGGATCAGATTCACACTGACAACTGGCAGGCTGTCTACACCATTATTTCAGGGAATGAGGCCGGCTATTTCACCATCACTACTGATTCTAAGACCAACGAGGGCATCATCATGATTCAGAAGGTAAAAGATGGGCTTACTGTGTGTGTCTTCTCATTTTAAGGCACTGAAATTATTATTGAGAAGCGTAAAATAAAAGATCTTACCCAGCCAAAGGAGTAAACATTAGTATGGCGCTTAATTCTCCTGATATGATTTAAAATTAACTGCATATACCGCGTGTCTCGCTTGAATCCACAGCCCCTGGACTATGAGGAGCTAAAGGTGCTCAATCTGGCAGTGGCTGTCTCCAACAAAGCCGAGTACAACTTCGGCTCTGCCTCTGGGACTACAATGGGAAGCATAACCCAAAAGACCTATCCCATTAAGATCAATGTGGTCAACCAGAAGGAAGGCCCCCGCTTCCAACCCACTGTCAAAGTGGTGGCCATCTCTGAGGACAAGACCTCCGTCACCATCAACAAGGTCATCACCAACTACGCTGCTATTGACAGTGACACTCTGCAGACGGCCACCAACGTCAGGTACGGTCACATAGTTACAGATGTTCCCACATGGCAGATGTATTGATGTTTTCTCTGTGTTTCTCTGTGACGAATATCTTATGTGTTTATCTTCATGTATGATTTTCATGCTTACAGGTATGCGAAATTACAGGATACTGACAACTGGTTGATTATTGATGAAAAGACAGCAGATATCAAACTGAATAAACTGCCTGATCGCGAGTCCAAGCACTTGGTCAACGGAACATATTATGCTAAAATTATATGCATCACCGATGGTAAGTATTGTAAATATGACGGCTATCGTTATCCTCCTTGGACATACATGGTGCACTGCACAGTATAATGCTCCTTAATTCATCTTTCATTATGGTTTGTTTTCAGATATGCCCTCCAAAACTGCAACCGGGACCATCGCCATTCAGGTGCAGGACTTTAACGACCACTGTCCGACACTGACCACTACGACTCAGACCATGTGCCTTGAGGAAAATGCGGTGTATCTCACAGCCGTAGACGGAGATGAATTCCCCAATTCAGCACCATTTGAGTTCAGGGTGATCCAGGGGGACAGCAAGGGGAAATGGACAGTGGAGCATCTTAATGGTAAGAGCTCTTCTCAGTTTTTAGGTTTACATTAATGGAGGAATTTTTAGACAAATTCAGCTGTCTCTTGGTCCTTTCATCCATTCGTCCGTCCGTCCGTCACACACAATATCTCAGACGCCACAGATTGGATTTTGATGAAACTTCGGGGAATGACACGTCTCATTGCGCCATTTTGGCATTTTCGAAATTGCACTGATTGGCAAAAGGAGGGCCTTACAACATTTGTTTAATTGTCTGTATGTCACGCACAATATCTTGGACACCACTGATCAGATTTTGACAAAACTTAGTGGAATGATGTGTCTCATTGCTGTGTTTCACCATTTTCAAACCTGCACTGATTGGCCTAAGGGGGGCACCACAATGTTTAATTATCTGTGTGTCACGCACAATATCTTAGACGCCAATGAATGGCACCTCCTCTTCCCCTTTCCCTGCTGCATATAATCAAGAAACATGAGGCAACTCTGCATCATTTGTGGGGGACGACAAGTTTACCGTTTTACTTATTATAGCAAAACAAACTTCTGCAAAGGCCCAAACTTGTTAAATTCACTTGTAACTGATGCTGCACATTTTTATGTTTGTGTCTCGACTTTCTCCAGGCACCACAGCCATTCTGCGAGACCGAGCCAACCTGTGGCCAGGCACCTACAAAGTAGCTGTGGAGATCAAGGACCAGCAGGGAAAGTCATGCGCTGATGTCCAGGTGATGGACGTGATCGTGTGCACTTGCCATGAAACCACCAAAGCTTGTATTGCGCGCCGGACAAGCGCTGCCGTCTTTGGAGCTTCAGGCGTCCTGCTTCTCCTGCTGGGACTGCTGCTGCTGCTGTGTGAGTCGAGATGATCATTATCAACTTCCTGGTTGTTTGATAAGAATCATGACCTCTTCCTTGTTAGGATGCATGACCAGACATGCTTGGAGATATTAACTAAAAAAAATGGGTAGATTTAGTTAGTTCGTTACAGGTAGTTTTTGTGAGAAGCTGGTCATGGTTCTGTATTTGATTTTCATAGTTGGTATTTTGCCCATGAGTCACTGTAAATCCCCGAGCTGAAAGGAAGCCTTTGATGGATGACTGGACTTGACTGTTGTACACCAACATAGTTTTTCAGGTGGTGTCATGCCAGTTGTTTTGTGAAATAATGTCAAATGTGTATATTTTTCAGTGGTGCCCCTCCTGCTGTTGTTCTGCCTGTGTGGAGGCACATCGGCTTTGGGAGATTTCAAGTCCATTCCATTTGACACCAAACAACAGCTGATCTCATATCACACCGAGGGACAGGGAGAAGACAAGGTACCGTGTTTGTTTAGTCTTGATATAAGAAAAATATGATAAAAAAAATGTATTGCAGATACTTCATATAGGTATTTCTAGTTTTGAAAATATGTTAATCAACCATATGTTACAGTTCTGATGGGGTCTCACATTTCTCTAACAGGAAGTTCCTCTCCTACAAGTCCCAGTAGAAGTCGACCACGGGACAGTCAGGCCTGTGGACGTCAACACAGTTGGGGGGAATGCATTCCTCGGAGGATTTGGTGCAGGAGCAGCACTAGGAGGAGGAGCAGGAGCAATTGGTGGTTTAACCTCTTCCTCCCTTCTGACAACAGAAAACATGCATCAGTACAACCAGTTTGGTGACCATATGGAGATGGACTACATGGGTGGGGGGATGATGACCGTAAAAGACCAATTCTCATCCAGATTCAGAGCCGGGGCATACGATGGGATGGCCCTATCGGAAGGATTCCTGGCGGAGTACTACGGAAGTGTGAGTACCTGAAAGTATTATCTTTGAAAGCTCCACTCTGGCATTGATCCACGTCTGTTGGTCATGTGAGTCATTACAATAACTTAGAAATTTAAATGATTACAAAATCGTTTCCACAACCTCTCAGTGAACAGTCAGTAACTCACTCATTTGTAATACTTTACGTTGCCAAGATGTCAAGTTTTGTCTTGAAATAATAATAAACAAAGCCAAAACAAAGCCAAAACTATACGCTCTACTTTGGTTCCAGAATGGATCTTACAAGATGGGCCTCTTATCTCCAATATACAGTAGCTAATGTTTATCATACTATACTGTATGTAAGGAAAGCACAAGCTGTATCTTACTATTATAATAGTCAATATTACTGAAGTTAACTCATATATAATAGGGATAGGACAATATGCTTATCTCATGATACAATTCGATATGCGATATGGGGTTCACGATTCGATACAACCACGATATGATGTGATAAATAAAAGTTCAACAACAACAAAATGTAACTGTGCAGAATTATGTTTATTTCTGAGCCACAAATCTTTCCAGTAATGGCATTTGCTTGCTAGAATGTAAACAACAATATAAACATGTCATTATAAAGTGTAAATAGTATAATTTGGATGGAGAGCTTGTGAGTGATGGACAAGTTATCTCATTTGTGATTACTACAGCAGAATAAAATGTAGCTAATATCATGATTCATTTTTCTGGCCTACAATACGTATTGTCACATTTTTGTATTGTGATATATTGAATTTTGATATATTGTCCCATCCCTAATATCTACTGGTTCTGTATGTTTGCAGAAAGCCAACCATGCTGCACAGCAGTCCCAGCAGAAGGATGCTCTGCTGATCTATGACTATGAGGGTCAGGAGTCGCCGGCAGGCTCAGTGGGCTGCTGCAGCCTCCTGGACAATGATGATGACCTTGCGTTCCTCAATGATCTTGGACCTAAGTTCAAAACCTTGGCAGAGGTTTGCCAGGGCTCAGCGTTGGTGACCGAGTCTGTGGATGTAGGGGTGTCTGTCTCTCAGCTCAGACCGGTGTCTCCCGCCAGGCCCTCCACCTCCACCCACACGCACGTCCACACCCACAGTGAAACGATCAAGGACAGGGACCGTGTCAACGTCAACACCCTTAACACCCTCAACACCTCCAACGTAGCTTCTGGATCCTCCACCATTGTCCAAGAGGAGCTATTCAGTCAGAGAGCCCAGGGATCAGCCACCGTTCCCAAGGTACAGGTCCAGGACAACGTTGTGATTCCCGGCCAGACCCTGCTCATCCAGCAGCCCACGATGTACTACGCTGCTGCCCCCATGTATGTGGTCGAGTCCAATCCCCAAATGGTCCTTGTGGCGGGGGGTACCCAGCAGGCAGTGGGTCAAGTGGGGCTCGGTCAGGGGCTGGTGCAGGTCGGGGGCCTCCATGGCTCCCAGGGTATGGTACTTGTTGATCGGCACGTGGGAGTGGGCGGAGCGGCAGGACAGACTGCAACAGGCTTTTCACAAGGAAGCATCTCCGGGTCCAGGCAAGTGTTGGTGATGGAGAATGGGTCAGCGTCTTCGGGTGTAGGGGGCAGCGCAGGTTTAGCGCAGGCCGTTCTCCAGACAGGACAGGGGTCAGAGGTACAGGGCCTGGAGGTCAGAGGTCACGGTGTACAGGTGAAAGGTCAGAGTTTCTCACTGGGTTCCAGCTCCCAGCTCGGCTCTACAGGGTCAAATGAGAACTTTGCTCTGACAGCCACACCCATGACGCAGGGAAGCCAAACAGTTGTTGTGCAACATAAGAAGGTATCAATCACTGAGAGAAATATTGAGACTAGAGCGTAGAACAACCCATTTTACCACGCCTGTTTTTAAAAAAACATAATCTTGATATACATATATATATATATATATATCAAGATTATGTGTGCAAAGGAAAGACTTATAACTAGACTGGAAAAGGGTAGTTTTGTGTTGTCTGCTTGACTAAATGAACTATATACAGCATGATTCATCGCTGATTCAAAGTGAAATATTTCCTTCCTTATTGTTGACACTACTATTCATAAATGTTTAGTTTACATATAGGATTGACTACGTGATCATCATGGCCTTTTCAGTCATCTGAATACACATTTCATAACAAATATGGAAACACAAATGAAGTTAGTAAAATGACTCTGAATGTCACAGATACCACCAGATACACCTGTAATCTGTTTTTACAATTATCACTGGGATACAGAGGGAGTTCTGGAGTGGGATTTTAAATTGGGATACATGGTGTATGCAAATGTAATATTTCACTAATTTCATTGCATTTTATCTCAACAAATTTTAATTTTATTCACATAGATTCTTGAAGAGATTAGAAACAAGATTTTTGCAACCTTGATACCTCAAAATACAGGCCTTTTTTATTTTTCAAATTTTTTGCAATTTGACACAAAGTTTCACGGTGTCACATTGCATGTAAAGCTGCATGTAAAGACGTTTTGCTGTCACATAGGCTACGGTTACACTTGTTGTTTCAATGCAGCTTTTATTATCTAATCATGGCAGGGACTAGTCTTGACACACAAAAATCTGATTTTGATCACAATGCTCTCAGATCTTTAAAACCACAAGCTGGCACTGTGATGGAAATTTTACATAGTGTAGATGCAATCCAGCCATAATATGCATACAGGCAATGTAAAGAGAGAGAAAAGCAGAACAAGTAAAAATAAGACAGATTTAAAGGGGCATTAAGAAATCTATGACCCGGATTGACCTCTATAGGCTATTAATGAAATGTCAGTGGAAACATGCTTTGAAAAGCCAGAAATATGCGCATATGGCAAATTAATTGTAGAGTCATTGGTATTGATAAATACCTCTAGCACCTGCAGATATACTATGGTCATTTCATGCTTTGGGGCAGTAAACAGAAGATGCATAACAGGCATTTTCAGGCTCAGTATGCACATACAACAATGTGAGTTCATAAAATCGGATCTTTAGAGTCAGATTTCAGAAATGATGTTGAAATGACAAGTGTAACTGTAATCGTATGCAAGTCAATAACTCAGTAATTTTGAGGGTGAAAAAAAATCTTCAATCCAGTACATGCAAACATAAACAAAGCCAGTAGTGGGGCAACAACGTTTCACTAGGCAGTGTCATATTGCATTTATGGATTTGGGCTTTATGCACAATATTCAGTATTCTGAATACACTGAATTTCCAAAGTTGTTGTGGAATTCTCAAGATGCTTGTGGTGCATTTTGTAAATTGGGAATAGTTGAGCTTTAACCTTGCCTTAAGTTGTTCTGCTGACCTCTTGACTGTCTGGAAGTAAAATGTTTAAGTGCTGATTGCGTAAGGGTGGGTGCATTTCGTGTAGCAACTGCTGTTTGTATAGTATTATGTTCCTGTATATTGCTATTTGTATGGGTTTCTAAATTGTGCTATTGCAATAAGCCTAGTGTTGACTCCAAATGATACACAAAGCTCTTAGTGCCAAAGCTGTACAAATTGTATGTTAGAATGATGGCCCTATTTTTTTTTACATATATACTGTATAAGGTTCCATAATTAGCAGGATAGACTTTAAAATGCTGTTTTTATTGTTTGTTTTTAAAAGTTAAAATATTATTTGGGTATGTGGATATATGGCTAGTTTAATAAAATACTGGCTTGCCGAGCACTGATAATTTTTGGTAGAGTGACATTGTTTGACATTGCTGTTTTTGCTACTGATACTTTTTATTCATCTTCATCTACAAGCTCTAGTGTCTAATATGTGTACGTATATGTATGACTATAGAAGATATGGCATACCAATCAAGATTTTTTCAGTTGATTTTCAACTTTTGCACCTTTTGTCATAATAAAGTTGAATGGTTAAACAACCTATTGGGCTGATCTGTTTGATTTTATTGTGTCACACTACTGTGATACTTCATAGATTATACAGAACATGGGTTATACTAATACTGCATTGCAAACATTTAATTTGTATCTGAAAACACAAGACCATTTGCTACAATAATGCATCTATTGCACATCATAAATATAACACTTTTATTATATATATTATAAAACACTTTTATCAAGGTCCTACCTGGTCGTTTTACAATATTACATTCCTCAGAACTATATTGCAGAATTTTTTCTTCCTGATTACTCAGTTCACTGAATAGGAGTGTTAACCCGTTGTACTGTTGTCAGGTTTGTTGCCATTAAATATTTCAACAAAACTTTAAAATAAGACACAAATAAAAAAAATATACATATTCTGTAAAGACAATATCATTCTATAGCTTGCAACTAAAACTGATTTTGCTTTAAATAATTTCTAGTTAGTATTTATTGGTGATTACAATTTTGTAAAATAATAATAATAAACTTTATTTGTATGGCACTTTTCGAAACAAGGTTACAAAGTGCTTTACAATACAGAATAATAGAAATAAAGAGCAAGGCAAGGTTAAAAAGTGCTTTTTAAAATAGTTACTTGTTTAGTTTTTTTTGGTGGTAAAACCTCTCAAGTACACCTTAACCGTTCAAACACACTAAGGGTGCATTGTATGTTAATATCTATTGTATCATAATTGTCTAATGTAAAGCAAATTTTGACAGCAACAGGATAAAAAATCTGTTAAATCCGTTAAGCACATTTCTTTGTTGATTAAAATGTGCATTATCTAATGAGGCTAGAAGGTTGAGAATTATTTGTTCTCAAACAAGGCTTTTTCAAGTAGAAAATGGCTTATGTAGGATGGACACAACTGTTTTTTTTTGTTGCTGGCTGGAAAGAGTTTGCTCATGTCTGTTGTAAACACCTGCGTGACAGAAAGTGGAAAATCAGGTTTCCTTCATTTCTTTTATACGGCATAGTGCTCCTTTGCAATGCAGATAAAGCCAAAAAAACAAACAAAGCAGAAAGAGTTACTTGAAAGATAAACTGTGGTCGGGCATACTGTATAGTTTTTTTTATCTTTGTACCGGTGCTGAGACTTCCCTCTTCTGTTGCATACTGACAATAATATCAATACTTATCAAAAGATAAGTAGCTCCAAAAGGTTCAGGTCATAGTATTGAGAGTAATGTGTGGTTACTTAAAGAAGGAGAAAAGAGGTAGGTAGGTCACAGAACATGCTCTACCACTGTCTCAAGTGTCAGAAAATAGCTGCAGGGCAGAGTGGTGTATGGGCCAGGATGCAGGTATGGTGACAGGTGAGGAGAGTTTGACAACTCACAGGTTTAGGTCATATGGGTGCTGTATGTAGCTGATCTGTCTACTGCAATTCCACTAGATGTCAGCATTCATGATTAACATACAACTTCTAAATAATGTCCAAAATAAGGAAAAACAGTTCTAATAAGGTTAGGAATGCGGGGGTACTGGATGTTCCAGTGACTCCAGGTCACAGACACTACTAATTTTCATTCTGCAGGATGATTGACAGCTGCTTTACATTTTCCCCTCAGTCTATGAGTGGAAACAATTATTGCACACATTTAAGCTAAAACAGGATTCTGGTAGAGGGAAGTATTGGTGATTGACAGAAGGTGCATTTTTTCTCTAGAGTTCAAGCGTCAGACCGTCAACTCTACATAGCATGGTGTATGGGACAGGTGCCAGGTATTTCATCAGAGGAGGTAAAGGAGCGGATGGCTTGGTGCCTGTATGTGAACCAGGCATGCAACCTGGGTGCCATATAAAGATGGCTGTGTCTCAGTTACAACAAGTTGCAGCAAGTAAGTCTTGAACAACATCACCAAGCAGTGGCTCCATGAGTCGGGGAAAAGTACACAAGGATTTAAGGGAGACCAAGCTGGAATTCTTCTGAAGAATTAAGGATTACTTTTAATGGTTCTTTAGGCTTATGTGCCTAATTGTCATACCTTATCAGGGAGCCCAAACTTTATATCAGCAATTCTCATGATGTCGCTGTCGTGGTATCCACCTGGTATCAATTTACACTGTTAGATTGTTGGTAATAAAAGTGTGGTTTGAAAAATGCTCTGAGTCTAACCACACATTTCTCCCAAACATGATTTATTCATTGTCTCTGGGCCCCGCCCTTGTTGCTTGGATGTCTGGCTCAGTCTGATGCTTATCTGTGGAACAGCTGAATAGCTCAAGACTTTCACAATGACTGATTGCACCATTTTCAGAAGTCTAGGCAACTCAAAGGTAAATAACATTCTGCTGAGGCAGGCCTTTACCTGATTTATGTTGTGATGAAAGTTTATTTCCTCCTCATTATATGTTGCAAACTTTATATGATAAAAAGATTCTATTAAACTATTTATGAGGCTCCCTCTCTTTCCACACATTTTGTCGTCAAATTACAGTTGATATGCCTGATCATGACAGAGCAGATTTGCATACTTCAAAAACACCATTAAGTACAAATCAAAACACTATAAAGAGTAAGAAAAAACTGACATTCTACTTATTTAATCAGTGTGATCATTGCCTGTTCCAGCGAGTCAGTTAAAAAAACAAAGGGATTTCTCAGCTATGGCTTTAAGCTGCAATCCTATGGTAAATATATCACATAGCAGGGCTAACACATATGGATGGGACTTATAATATATTGTAATATATGAGTGCCCTTTTTTCCCTTACACACCTTTATATCTATGCAACTAATGAAAAAACACGACACAGAAAATACTGATAGGACTGGATCTTTTATTTTGAGACGTGACAGTGAATGCATTTTGAGGTAAATGTTACAAAACTGTATTTAGGATGATCGTTTTTCTTTTTTGACACTGGCAAAGCATGACTTGGAAAACCAATGACTATAATACTCACATAATTGTTAGGTTCTAACATCACTCATGGTCTTTTTCAGTATGAGCCACATTGATACGCAGTATAATTTAGGCTAAACAGCTATATTTCATCATGATCTGCACACTGCAATATATAGTTTAACATTTGCATATCTAGCATACTTCTTCTAATCTCTCTGCACCTTCCAACAACAATTATTGATTATTTCAAGTGATTGGTTCACATAGCACATAGAGCGGCACGTCTATGCTTTACAGTCAGTGGCGAACATCATGGCGGACGTCTTCCTCATCTTCTAATTCATCCTCTTCATATTCTCCCATCTCATCAGCGGTGGCATCCTGATACTGCTGGTACTCAGACACCAGGTCGTTCATGTTGCTCTCAGCCTCGGTGAACTCCATCTCATCCATTCCCTCTCCGGTGTACCAGTGCAGGAAGGCCTTGCGGCGGAACATGGCGGTGAACTGCTCAGAGATCCTCCTGAACAGCTCCTGGATGGCCGTGCTGTTGCCAATGAAGGTGGCAGACATCTTGAGGCCGCGGGGAGGGATGTCGCAAACTGCGGTCTTGACGTTGTTGGGAATCCATTCTACAAAGTAGCTGCTGTTCTTGTTCTGCACGCTCAACATCTGCTCATCCACTTCCTTCATGGACATGCGGCCGCGGAAGATGGCCGCCACAGTGAGGTACCGTCCGTGGCGAGGGTCACAGGCCGCCATCATGTTCTTGGCGTCGAACATTTGCTGCGTCAGCTCTGGCACGGAGAGGGCACGGTACTGCTGACTGCCCCGGCTGGTGAGGGGCGCAAAGCCTGGCATGAAGAAATGCAAGCGGGGGAAGGGCACCATGTTGACGGCCAGTTTACGGAGGTCAGCGTTGAGCTGGCCGGGGAAGCGGAGACAGGTGGTCACCCCACTCATGGTGGCTGACACCAGGTGGTTAAGGTCTCCATAGGTGGGTGTGGTCAGCTTCAGGGTGCGGAAGCAGATATCGTAGAGGGCCTCGTTATCGATGCTGAAGGTCTCGTCTGTGTTTTCCACTAACTGGTGAACGGAGAGGGTGGCGTTGTAGGGCTCCACTACGGTGTCAGACACCTTGGGGGAAGGCATGACACTGAAGGTGTTCATGATGCGGTCGGGGTACTCCTCGCGGATCTTGCTGATGAGTAGTGTACCCATGCCAGAGCCGGTACCTCCGCCCAGTGAGTGGGTGAGCTGGAAGCCCTGGAGGCAGTCGCAGTTCTCGGACTCTTTCCTCACCACGTCCAGCACCGAGTCCACCAGCTCTGCTCCCTCAGTGTAGTGGCCCTTCGCCCAGTTATTTCCTGCTCCACTTTGACCTGTAAGATGCATGTAGTATTTAAAGACACATCATTTTGGGCAAATACACTTTACTTATTATTTACCAGTACACAGAGCTTGATGTTTCAGTCCTTTAAGTCATAATCTAAGGTGAGTATTCATACAGAAGCCCTATTCAGATGTGAAGAGTGATGTACTGACCCACAAATAAATAAGAAAAATATACGATATGTTAGCTTTAATGAAAGATACATGAATTTGTTTAGCTCTTTCTGGATCTAGGCATAGCCTGGTAAGCCATAAAGTACTTAGGTACAGAATTGATTGCATGTATATTTTACTATCATGAGAAAACAAAGCAGTTCTTTCCAGAGCTCGTCCATGTTTGTCTGTTTCATGGCAAGGAAAAATGGAGAGTCATCCTGGAGTGGATTTTATTGGCCTCTATAGCCTCAGCCCTTTTCAGCACTGCAGCAGTATCTCCTTGTAGACTACTTTTCGCTGAGTCACCATGAGAGCTGTCTCAGTCTGACACAGCTGCACATGGGCAATGCATCACATTACTGGCACAATGCTGAGAGGCTGCAGCAGCTTTACGCCCGGAATATGCATTGCTGTCAGGTGGAACTAAGCTCAGCCTTAGAGGACATGACAGGAGATGCTGACACACACTGATCTGTGCAGCTGGTTCAGGATGAGCGGTGACATCACGATCACTTGTACACTCACCGAAGACAAAGTTGTCAGGTCTAAATAGCTGTCCGAATGGGCCGGAGCGAACTGAATCCATGGTACCCGGCTCCAGGTCCACCAGAATGGCACGGGGGACAAATTTATTACCTTTGGATGAAAGAGAGCAAAGGATAGAGGAATACAAAGAGGGAATGGATGGGTGGGTGGAGTAAGGCATTGACAGTCTCTAGAGTGTGCACTGGGTGAGCACAGTATCATAATGAACCATGAAAATAAACATGGGCACTACTTTTTAAAGCATTTGTACCTTTATATTAAACCTATCAAAAAGCAGAAAAGGGACATAAATATAATGTTGCTGTTTGCTAAAGAAATTACTCTTTAAAGGATACTGACAGCCTCTCCATCACACTTGATGTTTGAAAAATCACATGGTGCCTTTTATTGTGTCTTGCCCTCCCATTTGCTCCACCCTCTCTCTCTGTGACCCTTCTTGCATGCAGACTGCAGCAGCATGCTGCACTGCTTGTTCTAGAAGAGTGGGGCATTAAAAGTGCTGAGCTCTGCAGAAACCACTCAAACAAAGAGGTGATCTCCCCACAGACATGCCTCTTTTTCTCTCATCACATCGGCTAAGGTCTTAATGTTGCTGGCTTCTGTAAAAATCTCTCAATCAGCTCTCTTAATTGTAAAGAGAAATTGATTAGTGGGATGTTCAATCAATCCGCATGCAATAGTGACCCAGTAGTTGACAATTATGCCAGCTCGCAACAGGGGAAAAAAGGATCAATAATGCCTGCTGCTGACCACTGGAAATATAATAGACCTAGACATTGTGGGTAATATCCTATGTAGGCTTATGTGGGCTCCCTGTGTAGGCCTTTAGTTTAGCCAAGGCAGATGAGTGGGCACTTGAGTCTGACCGCTCAGTGGAGCTGTGATGGACGACACTGGATGCATTTGCAAATGACCTTCAACATGACTCGCCAATAAAATCAGACCAATGTATACTGAGGTACCAAGGTACAGTGAGCTCTGGGTCAGCTATACAGAGACTGCAGATACCTGCGCTCCCTATGAGAAAGAGACAGAGAGAGAGAGAGAGAGAGAGAGAGACAGAGAGAGAGAGAGAGAGAGAGAGAGAGAGAGAGAGAGAGAGAGAGAGACAGAGAGAGAGAGAGAGAGATGTATTTAGCAGGTTCCTGTCCTCATTTTTCCTGCACAGCGGGACCTACTTTTCCCTGGCAGCTAAATTAGTGACATGGGCATACTGTGCGATTCAAATTAGGTCTACAGCTTGCATAGCATAAGGTCATGCAAGGATATGAGCAATACAGAATAAAGCTGGAGCCTATGTAGCGGTTAGCATTGTTCAGATGCAAACTTGTGATCTGTTTAAGACAAAGATGTACAGATTTACACACAAACATTTACCTGATGCCTCATTGTAGTAGACATTTATCCGCTCCAGTTGCAGGTCACTGTCACCTTGGTAACTACCAGTGGGATCGATGCCATGTTCATCACTTATCACCTCCCAGAACTAAGATGGAACAAATATATCCATATGAACTTCCAAATGTCGGGTTCGTATCATCATTTCAGCTCAAATAACAATAGAACGTGGCGTGGGAACTGTGCGTTACTGTAAGGCCTTATTTCAACTGCGCATCTGTTTGGTGACAAAATGACACGCAGCAGTGGGGCGCCACACCACTGCAGCCTTTGCCTCGTAGCAAAGCCCAGTCAGACCAGAACCGCACCCACATAATGTAAACAAGTAACAGTTCGCAATCTCTCACAAACTTAGTTAACATAAACAGAAGGAGTAACTGTTTCAGTTACTCAGGTCTATAAACTGTCCAACACAAAAATCCCATGGGTATGAACAATTAATAACACGTGTCACGTTCCGCATCAAAACTACCGTCCAGTTATATTTTTTTCTTTTTTTTTCTTTTTCCCCCTTCCAAAATAACAACTCCATTAAATTATTCTGATCATACCTTCGCCCCAATCTGATTTCCACATTGTCCAGCCTGGATGTGAACGATTTCCCTCATGATGCGCTTTGGATGCGGGCAGAGAGCTTTCTGTCTCGACTTCACCGGCGTCCAGTCTTCAGTCCCTTACCGCTGTATCTCTCAAAATCAGCACTTGCCTCATTCCTAGGACAAGCGTTGAGCCGGGGAGAGAGATAAACGTGCTGCTGGTTGGATGACGTTGTACCAGCGCAGCATCCCAGTGTCCCTGTCAGCCAATGGGAGCGCGCCGGTTTGATGCAGTGGACCAGAGGATGCCGCATCACCCGCTGTAGCCTGACATCACCCTGTCCCACACAGAATGCTGCCGTTTTCCGTGATGTGTGGCTGTTCCAAAGTCCAGACAATTGTTTTTACTGACATAAAATATCAAATATACTACCAAGAATTTGCACAAGCCTTAATAACAGTCTGCAGATGTGCATGTGCCTGAATACATTGAATTCAAGACATTAGGGTTGAGCTTTGTGAATATCATGTTTAGGATCAGCAGGATCAAGTACCTCTAAAAAATCGTTTTGTTTCTCCAATCAGGGGAAATAAATATAATTTGATACTTTGAATCTGCATTTTACATATCGCTGTTGTCGCGTGAAAACCTTGTAACTCCAATTTTGATGATTTTTATGTTTTAACTTCAATTGAAGGAGCACATGTTCCTCTATGGGTTGAGAAAATTCTAGAACCCTTTGAAACCTGTTCAAACCCCACTGGGTAAACTCAAAAATACATGGTGGTCAAGCTAAGAAAAGAGGCTGTTTTTTAAGCTCCTGAAAAGATGACATTTTGGAGATACGTATTCACCTGACAGCGATAATATGTGAGTATCTACTTGCTTGGAATCAGTAAGTGTTCTGATAAAAATGAATGATACATTGACATCAATAGTTGATCAATAAATAGCGGTTTATTTTAACAACAGGTATGGCTTATGTACAAGTGCATTATTCATGTTAAAACAAAAAACAAAACAAAACAATCTGAAATTATAATGGTACAATCCATGGTTTTTACATTCATTCAAATCTCCCATCGAGAGATTCTGAGCCATACTGTAGAGAGAAGCAAGACCTGAAATGTGGACACTGGGGACCTAATGTCACTGAGACCTTTGCTTGCCAGGGTCAAAACGGTTTGCCAATCAATGCTATGATCTATGATCTATCATTTCATTTCATTTTGGTGTTTCCACACGTATTATTTACCATGGCATAGCTAATGTGTTCGATAGTCTAATGTATTCAGTTTTGCTTTTCCACCCATCATTATCCACTAGTCTACACTATCGCTGGTGCTAACTTTGCTTTGGGTTGCTTTCACTGATGCTGTTTTGTATCCCAAACCAAGTTAAACTGACTGCTGACTAGGCGGGGTGTGAGAGAGCTGCAGGCGGGAGCGGAGACATCAAGTGGAGGCAACAGATCTGAGATAAGACACTGGTCGTATTGTGCTGTGTCACTGTCTTTACACTGGTGTTGCACGGGCTTGGGCGATGCACAATCCATTTGTACAATGTGCATATTGAGACCAACATTCAAAGACACAGGGAGCCAAAGTGATGTGAAGCCATTGACCACTGCAGACAATTTCCTCTCTAGCATGTGGATGCAAGAATTCCTTATTTAATCCAGTGTCAACACCCTGTTCCATAAAATAAAGCATATGTGGGTCTATTGCAAAAGTGTGTTTAACCAGACTTGCTGTATCGTCTTTAAAATTCCACTCCATTTTCCATTTTTTTTTGTTTTTTTTGTTTTACTTTTAAGGCAGCCAAGCTCTAACAAATCGGACGTCACATGATTGCAGGACATTGTGCTTTGAGACTTGGCATGGCGTGTCTTACGCATGAAACGCTCATTATGCATATTTCTATAAATGGAAAACACGTTTTGTGATGATCCATTTATAATCAAGCTTCATTCAGAGCTTTCATACTTACATTGATTTGAGCAGTAGTGTGAGGATGTCATTCACAGGAAAACAACCAAAAAGCAGGTCTGCTCAATCATCAGATATCAAAGCATAGTGTAGCATTTGTCAGTGCACATTTTACTTGGATATAAACACGAGAGACTTTTTGGTGAGTAAAGCACCTGCGAGGTTCTCCACAAGCACAAGTGGTTGCACTAGAAGACAGTGAGAACAACAGAATATAATTGAAGTCTGCTGATGTCTGTCACCACTGAATGACACCACATACACTCTTAGATAACTGCTATTCCCTGGATAAATGACTTGCAATACAATATACTGTGAGAGACTGAGTTTTATCACATTTGAAATGACAAGACATCATTCAGTTGGCTCTAGAGTTTTACAGTACAGTAGTATTGTATTATTATGAAAATTGTTGTAAACAGTGGCCTATCCGTAATCATAGCTCTTTCTCTGGACAGGTATTACAATTACCTCCAATGCATGAAGTATGTAGCTACCATTGTCAAGTTAGACACAATTCTTAGTCAAGTATAATGCTGTCCACAGGTGGACGTGGGCTTTGGAAGAAAAAGCTCCTCATATATATATTCTATATATTTATCAGAGACAATTTCTGTAAGCAAGAGTCTGTTAATTTAACAATGTTAATATGTTAAGACCTAGACAAAGAATAAAGCAAAAGGATTGAACCTACATTTTAAAATGTCACTTTGACAAATGTATAAAATATTGCATTTTTTTTTTTTTTTTTTTTAGGGTAAACTTAGTTGTATGTGCATGTATGAATCATGACATACAAAAACTATGTTTACAAGATGATTTGAAAAACACACTGAAGGTTGGCAATGTTGTAATAATTTGTAATCAAATCAAACATTTTATCACCCATGGGTTCATTTCAAAAATAGCTTTTGTGTCTTTTTAAGGTTGCTATTTTGAACAGTTTGTTTTGTTGACAAGTTCACATTTTTCTTTTCATGCTTTGTCCCCAATGCAAAGCATAAGGTGCCACTAAACATTCACACAAATATTGTAAGAATGCCTTATAGCTTTGTACAATAAGGGCACACCACGGGAGATTATGCTCAAAAAACTCAATCAAGCACAACAACAAAGTATGCATTTACTTACAATATCACATTTACAAAAAACAATTGCATACCATAAATTTCATTGACTGGAACGATTGGAAAAATAAAATTGTTTCTTTCGACCAACAAAGTTTGGGCATCTCTCTTTCTTTTTCTCCAATTACATCGCTGTTCATACAATGAACCGCAGGTTGACGATTGCAACTCAGCAATTTCATTCATACGTTATCTTTCAATTTTAATATACCATCTGGGGACATCATTTTTGTTCCCTTCAAAATACCACAAAAGTAGTATTTCTGAACTTTGGAGCCTCATCTGGTTCACTTTAATCCACATACAGTTCTATGACACAAGGGACAGCACTATCCAGAATTTTCCCCCAATCAGGTTTCATTCTAATACTGTAAATATTTATTCATACTTATCTTATTTGTTGGCACTACATCTACATTTAATTTTTGGTCAGAACTGTTTTTGGCGTGTTCAGAAAATTACTCCAATTCTGACTTTTTATCTCACTAAGGGCAAAACACTCCAAAACATTCACATTTTTTCCTCCATCTATGTAAGGCGATATTTCTATACAAATATGTTGGATGGACATTTCATTGGAGCAAAAGTACGAGTGATTTTTTTTTTTTTCTTTTCTCAGCAACATTGCGTTTCACACCAGTCTTGGTGACATGTTTCAGTGATTGTGGGTAGAATTTAAGTCTCTTCAAAATGACAGACAGTGATTCTCATTGATTTACATGAAAGTAGTTTATAGGCTGGTGATGTCCAGTGACATTCAGCAGAGCAGAAGATACTGTCACATTGTCACAGACCAGCCTCCAGCACTCTCCCACTTGCATGGTCCCATTCATTGGCTAATCGCAGTAAGGGGACATTGAGAAACATGCAACACTGTAAGACATGTTTACTCAACTCCAGATGGGGGCAGTCTTTGTTAAGCGCCTGAGGCCTGAGCAGGACTGTTAGTGCCCCCATTACTCATGTGGCATGGGCTGCTTCCTGCATCAGAGACCTCCAGTGATGCTTCATCCTGGTGGAAACATCGGATCAAGACGACGCCACTCCGTTGACAGTGTTGTTCTCTGTGCTGGTACAGTCCCTGATGGGAAGGACTCCAGAGTCTATGGGGGAGGAGATGGTGCAGTCCAGTACAGAGGCGGGGGCCGCCTCCGTAGCGGCAGAGTCTGAAATGGCGGTCGGCACCGAGTCTATGACAAGTGAGGTGGCTGAATCCAGTGAGGGTTGAACAATGTCTGTGACAGTCAGAATGGTAGATTCTGGAGTGGAGGTGTGAACAATGTCTGTGACAGGGAGAATGGTAGAGGATGGCGTAGGGGGGTCAACAGTATCGATGACAGGGGGAGTGGGAGAATCCACTGGGGGAGTATGACCTGAGTCAATGGGTGGAGGAGGAGCGGGTGGAGGAGAAACAGTCACTTGGACAGGGGGAGTAGAGGGAGGAGGAGCAACATCACTAACACAGGGAGAGGTAGAGTCTAACTGTGGCGGCGGGGCAGAGTCTATGACAGAGGGTGTGGGAGAGTCTCTAGCAGCTAAAGGGATGACGGGTGTAGATGCGGATTCATCTACTGATGGGGTTTCTAACTGAATGGGAATGCCAGAGTCTGTGCTAATGGAGGGCGGAGGGTCAATGGAGATGTTGCAGTCCGCCTCGGGAACCGGGGAGGGAGCAGGAGAGGGAGGGGCGCTGTCATGCACAGGTGGAGTTGGGGAGTCCGCTAAAGGGGCAGGAGTCGAAATGGCCGAGTCGAAAATCGGGGTGATATCGTTGATGTCATCGGCCGGGGTGGTGGTGGGAGAGTCTAGTGTGGAGCTAGGCGGGGGTTCAATGACAGGAGTGGTGCAGACCAACATGGAGGTAGGTACGGACTGAGGGACAGGGGCAGCGGAGGAGTCCGGTGAAGACGAGAGGTGCGTTTCGATGGCAGGGGGAGTGGTTGACTCTTTTGTAGGGGAGGGAGCAGTGTCATTCATCTGGGGAGCAGTAGAATCCGTGGATGGCTGGATAGAATCCATGAGCGGTGCAGCGGGGTCTTCGGCATTGGCTAAAAGTGGGTCTGTGGCACATGGGGCTTTGTGTAAAGGAGTGGAAGACAGCAGATGCTCTTTACTGGCAAGTATGATGCACTCTTTATCCAGGGCAGTGATGGGGGTGCTGGATAAGGACGACACCGAGCGACCGTTGGGGTCTTTAGGCTCGGGCTTAACGGGGCGGAGCTCCGTGGAGGCGGGGACAGATATATCTATGACCGACGGAGCGGTCAGATCGACAGCCGAGGAGGCCGTGGAGTCCATGGTGGACACTGCAGTGGCGGCTGCCTCGTGTAGCGGGGTGTCGTGCACCCTGGTGTAATCCCTGCTGCTCTCCGACTGGGCCAGCAGGAGGCGCTGCTCTCCAGGCTTCCTCGGGGGGAGAAGGGGTTGGCGGGTGTAGCTCTCGCCGTCGGCCAGGGTCTCAGGGAGGGGCTGATAGCGTGTCTCGGGCAGCAGTAGAATGCAGATGATGCAGATGAGTGTGCAGCACGCAAAGATAACATGGTGAAGGAAATAGCCCTTCTGATTGTGGAGCTCCATAATGGGGGCAGTCAGCATGCCGAAGCCTGCGCTGGCCAGGACCAGGCCCAGACCACCACCCCTAAGGCAAGAGACACAAGGTAATCACCATGTATGATTTAGTGATGACCACTAAAGGCTTATATATTCACAGTCTAAATGGTAACAATTTAATTTGCCTCAATGTTTACTGTAAATCACCCAAAAGAGAAGGGTGTGTCCTGCAATGATATTCAAATACACTATAATCAAGGTATGGTACAAACTATATGTTACACTTATGTTGCATAGCCAGCATCAATGATCTTTCATGGAAAGAGAAGCTCTCATTTACACCCTTTATGTGCTTATATTGACATATCACTGCCATTTTATCACACAGCAGCAGAGAGTGCTGCAGTACCGCGAAACACCCTCTTTTGCATGCAGTCCCATTCCTCTCCTGTCATCGCTTATGTTAACCACCAGAGGGCGCCCATTGGCCGCCCCATCTGCAGCACACCACTCCTTACATAACCCAAGATAATGAAAATCCATTGCTGTGTCATATATCCTCAGAGGGGACGGCTAATTTGTAAAAGATGTGGATATACAATTACATCTGACACTGAACTGTGAGGGGCTGTGTTGTTTTCAACGGTTCAATGATCTCATGCAGCTAATCTATCTGCAGGGACATGTAATGTGGCGGTGGTTTCCCTCCATCCAACCCTGAATCTTAAACCTCTCTACTGACTGGATCATACGCTAATCAGGATAATAAAACATAATGTGTAAACAGAACACTTTCCGGCTTTGGTCACGACATCATTTATACACTCCCAGTCACCTGATGGCTCTAACAATGATAACATTGATCATCTGAGTAACATTAAAAGTATACAACGTAGAACAACAGTGAACACATCGTACACTTAAAAGTAAAATTACAAGCCCTGACTTCTAAAAAAACCCGTGTTTTACCGGTGTTATGGTGGGTTTACCTGATGACAGTGGGTGTGATCTCAGCGCAGAAGAAGATGCTCAGGTTGCTGACTGCGTGGGAGGAGAACATGCCGATGATGGAGAAGGCAATGGAGAAGTTCCTATTCAGCGTATCCGAGCGCTCTGCAGACAAAGCAAAAGACACAAACGTACACCACTTTTAACTCAGTGCTCTGCATAGTGATTATACAGGGAGAATACCAAGCGTAGCGTGGAATGTGTAATTAGTGTCCAAAATAATCTGTTTTTTCAGAGGTCCATATTCTTTCTAAAAAGCACAACTTCCTTAGAATTATGGATGTCAAGTTGGCGTTCGACCTGTAGTTTTATAGCATTTTTTAAGATTATTTTGTAGCATTTCTGCTTAATTAGAAAATATACAGTGTAGAGTGACAGGGGAAATGGGAGAAAAAGAGAGGATGCCATCCAATGAAGGTTTTAACTGGTGAAAATTAAGGGTACCACATACTGTATCACCTCATTAAAGTTTTACAAAACAAATAAACAATCATTCGATTCTATTAATATTGCCTCATGTAGGACTTTCACACTATCAAATGAATTATAATGATCATCTGAGCTAGTACTCCTGTGAATTGCTGTATTGTCACTTCTTTGCTAGTATTAGAATGTGTCATCACAACTAATTGCAACTATGCATTGATGAAAAAACAAACATGTAACCTGCGTAAATATGTGTTTATTTTGATCAGTTACTGTAGATTAGGCCTTTATACACTCTGACTGTCTGACCCTGCCAGATATGTTGAAGTTGGCATAAAGAGGATCATAGGAGACTGCTGTGCGATCGGTTCTAATCTCTAATCCCTTGTCTGACTACAGGATGGCTCATTTTGCTGCCCAGAGGGGGATTAACGGGGAAAGAATAAAGGGATTGGTAAACAGAAGAACAGAGGAGGAAGATGGGTGCTGAGGGTCAATTAGACAGCTCCATAACAGAGAGGTTCATTCTCTTCGACACAAAGGGGAGAAATGAGTGAAAAGCTAGATGTAATTACACCAAGGACTTCATTAGGAGCCTCTCCAGGGTTTGTATACTCCTAATGAAATCTGCGTGCAGCGCATTTTCCGAAACTTGATCAAGATAGTGCAGCAAATTGAGTGACTGAAGATTCGATTCACAATTTCTAAAGGCTGATATAAATGATACCAGAATTACTTCTGACCAATAGTAATGAATTATTGATTATTTCTCAATTCATCTACCCAACTCTAAAACACTACAACAAAATTATAAATAAGCATATATAAATTATAAATGATCTTACCTATATTCAGCTGGACACTGTACTTCCC
The DNA here is from genome assembly GCF_048128805.1 of Centroberyx gerrardi. Taxonomy (NCBI): domain Eukaryota; kingdom Metazoa; phylum Chordata; class Actinopteri; order Beryciformes; family Berycidae; genus Centroberyx; species Centroberyx gerrardi. Next base: position 17,663,225 of record NC_136009.1, read on the forward strand.
CAGCACTAGAGGATTAAAGAGATTAAAAAAAAGTATGTATTAGTGAATCAGTGACATACAGGAGTAAAAAAAATAAAAAAAACATGAAAAGAACACACAAACATGTTGCGCAAAGCTTGTCAACACTCTGTTAAAACACAAACCACTTCAAAAGGGAACATGAAGCATGGACATAACCTTGATGTGTTGACTCAGGTTAAACATTAAGTCTAGCTCATTTGTAACTGAGTGGACTGACTTGAGTACTGTTTCGATCATGTGGAGCACCCTCGCTACACAACAATGCAGTTTGAAAGTCCAGTGGTAAATGTTCTAAAAGCATAGTAATTCAGACATTGATCAACTGAAGAGTTTCTTTACAAAATGAGATATTCACCATTTAAATAAATAAAAAAAAAAAAAAAAAAAAAAGGACACCCACTCTCGCATAATGACTGCTTAGCATTATGGTTTAGTATTGAAGTTAGGACTCATCTTAAGACATTTGCTTGTAAATGAATGTCAGGACAGAATAATTTATGTTTTTCAGATATTAGCAAATTAGCAGTTCTTTTCCAAAATGGATATATAACAATTTGGCATGAAACCCTTCAGCTGTTCCATTAGGTGAAGCAGCGTTCACATACACTCAAAACACTGACATGAAGTCTTTGCAGCATCTTTGTAAGAGACACTGGACTTGGACAGGCACAAATAAAGACAACTCTCTGATCTAAGGACTGACCATGTATGCTACTCTTCCAATGCTGGTGGTGAAACAAAAAAGACTAAACTGATGTATGATCAGTATTTGATACTAAGTACTATTGACAAGTGTTAGACTGATATATTGGGCCGATATTGGCCTTTTATGAAATATCGGATATTGGCCAGTCATGTTGTCTCCAATATGATGGAGATTTCTCCCTGACCACAGCTATATAAACAGTCTGTAAAATGTGACATGAAGTTTTATTTTCTTTGCACATTTTATGTATTCATTTCACTTTTCATTCAGGTTTTCTGTGAATTAAATCGCTCATTTAAAGGCCAAATGTATTCCACAATTTCCCTGCCAGTGAATGAGTATGGTGGCTCACAACTTCATTAATATGGGTTTCAATGGAGAGTTTTAGTATCCCATGGCCTAAATGCTGTTTCAGACGCTTTTCCATGTTGAATATACAAAATACAAAATACAAAAACCCATATTGGCAGAACTTTTCTACTGGGCACACGTGACTACAATCTGTACACAGGTACATGTGTGAGTGTGTGAGATCGCCTCGTTCATAAAGTACTCACAGTTGAGCAGGCCGAGCTGCAGCAGTGACGCTAGAGCGGTGATGATCATGAACATGAGGAGACCGCCCCGCCGCCCCATCAGGCCCACCGCGGGGCACAGGGCCATGCAGGACGCCACGGCGATGCCCGCCATGGTGTAGTAGTCAGCGTAGAAGTTATGGAACATGGTGGTTTCCTGGGCCTCGGGGTCCATCATGCTGCGGGCGAAGCAGTGGTGGATCCCATAGCCTGTTAGCCTGGATAAAGGACGTAAACAGGGAGAAGGGTTGAGGTAGGAGAAGACGGAGGTAGGAAAGAGACAGAGTAAGGCAGATGGTACAGAAAATGTGGGAAGAAGATAATGGAGTATGTAGGTTGAGAATGGAGAGAAAATGTGACAGCACAATGCATCATGGGAAGGGAGGAGACGAGGGAGAACAGGAAAAAGAAGAAGAAAGGAACAAAATTGGATACGCGAAGGGAAGAGATAAACAAGAACAGAGACAGGGCATCCGAGCAAAGTGGGATAAAAGATGAAGAGCAAGGGAGTGGACGGAAGATAGGAAGAGGGAAAATTCGAGGTTTATCGCTTTTTCTCTCATCTCAACTTATCTCAAATGCATGCACACACCACAAACACACCCAAAAACACATACATACACACACGCACGCACACGCCCTCTCTCCTGGTTGTCTAGTGTTTCATAAGGACACAGCTCATGCAAAATTCATGCCGAGTTAGGGAGTCAGGGACACCAAAGCTCTGAAGCAGAGCCAAATCTGTGTCTGCCTTAGCTAAGGATGAGGTCTAGGATGGAGAGAGGAGAGGAGAGGAGAGATCGCACTTCACATGAACAGAGAGAGCAACACAAATATGGAGAGACAGACAGCGGCGAGGGCCACTGATCAATGGCGTATCGAGCTTCCAGGTCAATAGTGGCATCTTGACTGCACAAAATGGCGAGTCTGACTGGCATTGCCTCGCCAAACACACACACACACACATTCCTTTTTTTACTCTCTCTGTTTTCAGGTCCTCCCACGGACACAAGCACCTAGAGAGCGCAGATGCATATGCAATTTCCTAAGCACACACTCAATGACACATATACACACTTACGAGTTGACGCAGAGGACGACAATGTTCTTCCACAGGTTCCTCGTCCCGACCATTTTGACAATGCATGTCTTTTTGGGTTTCTTTTGAAGAGCTCTTTGCAGTTCTGAAAAAAAACAAGGAACCCCAGTCAATATCGACACGTCAGTTGTGTTTTCAGGTCGAAGGAAAGGCAGACGGCGTTACGGGCTCTCTAAGGAGTCAAACAAGGACACTTGTGCCCGCAGAACATCCTCGTGTATTTTTAATGACTTATCCAAGCACGTTTCATCCTATGTGACTAATCTTTTCCTACTATGTGAGACAGGTATGACAACGTCCAGGGGGATGGACTTGGGGAGGAACAGGGGATGAATGGAGGAGGACAACGCCCGTGATACGGCACACAGCACACGGCACCCAGTGGATGTTTTGGTATCAGACTGCGGGTTGCCACAGGAACAAACCTCCGCATTCTGACTGCGTGTATTCATGTTGACGCAGGCATGTGACAGCATACCACAGCACTGCTTCAAGTTTATCTCTGGCTATATCATTGAGGCTTTCCACTGATCCTCTGGCCAAGCAGCAAGCCTACATTATCAGACTAACCCTACCAACATCTATTCTAAGCAGCCACTTTCCAGAGCTTACGTCCTCAGCGGTTACATAGACACACACATTTTTGTCATGCCCCAGTTTTGCTTCTGATATGTCAGCAATGTACAATAAATGCAGATTAATCATCAGTGGGTACGCAAACGTAGTATGTAGAGCCGAGTACTTGAATGTATGTATGACTACTATAAGGCTTGGGGACAGCCAGTTACTGTAAAAGCAAGAGAGGATGAATTAATGTCTATGGCAATGTACTTTTCTCAATGCTGCATCAGCACACAGTCTCTGGGTTCTAAAAAAAAAGAGGAATCAATTTCACATAGAGTGGTTTTTCTTTGATTTTTTTTGCCTGCAGAGCCACTGCTTTTTGCAAGTATATTGATAACTGTGCAATGGCATGCCAAAGACGGCAAATGCATACTACAGTAAACAGTGTTGTTAAACCTGATAGAACTTAAAATGGATGCAATCTACTATGACGTTTGATAACAACATGGTTAACTCTGCTCTCTGCTTTCAGGAGTCTGGCAGCTCTTATGCATGTAGCCACTAACAGCTAAACCTGGGTCAAAGTGGCTGACCTGTGTCCATCTGCTGTCAGTACACCATGTGTCAGCGCTTGTCCACCCACCCAAGGCAATAATGAAATTAATGAAAGTCCCAGAGTGCCATAGTGTATGTTTAGCACCCGCTGCTACCTCAGGAGTGGCCTGTTACTATGGTTGCCAGACAAGAAATGGATGTAACCTTGTCAATCTGCCTTATTTAGGAAAGCACAACTGGGGATGCTCCAACAACAAGCCCTAACAAAGCACAGAGCTCCTTGCAGCGAAACCATTTGCTCAGAAGATGACATTGCACCAAACATATAATAATGGGATGCATGTGTTTGAGTTTTTAAAAGGTTACAATAAATACAGACAGTGGTCTTCATTATATGCTAATCAATGTCAAAATAAGAAAGGCATTACGTTTTCATCAAAAGAAAATGAAAGCAACGTTTATTACATGAAAATGAGTGTGAATCCATTACCTGTGAGGATCTGATCAGCGTCTAGCTCCGTGTTCACCTGGTTTTTCTTTGCAATGTGTCCCATGATCCACTTGGAGCGGCAGTACTGCTGAGTGGCCAGCAGCCAACGCAGCGACTCAGGGAAGATCCTGTCAAGAAGACAGAAGACTTCCTTCTTAATAAGAGATGAACCCCAAGTCACAATTAAACGAGTCCTCCTTTATATCACAGACATTAGTGGGAGACTGATTCAAATCTCACTACATCATCCTCCTTCCACTGCAGAAATCCCCGTCTTAGTATAAAAATAAATTCAGCTCTTTGTCTCCCACGCTGATTGAAGTGCATTATATCAGCAATATTGTTGCTTGATCAGAGATTAGGGCTTTGAAGTACTTTTGATTGTTTCTGAATGGAAAGCCCTTTGTTGTTCAGGTGCGCCATGGAAGCAAAGCCATGCTCTGTGATGCTCTATGATGAATCTAAATTCTGGGATTTTCCTCTGCTGGCTGTGTACACCTCAGCTGTGGTGCTGTAGTGTACTGTGTGCCATGGCAGGATAAATGGAGGTGAATACATGAGTATTTACTGCCTGAGCCTCAGCAAAAGAGACTGTAGTCACAGTAGAGGTCACTGGAAATGAGTTAACGATAAGACATTAAATCTAATTCAGCTGGGAATACACTGCTGCAAAATGTCCTTGGAAGCGAGACTTTCTCCTACAACTCCTCGCTGTATATCACTGATAAACCTTGTAAAACCTGTGAAAGCATCTTTAGCTTTACAAGGTTTAATTTGGACCGTAAAACTCTGGATGCTTAAGAGTTTAACACATCTAGAACTTAAGCTAGCATCACACAACAGAATAGACTTCAAAGAACAACTCAAATTGAAAAACAGCGTGTAACCTTGGAACAGAATAATGGAAACCAACATAAAGCAGGTCTGTGCCAAGGTGCAGCAGATGCTAGGGTGTTTCCCTTACCAGATGTAGGACAGCATAAGCAGCAGGGGGCAGATGATGACAGCCTGGAGGACCTGCCAGTCACGACAGAGGTATGCCACCCCGGGCATCAGCAGCTGACCACCCAACACCACAAAACTGGCCACCATGGTCATGGAAAAACGCCATCCTGGCAGACACAGCTCAATCCCTGGCAGAGAGAATAAAGGGGAAGGAGGAGAAAGAGAGAAGCATGTGTCATTAGAGTTTTCTGCAATGGCTATTTCTACCTGTGACAAAATGCCCATATAAGAGCTAAAAACCAGTATGATTTTGAATGGAGCAGAAGACATTTTTTCTTGGTTAAGTGACACTGGAAGTGCAGATGTAAACAGAACATCAGATGTAGAATATTATCTGATCTTTCTTCATGCTGACAGAAACAGGCCACACAGTTGATGAATCAACCACACAAACATGCTACCGCTACCGCTGGCTGGGTAAGGGAGACAGGCCAGAACATGGATCCTGACAGCAATGCCATCCCTCCCTATGCAGTGAGATTTACCTTGGTCTGATGCAATGTGGAGGTAATACCAGGCCAACATACGGTATGACTACTATTAATACTGTGACTTTTTTAACCTAGAGAATAAGCCGATACTAGCAGTCAAGCCATTGCCGAACTTTACATTTAATTTAAGACATATTAATATATTAATAGAGGAGATAAATCAGCATCTACAGTTGTTGTTCTGTGCACCAAGACAGTAGGCTGCTGTGAGACTGAACTAGAAAGAGGTTCCTTGTACCCATTCCTCCTCTATCAGAATGGCACTGATTCATTCACCAAGTCATTAGCATGCACACCACGCTGACAGCCAGCAACCAGAGACAGTTCAGCCCTTTAGACTCTGCAGCATTGAGCATGGACCCACATCAAACCGTAGAAAGTGAATAGTACTGTAATGCTGGTATTCTCATAGTGCCTCACTCTGTCCTTCTTCATTCATCCCTTTATCTCACACATCACTTTCTATTTTTTTTTTCCATTGGGTCTTTTCTGCTGCCCTGGCATGCGGACAGTCTCCAGATGGGCCTTTGAAGGTGACAGGGCCAGCATAATACAGTGGGTGCCGGCGGTCCCGCTTCATTCCTGAGGAAAAGCCTGGAATTTCAATTAGGACTTGCCCCCTCCTGAGGACATGAATAATGCTCTCTGTTCACAGACACTATCGCAGCTGGAATGACAAAGCCAATGAGCGGAGAGCAGGGCGATGGGTGCAGGACCTGCTGAGTTTGAACTAACTAACCTCAAGTCTCCTTCTCTGTGTGCTGTTGGGAGGAAAAGTCATGGTTCACTGGTTATGGACCACATGGGATTTGAATTCTTGAGTTATGTATCAGACGTCATGTGCACTGAACAGGCCATTGCACTGTGACCCCAGAGTATGTCCTGTGGTGAGCTGCGCCAAAATGCTGACACACACACACACATAACAAGACAAATCACATACACACATCTTTTACAGTAAGCATACACCACCATATGGACATACATATCTATGACATGTTCTGTAGATGGAGCCGCAGAATAAAGAGCAGAGGTTTGTGGAAAGGAGGGGAGGCCTCCTGAGCTCCTTACTCCTGCTGACCCTAATCCTCCACATCCCACTAGATCAGCATTCCCACAATGCCCTGCTCCAGCCTGGGTCCTACTGACACAAATCTGCCCCCAACTAAGCTGATGTCGCACGCAAGGCACTTGCCAAAGATGCTAACCCGCAGCCCCTGGGGTGACGAGAGGAGTGGCACATACACGTTAGCGAAAAAGTGACAAAGCGCCCTTAAATACATTTGGTCACATGCACATTGGATGAGAAAATGACATAATCAAAGAATGAACCAATAGCCAATTAATAGTCACAATAATCCCCAAAGAAGCTTTGGCTGGTTTGCTGACTTTGGCAAAACAAGTATGTGATTCACACCCTCTGGTACAGGCCACAGCAGTTCACTAGCCTTGTGTCAAGTACACAGTGTTCAGTCAAGGAGGCCCATTGTTTTACAGTGAAACAACTGGGTTGATCACTAGGGGCCGTCAGTGGGGCCATTCCCTGTACCCAGCAGCTAATGCCATGAACTCTACTGGTCACATGAGCTCCTCATGGCCCCATGCCATGATGTCACCCCCTGATCCTGGCCAATGGGTTTGTGTGTCACACTCTCACTCGCTGATTCTCGTGCTCTGGGCCATGCTGTGAAGTATTTATTCTACAATTAGGGGGCTATAGACTAAGGTGAGGTCATACTCATTGATCAATCCCTTATCTTAAACTGCAAAGAAGGCCAAATAGTCACAGGCACCGGTCCTTTGATCTACTGTAACTGGGCTGAAATTCTCAACAATCATATGTAAAACGCTGTCAGGGGAGAATTTTCTCCTCCTTTTGACAGTGTTTGATTTTGTGTGAGTGCGTTTGTGTGTGCTGAAAACACACAGAGACAAAGATCATCACAAAAGCAAGCAATCAGCTCTACAGTAGGCCCCAAATGGGAATACAGTGACTGATGAACAGTTTCCACTCTTAAACAAACAAAAGATTTAAGATTAAGACTCACAAGCTCATCAACCAAAACAGATTCAACAGACTGACCAAATAATTACTCAGACATGGTATTTGTTCCCTTTTTCTCTCATTATCAGAGGACAGAGAAAAAGTGCAAAGGTTGTTCATGCTGATTTGCCCAAACACTGGACTTCACTCAGGCATTTGTGGAGGGAGATAGCATGTGGTTATGTCACAAAATGTCTCTCTCATAAATAAACAAGTTTTCCAATTGATCTCCACTCTGGGCCAAGCAGAACATAGTCAGGTTATCCTGTCCTTTCACTTCTAATAGGGAAGTAGCGGTCCTCGAACTAAGGCGGGGGAAAACACAGATGTAGGCTACACATGCAGGTTAACGTGTTTGGGAGAAAGATAGGGAGGAAGTTTGCTGAGCAACCAAGAATGCACACTCTGCACAAAAGGGAACTTTAACCCTGCGCAGAGGAAAAAAACTGAGTCTGCCCCTTAACCCATTTATCAGGGGACGACTAGAGGGGGAGGAGAGGACTGAGGGGAAGGATGAGGCAGGAGGACGACCGTTCAACCCGTGTATCACAGGGAAAATGGCTTCCTTTTGTTGAAAAGGTTTAATTCTGTGTTGTACTCATACAACACAGAATCTATGTTCCACTCTGTCTCTCTCTATTAGAACCAGTGATGCTGCAATAGGTAGATTTCATCACTAGTCGACCTGAATGCTTGTAGGCTTAATATTCAGAATGATTCCATTTCATTTTTATTTCCCAAAGCCTGGGTCTCCTTACTAAGGCCCTTGTGATCCTACTGCAATATTTCTGCTGTGGTGTGAGGCCGGCCTGGCTGCCTGTCCTCAGGGAGCCATAGCCATGTGATAGGAAATGAAAAGCTTTTCTCTAGAGTCCAGACTTAGACAATATCTCACATGTGCTACTCAAGTCAGCGAACCAGACTGAGAGATATCTATCACAGGCATGTACAAACAATCAATTTAAATACAGACAGCTAGACAGATAATGAGACAAATAGGCAAACACAACAACCTGCCTGACAGACTGTATAAGCAGGAATCTGACATTGACACAAAGGAAGCCCTTTTTACACAACAAGGACATACACACACACATATACACACACACAACTTCCTCTTTCTTGATCTCCCCTCGCCCTCATCTCTCTGCAGAGAGATTAATGCCTGTGGTAAGAGGAGGGCATCGCTGTGAGAAGGCACCTCATTACCGGCAACAGATCCTGTACCACAGAACAGAGGGCCTGGCCTGGCCTGGGTCTGGCCTGGTCTGGCCTGACTACCCTGGCAAAGCACAGCATAGCGCTGCAGCAGGAGGTGTACAGCGCCAGCCCAAATCCTGTCTGAATGGAACAGCTTTACTCTCAAATGGAAGGAAACACACAGACAGGCAGCTATGGAGTACATATAACTATATACCATCCCATGGAGGACGGATCAGATGAGGGGCTATAAATGACTGCATGCACTAGAGAAGCACAAGAAATAGAGCACTGCAATAGTACACAATATCATTATACATCACATCTACCTCCCTTACCTGTGATTCTAGTGAAATGCAGTCTACCTCTGTGTACTCTTTCTCCAACCTTACTAATCCAGTAGTAGTATATATACAAAGGGAGTGAGAGCATAAACTACCCACACAATCAATACAGTCTAGTGAGCGCCTGGGTGTGTCAGCAACATCATAATATATACGGCTGGAATAAGTACAAAGCTTATTATATGACGAGCTTATTAATATTGGTTCTAGGTAGTGTTAATGACTGCTAAATAGGCTCTTGATCAAACAGAGTGAGCTATCTCCACTATATTAGAAGATAACCTTATCGTGACCAATGTCATGTCATGCTTGTTTGTTTTATGGTTTTATTGACTATTCATCTGCCATGGAAAATGCAAATCTAAATGGAAACCAAAAAAACAAACAAACATGATTTTCTTTGGGAAAACTAACAATACAGTACTAACAAATGTTTCATGTTTAGTTTAAGTAGCGTCCCAGAAACTTTTCCTGTCAATGTGACAAATGTCACTATCCTTTAAAAAAAAAAACATAGGAGGATATAAATAAGTTAAATATCAACAACTGTGAGCCAGTTATTTCCCCAAAGCATTAGCGTGAGCGTGTCAGACAGCATCTTTCATCGACAATAACATGTTTTTCCACTGGATCATCACACTCGGAGCAATGCGTGCACACACTGAGTCATTGAGAATGTGTGTCAAAGGTTATTGAGAGAGAAGTTCTTTGTGATACATGACTGGGGACTGCATGACAGAAACATATAGTCTGTCTCACACACAGTCTCTCTCCGTCTGTCTGCCTCTCTCTCTCTCTGTCTCTCTCTCTCTTTGTCTATCTGCCTCTCTCTGTCTCTCTCTCTTTCTGTCTCTCTCAGTCTCTGTCTCTTTCTCTCTCTCTTTCTATGTGTCTCTCAGTTTCTGTCTGTCTCTATGTCTTTCTCTCGCTCTCTGTCTCTCTTTCTTTCTATGTGTCTCTCTCTGTCTCTCTCTCTATATATATCTTTCTCTCTCTCTCTCTCTCTCTAGAAGACACATCTCACACACCCACGACAGGTATAGGCAGGCCTCCTGTGATTCAGAGGTGGAAAGGACCCAAGTACTGTACTTTTTATACTGTACTGTTTATTTTAAAGATACTTGTGCTTTACTTTAGGTTTTCAATATTAGGGACTTTTCTCATTTTCTTACACTTCAAAATTCACATTTTATTCCGCAACATTCTCTAACACCTGCATTTACCAGTTGCGTTTAAGAAATATAACGGAAAACACTAATGCGTGCACACACACTTTAGCTGGCAATTTTTATTCTCCAGTCAGGATCAACTTTTCGTTTACCTATCAAATATTTTGATACAGCAAACTCCTACCCAGAGTATCCCAAAGGTATTTCAGCATTCAATTAGATTATCAGGCATGTGTACTTTCACCACTGTTGTTACAACATGACCTCTGGAATTGTACTCCTGCTAAAGTGACATTCAGTGTAAATAACCACCCTGGGGGAAAAAAAATAATATAACCGCTTCTCTGTCTTGGAAAAGCAACCCATTTTCACCCCCAGTAGCTGATACTAATGCATGAGGCAACAAGCGTAAATAAAAAGCGAGCTCTAGCCCACTGCCCCAGAACACAATAACCTTGTCTCCAACTGATCACAACAATCTCATACAAACACCCAGCGCCGCCAGCTAGCATGACTCAGCTAGCTAATGTGCTGTGTGTGTTTATCTGTGTGCGGGGGGCTCAGAGGTGTGTGTGTGTACGTACTGTAAAAACGCACTAGCTAGCAGCACCGTGACCCTGAGCTATAAAGCACTAGAGCCTTGTGTGGTGCTACAGTGCTAAAAATGCTAACACACACACTGATGGAACACTGGGGTATAAATAGCTGCGCTGCATCAGATGACTCTCTATAGCTATCGGCTTTGCTATTCTTCCGTTATGTTTAATAGCCAACGTAGATCAGTGAGGTGGAGAGATGACCTATTAGTCTGGTCTGTTTTACATGAGAGGGCTTAGCCTTAAAACACAGCAACACTTCACTTTCACATGCAGAGGCGGTCTAATTGTATCACATTGCACCACAGTCCAGCACTCACAGCTTAAATCAGAGGTGAAAAAGTCCTTTCTCCTTTCCACATTTCTCCCCATCTTACGCCCCACTCTTTTTTTTTCTCCCCATACTTTTTTTCTGCCTTCTCTCCCTTTGTCTGATAAGTCCCCCCACCCCACCCCCAATCTCCGATCCTTTTATTCCCCTCTCTCTGCGTGGCAGTTAGCGTCAGGAGCCGTATTAAGTGTCGCCTCACATCAGCCATGTTGGCCGCTGCAGTGGGCCTGAATCCGACAGGCCATCCTAGCGGAAAGGACAGCGGCAGTGCACAAATCGCTCCCCCTCTTGTGGAAAGGGGCTCCTCATAACTCAGTGGATTGCCTACTTGCTGTTCTCATAGAGTCCAGCGCAGGGTATGACGGGTTAGGGCAGAGTTTCCCAGACTTGTTCAAGCCAAGGACCCCCATATAGACCACCATTTGATGAGATTTTGTCCCACATGCCCCCATCTGAGAAGACCTTTTGATTGATATGATGTAGTACAGAACTGCTTACTGTTTTATACTGTAGGTAGATTAAATAATGTTCTTTTCTTCCTCTTCTCTCAGATTCTTTCATTGTGCAATATTTCAAAAAGATTGGTTGAGATTAAAGAATTTCTCATGTTACTGTGAACCCCCTCCGACCGCTTCAAGGACCCAGAACCCCACATTTGGAACCACTGCTTTAGGAGACAGTGACTTGGATGAGGTGGGTTATTGTCTTCTTTTTACTGTGACCTCTTATTCGATTTGTCGAATTGTATGTGAAACCTAAGAGAAAGGCCACGATCATGTTTTTGACTTCTGTAATGCCACCTTCTAGATTAAGATTATGAAATGGCGCCTACCCTTTCAGATATGTGCACTAAGACTTAATTGCACAAGGTAATGGGCTGATGAGAATGGGGGATTAGTGTAATGTCTCCAATACAAACACAGCTGAAGCTGAGATTTGGGCCCGACTTCCCGTTCTCGACAGAGTAACCAAAGCAAACCACAAAAGAAGGTCATCTGGTTTACATGCTTCTGATGTTAAATGTGGAAATGTCATATGACAGCGAGCACCAGAGTTCAACTGGATTACATGTACATTTTAGGTCACACTCTTACCCAGAGCGATTCACAAGGAATGACCAGGTAAGGTTTAGGTGACGCACATTCTCAAGGACACTTTGACAGGACACACGGATCTGAGCCTATCAACACAAGGAAGTGCAACTGATTTAGGAAAGTCCCAGAGTGCCTCATTTACTAATTTACATTTTAATGTAAAACAGTGACACTTTGCTGTTGGCTGATGAAACAGTCAATCCACATCTCAAGGCTACAATGGATTCCTAACCAGTATACGTTGAAATAAAATGATTGATTCTGTCTAATAGTGTCTATGTTATTGAATGATATATACTGTAGCTAAACTTCGACCAGCACTTGTGGAGTTTTGTCAATACAGAATGGTTGAGGGGAAAATATCATATGACAGTAGCCATAACACATAGAATCAGAAATAGGGGCAGCAGTATAGCGATTCAAAACCTATACAAATATGCATATTTAACCTTACGTTTAACCTTCTGTAAAGGTTAAACCTACCTAATAAAAGACATTTCATGTCATGAGGATATTGGTTCTTAGAATAGAAACAAGGAAACAGTTAATGTGGTAAAAATATAATTAGTATTATTGCTTCATAAATGAGTGCCAACCCCAATTTCTTTCTACTTGGTGTGTGTTGCTTAACAACAGCAGGGAGAAAAGGTATTCAGCTGACTGCATGACAGGTCCATGGTTGACTGTTGGCTTTTATGACTGTTACCTGAGGAGTTGGCAGGCTGACTGATTTAGAGTGGCACTCCTTAAAATCCTTATTTACTCTGCAATTACTAGGCAAATGCTAAGCATGGAGAAGCAGGGTAAAGAATGAGAGAGTGAGAGAGGGGGGAAGGAAAGATAGATTTGGCCAAGTAGAAATTGAAAGAGGGAGTGGGAGAGAACAAAAAAAAAAAAAAAAAAGAACACAGAAAGAATAATGAGAAAGAAATATTGAAGGGGAGATGTGGTCTGGGGGAGAGAAAGCAGCATAATCCTTTGCTCCAAAGTCTGTCCTAGAATAATTGGGCCCTCTGTAGAACAAACAGATGTAGCTTATATTTTGGCATGCACTTCTGCTACACTGTAGCTTTCTACCCCCAGAGAAATGCTTTAATAAATTCAAATATTGTTCCCTTTTCAACCATCAAAATGCTCAACTGCTCTGCTGCTCTGGCCACCAGCTGTTCAGAGACATGAGATTTGTGTTTTAATATGCCTCTTTTTTTTTTAGATGGTTTCAAAGTAGAGAGAGACAGGAAAGACTGGGAGAGAGAGGGGATGACAAAGGTCCCGGGACGGATTCAAACCCAGGACATCACATTTACATCGGAGCCACCCCGCCCCATGCCTCTACACAAATAACATTTGTAAAGAGTGCGCTGCATTGGTCACTGCACCACTAATGCAAGAGAGATGTAACAGATTCATTCACATTCAAGTTCATTTAAAATCAATAAGGCACCTTACTGTACAGTGGCATCCAACCCCTTTGGTCCTCTCTCCCGCCCTTCTTCTGTCCCACCCTCTCTCCCTTTGTCCTGGGAGTGGACCAAACGCTCCTTCTATTTTGGGAGTGCGGCGAAGCTTTTCAAGGTATACGATGTGGAGTAAATTAGAATGACAAGGACATGGAGACACGGAGGGCCCCCCTCCTTCGTCATCTCGCCCTTGCTCCCGCTCTCCCTTCCCTCCACTTTTGCAACCTCCCTTTGCACCGGTCAATTATTGCAGCCAAAGAGGCTTTTAAGGATCTATCGCAAGACCAGAATGTGCATCAACTGGAAGGCCAATTACCAGGACGCTATCAAAAGTCCCTTCTCTCCCATTCTCTCTCCTGTCCCCCCTTGCAGCTTGCTAGATTATCGCTCCTTTAAAGCTTCGCTGTACAGAGAGAAGGTCACACTCAACAGAGGGGATTCATCTTCATGAACATTATGGACTGTATGGACACTAACTGCAGTGATGGGTGAGACTGCAGTGAAGGCATGTTATCAAAACCCCCTCCTCTACTCTCCTGTGTCTTTATCAGTAAAATCCCATGAAAATAATTTAGCTGGTCCACTTAAATAAAAATGAAAGAGAGTTCACTTCAAGGGTACACATGCCAGTAATTGCTCTGTAGTGAGAAGCGTACATCCAAAGAATGCCATTCAGTTTAATAAATGTTAGTAGGTCACTGCAACAATTGCTTCTCTTTAAAGCTTCTTGCGGTTGGATGCTTCCCTCAGCTTCCCTCAGAATTAAAGCGAAACAGCTCTTTGATCAGATATGTCTGGTTGTTAGTGATGACACAACTGAGGGAACACTAAAGATAACTGCCCGTTACAACATTGAACTTGCTGTGTACCAGCAAGAGCTGTTATTACTTCCTAGAAATGGAGCCGAGGCCAAAACAAACCAGACTGGCTTACCCTTAAGGTGAGCAGACTCTGCTAATGTTCCATGTAATAGACCTGCATTTCCTGTATTGCTGCGGTGCAATGGCCTTTGCCATTTCTTGTGAGCTCCTCTGTTTAGTACATACCTTGAAAACAAGCTCTCTGACCTGCAGGGGATCCTCCACAAACATGACCCACACTAACAACAAGCTTTCAAGGCGTTCAAATGGTACCTGAAGGACTTGGAGTCAAATCTTGCCATTTCTTGAGAGGCCTAGTTTATAGACATTCTGGACACTGTAGCATCATTGTAGAATTGTACACAGTCAACCCAGACGATTATTAATGTATGACAGCCAGTACAGGGCAGTGGTTGGAAGTTAAAGACTTACTGAGGACATAGAGAGACAGGGTGATCCCTGCCAAGCAGAAGCCCTCAAAGAAGCGCAGGGTGCTGAACATGGGAACGTTGACGGAGAAGGCCACAGTCAGGCCAAACACCAGCATGAACAGCACCGAGATGATCAGCACTGGGTGGCGGCCAAACCTATAGAGGGAGTAAGACAGAAATTCACTTTTTGACTTTGTAAAACATGGGTCTTTTGATTAAGGTATTTTATCCCTCTTAGCACAGAAAGACCATAATTTGTATTTTACCTTGGATTATAGGCACACTCAATGTACTTGTACTGTCTTACCAGTCAGCAAGGACTCCAAACACCAGGTATCCGAAGATGGATCCCACCAAGAGGGAGAACTTTGCAATGTGGACCTTCCACGCCGAGTCACACACCAGACTCCACTGCAGAGACAGATGAACACACATTTAAGCGTCAGTGTCAAACAGTTTCTGCTTTGCAAAAAATCTGGAAATTAAGCGTGAACATTATTTTCTGAGCATGAGGCCTTTTTATCCGTCACACTCCACTGGTTGTACACACAAAAACAGTTTGTCTAACTGGGTGATGGGACACTCCCCCCCTCTCAAAAC
The DNA here is from genome assembly GCF_048128805.1 of Centroberyx gerrardi. Lineage (NCBI taxonomy): Eukaryota > Metazoa > Chordata > Actinopteri > Beryciformes > Berycidae > Centroberyx > Centroberyx gerrardi. Next base: position 17,678,860 of record NC_136009.1, read on the forward strand.
ACATTAGCACTCATATTATCATATGGAAAATCACGCTCAAGGTTTTGTTACGCTCATTTGCTAAGCTCACATAAACAGATGTTTTCAAGGAAGGGAAGAGTGAATGTCATAAATGCTTGTTGGGATTTGGACTATTTTGAACATCAACACGATATTCCCCCAAAGATTACCTTCCCTTAGTAAGGAATTATTTCACCTGCAATTTTGAGTAGATAATTCCAAAAGTGTAAACTGGTCTGATCACAAATTATCTGTCTATGAAAAGCAATCAGTTTATTAAAATGTGAAGTAGCTGCTTATTGATGAATTATTAGTCTTTAGAGTACTTATGGCTCAACGGTTTGCCGTTAAATGGTGCATCTAAATTATTAGCAAGCTTAGCACAAAAAAAACATGTGGTTAAGATATGATGCCTCCTGGTGAGGCTGTGCATATATTATTTATGTATATATGTCATATATTTTATATTATTATATTGCCAATAAAAAATTTCAATTCAATTCAATTCAGTCTTTCAAACCATTTGCAAATAATGTAATGCTGCAATTTAGAGAGTAACACTCAAATTGCTGTGCATATAGTCAGTAAGAATACAAAGT